>NW_010966860.1:0-772 GCF_000463585.1 Tarenaya hassleriana | reverse complement strand
TTTTTTTTATTTAAAATAACTATTGTACAGGTAAATTGGGAAAGAGAAGAATGTTTATCTATTTGTAAATCAACATATTATTATTAAAGAAGAGTAATATATACATACGTATATTATAAAGTCTAGTGTTGGCATTTTTCATACGTTTGATAAAATAAAGTAAATCTCTACAATGCTCTCAACTGATCAATATAATTTTTTTTTTTAGAAATTTGTGTTGTATTTAATTTAAAAATGTAAAATTTAGAGAATATCACAGAAAAACTAAATTGCATTTTGGAATTGAAAAGATATATATATGTAGAAAAAAAGGATGAAGTAATTAAAGAGTTCAAAACCAATAGCCATTGTCACAAGAAAAAACACTGAACATGTTTTATTACTGTGTGTTGCAATTTATTCAGAGCAGAAAACTGACGCTCCAATACGAATTCACAAATAGTTTACATGAAAAAAAAAAGAAAAAAGATAGATCGACCTTTCTGTCGAAGTGTTAAACGCTATCCGAAGGACGGGGAAGAAGAAGAAACTCGAGCCAGCCAGGGCTTTAACCTGAACCAATCACGCAGTGTATTAAGCAGATGCAGCTTTCTTGCAGTACTTTACAAGCCAATCCATCGTCACGCTCTTCGGCCTCTCGAGTGCCAACCCTAGAGCCCGGTCCCATATCAACTGAACCAAAGTTTTTACATGGCAGATGCTTGTGAGTCAGTTCTAAATTAAACATGGATGAACATGGTAAGAATGCGTATATATATATATATGTGTGTGT
>NW_010966859.1:0-772 GCF_000463585.1 Tarenaya hassleriana | reverse complement strand
CAAAAAACATGTCAAAATAAATCTTTCTTTATATAATTAGAAAGCTTTTTCTAATATCTATACATAATCGTGTAGATGTAATATATGAGCAAAATGTTATGAGCATATTGAGACAACACATGGACCGAATCCCTATATATCGATAAATATCGGTATATATCTCTCGATGTATAATCCGATGATCTGAAAATCGATCTAAATTACTAAACATCGTCCGGTAGATGTTCTGATAAGTTGTATTGAGACAACACATGGACCGAATCCCTATATATCGATAAATATCGGTATATATCTCTCGATGTATAATCCGATGATCTGAAAATCGATCTAAATTACTAAACATCGTCCGGTAGATGTTCTGATAAGTTGGAAGTCAACTCGAATTGCTAGCCATCGCCATATAGTCAACAATTCGAGGCAAATAATCAGCCATGCCCGATGAGTTGGTAGATTGTTGACTGATAATATTATTAACTTCATAACTTCCAGAAAACATGTCAAAATAAATCTTTCTTTATATAATTAGAAAGCGTTTTCTAATATCTATGCATAGACACCATAATCGTGCAAATGTAATATATGAGCAAAATGTTATGAGCATATTGAGACAACACATGGACCGAATCCCTATATATCGATAAAAATCGGTATATATCTCTCGGTGGATAATCCGATGATCTGAAAATCGATCTAAATTACTAAGCATAGTCTGATAGATGTTCTGATAAGTTAGAAGTCAACTCGAATTGCTAGCCATCGCCATATAGTCAAC
>NW_010966858.1:0-398 GCF_000463585.1 Tarenaya hassleriana | reverse complement strand
ACATGTTTCGATGCACTCTAAACATGTTTCGACGAACTCTAAAAATGTTTCAAAGCACTCTAAACATGTTTGGTTGCACTCTAAGTATGTTTCGTACGCTCTAAACGTGTTTGGACGCACTCTAAGTATGTTTGGATGCACTGTAAACATGTTTCGTCGCACTCTAAATATGTTTCGATTCTCTCTAAACATATTTGGATGCACTCTGAAAAATTTTCAATGCACTCTAAACATGTTTGGCTGCACTCTAAGTATGTTTCGATACACTCTAAATATTTTTCGACGAACTCTAAAAATTTTTCAATGCTCTCTAAACATGTTTGGCTGCACTCTAAGTATGTTTTGATGCTCTCTAAACATGTTTAGATGCACTCTAAGTATGTTTTGACGCACTCTAA
>NW_010966857.1:75142-79133 GCF_000463585.1 Tarenaya hassleriana | reverse complement strand
GAGGCTGCCTTTGATACTCTGAAGAAGGCGTTGATTTCTCCGCCTATTATTCAGCCACTGGATTGGGAAGCTCCCTTTGAGCTTATGTGCGATGCGAGCGATTTCGCTGTCGGGGCTGTCTTGGGTCAAAGGAAAGACAGGAAGCTGCATGCCATCTATTATGCGAGCCGGACTTTGGATGACGCACAAGTCAATTACTCCACCACTGAGAAGGAGTTACTCGCTATCGTCTTTGCCTTTGAGAAGTTTCGGTCTTATTTGGTCGGGTCGAAGGTGATTGTCTACACCGACCATGCTGCCTTGAGATATCTCCTATCCAAGAAGGATGCCAAGCCGAGGTTGATCAGATGGATTCTCTTGCTGCAAGAGTTTGACTTGGAGATCAGAGATAGGAAGGGTACAGAGAATGGAGTGGCCGACCACTTATCTCGGATTGAGCGACATGAAGATATTCCCATTGATGATTGTCTCCGAGATGATTGCATGATGGTTGTCCAAGTGAAAGAGAGAGACCCGTGGTATGCTGATTTTGTGAACTTCATTGTTAGCGGGTATGTCCCCCACGAGCTGGATTACAATGGGAAGAACTTTATCTCTTCAAGAGAGGCAAGGATGGCCTTTTTAGGAGATGTGTGCCCGAAGAGGAAGTCCGAAGTGTGATTCATCATTGTCACTCTTCGGACTATGCTGGTCATTTTGGAGCATCGAAAACCTCAGCTAAAATTCTTCAAGCCGGGTTTTATTGGCCATCAATGTTCTTGTGATGCTTGCCAGAGAACGGGGAACATCTCCCGCCGCCACGAGATGCCTCAGCGATACATCTTGGAAGTCGAGCCCTTTGATGTTTGGGGCATAGACTTTATGGGACCGTTCCCATCTTCTTGTGGGAACCAATACATCCTCGTGGCGGTCGACTATGTCACCAAATGGGTAGAAGCTATGGCGAGTCCCACTAACGACTCGAAAGTGGTGACGAAGATGTTTAAGAGGGTGATTTTTCCGAGATTCGGGACGCCAAGGGTCGTAATTAGCGATGGAGGATCTCACTTCATCAACCGCACCATAGAAACGCTTTTGAAGAAATATGGTGTGAGACATAAGGTGGCTACCCCGTATCACCCTCAGACAAGCGGACAAGTTAAAGTCTCAAACAGAGAGATCAAGGCGATACTTGAGAAGACGGTGTCAAGGTCAAGGAAAGATTGGACGTCCAAGCTTGATGACGCCCTATGGGCGTATAGGACAGCCTTCAAGACACCCATCGGTATGTCTCCCTTCCAACTTGTATATGGGAAAGCTTGTCATTTGCCGGTTGAGCTTGAGTACAGGGCATATTGGGCAATTAAGAAGCTGAATTACGATTGGAAATCTGCTGCGGAGAAGCGAGTGTTGCAGCTTCACCAACTCGATGAGATTCGGTTGGACGCCTACGAGAATGCTCGGATTTACAAGGAGAGAACTAACAGATGGCATGATCATCGGATTTTGCAGAGGGATTTTAGAGAAGGTGATCAGGTACTTCTCTTTAATTCAAGGCTCAAACTATTTCCAGGCAAGTTGAGATCGCGTTGGTCGGGGCCTTTCACAGTTAAACACGTCTACCCTCATGGAGCGATAGAGTTATATGGCTATGGAGGGGATACATTCAAGACCAACGCGCAGAGGTTGAAGATTTATAACCCCGGGGAGCATGACAAAGAGAGAAGCTCGATGAGCTTCTCCGATCCTCAAGACGAGTGAGCAACCCCACGGTCAAGCTTAGGACCATAAATAAGCGCTCTTGGGAGGCACCCCGAACTTGTGCATACCCTTTTTAGTATCCTTTTCACATTTGCATATCACTTAGAATCATTTAGGTGCATTCATGTGGTTTGATTTATGTTAATGATGGTGTTGATATTGCGCATAATGTTTTGATATTCCCAAGCGGGCATAATTTTCCTTGCGGTTTACAGCTGCGGACTTCAATACAGGAACATACGCGGAAGAAAAAAAATAAAAAATAAAAAAATTTCTGGCGAAAAATCTAGGCAAAGTGACTTGGTCAGCCCCGGACCAATTCTTGGTCCGGCGGACTAAGTCACTCTGACACTAACGCGCACAGGCGGACCAGGGAAGAGAAACGGACCAAGAGAGGTGCAGAACCGTCTGATCATCCGCTGACCAGAAATTAGTCCGGCTGACCTCGGACACTCCGCCCTCAGCTCCTTCGAAACGGACCAGAAACGCGGACTGTGCAGTCTGATCATTCACTCAGCCGGACCAAGAGTCACTCAGCGGCTGACCAAATACACGTCGCATAAAGGTAAGTCCGGGGGAGAGATCCCCTCCGTCGAACCAAGAAGCCTTGGACCGACTTCTCTCTCTCGCTCACTCCGCCGGAGCACACAGCCGTCAATTCCGCTCGACGTGCCGCCACCCATTGTTACCGGCGTCCTCACCTCGCCGGAAGCTCGCCTCTCTCTCCCCCGACCCTCGCTCTCTCTCTCTCTTGCTCTCCCATTTTCGAATTTCCACCGAAGAGGTAACGCTCGGATCTCCTAGATTTCTAGGTTTTCAAGGTTTTAAGGATAGATTCATGCATGATAAGCCTAGACTAGTCGGGATCTATGAATTTTAGGGAGAGATTTGGTCCGATTTCGAGCTTGGAAGCTCGAAAATGGCGGAAGTTGCGAAATCCAGTCCCGGTCCGGCGGACCCACCTTTGGTCCGGCGGACCGAAACTCGCGAAGAAGACGAATGTGCGTGCTGCTGGTCCGGCGGACCAGTCACGGTCAGCTCCAGACCAGCACCGAAAATCCCTGATTTCAAAAATTTCCCGGTCTGGCGGACCAACCTTGGTTAGGGCCGGATCACACCCTTCGGACAGATTTTTCACGCTCATTTCGGTCCGACGGATCAGATTTATTCCGACTCGGGCCGAATGTAGGTGATACATGATTTTTCGCTATTTGTTGACTCGTGTAACTTAGGCGAATATGCTGGCCTCTGGTATAGGCGGTCGGGTAAACTTCGGGCGCCTGTCTTTGTGACTCGTGGGGGCCATCTGCAAAAAGGGAACCAGCATATTCGCCTAAGTTACACGAGTCAACATTCCCCGCCCGCCTATACCAGAGGGAACTATCACGGAGCTTACTGACCTCGAGCCTATTGTTGAGGATGACACTGTCCCTCCATACGGAGTTGGTTTCTCCCACGAGGAAGAGAGCTTATATCGGACACTGAACCAGATGGGAGCTTCGCCATCTAAGTTCATCAGCCGCGAGATCGAGCAGCTCGGTCTATATGAGAGCGTGCGGTACCTATCCCACCAGCTGGGCTGGGATAGACTGTTCGAGGCATGGGAGGAGACGCACACCACGCTGACCCTCGAGTTCTTCGCCACGTATAGATGTTGGCTACCCAGAAGTTCTGGAGAAGAAGTACAAAACTGAAGATGCCGGTATGAAGAAGTTCATAGCCGCCAAGTTTCTTGAATTCAAGATGGTTGACAATAAACCTGTCTCAACCCAAGTTCAAGAACTGCAAGTCATTGTTCAGAATCTTCTTGCTGAAGGTATAATGATTAATGAAGCTTTTCAAGTAGCTGCCTTCATCAAGAAGTTACCACCCTCGTGGAGGAACTTCAAGAACTATTTGAAACACAAGCCCTGCACATGTTTATTGCGGGTGTATTGTTTACTCGTGGCGAGCAGGGGAATATCAAGACCATAGAGTTGTGTCTGCTTAGACGGGCACTACGGGACGCGTTCGACGGAGATGATTGGGGCATGGCTAGCCTTGACCTAGCCTCCAGGGTGGCTATCCACCTTCACGAGATATCACAGGCGAAGCAGTCCACCAGGGTACCCATCTACCAGGGAGGAATAGTGTCCATGATAGCTAGGAGAGTGGGCATCAACCTGGGTTTGCAGTGGCAGAAACCGATAGGGTACCCAGACTTACGTCTCGCCATGCTCAGCGCGAAGAGGGCGATCGACACTAGCACGGC
>NW_010966857.1:69460-70548 GCF_000463585.1 Tarenaya hassleriana | reverse complement strand
GCTGACCCTCGAGTTCTTCGCCACGTATAGATGTTGGCTACCCAGAAATGGGTCTGTAGAGGGCGGTTACATGACGTTCCAGCTAGCCGGTCGCCGCCACTGCCTCACCATGGCAGATTTTGCCGAGATCTTGGGCGTCCCATGAGGGACAAGACAGACTCACCCTCCGATCGACCCTGATGCACTACAGGAGTTCTGGACCACTATTGGGTCAGGTGAGTTTGAGATGGGGAAGAGCAAGTCGACTAGGATTCGACACCCCGCGGTACGTATCCTGCACATGTTTATTGCGGGTGTATTGTTTACTCGTGGCGAGCAGGGGAATATCAAGACCATAGAGTTGTGTCTGCTTAGACGGGCACTACGGGACGCGTTCGACGGAGATGATTGGGGCATGGCTAGCCTTGACCTAGCCTCCAGGGTGGCTATCCACCTTCACGAGATATCAGAGGCGAAGCAATCCACCAGGGTACCCATATATGAGGGAGGCATAGTATCCATGATAGCTAGGAGAGTTGGCATCAACCTGGGCTTGCAGTGGCAGAAACCGATAGGGTATCCAGACTTACGTCTTGCCATGCTCAACTCGAAGAGGGCAATCGACACCCACACGGTCGGAGGACCTTACTGGCGCTATATTGACCGAAGAGAGGGAGAGGACAGTTCGTCTTCCTATGGACCCCCTCCCTCCTTTCACCATACAGGGCCTGCAGTTCCACATCGATAGAGAGGAGGCACAAACAGTGACCGCACCGCCACCACCCCGTCGACGACGCAGAGAGAGAGCTTCACCTCAGTCTCCTCAGACACATGACCATACTGGGGATGCCTCCTCGTCTTTTGTACCAGCATCCCAGGAGGACATACGGGAGCTTAGAGACTTTATACGTCAGGGATTTGATACCGTTGGCCACCGCATGGACACCATTGACGGCCGGCTGGACTCATACGATCATCGTTTGGGCAGCATGGAGGACTCTGTAGCGGCTATGCGCACGCAGTTTGGACATTACCACTTCTACCAGACAGAAGTGAACCGTCGGTATGATTCTACCTATGTGACGAGGATGCAGAACATCGTACAGCCA
>NW_010966857.1:67616-69295 GCF_000463585.1 Tarenaya hassleriana | reverse complement strand
GCATTTCCGGACCTATGACATGCGTTGTTATTTTGCTATGTTGCCTTGTACGCTTTACTGTTGTCGGATTCACTTGGTCTTTGTGTGTTTTAAGCTCTTATCTAAGGTTGAATCCCGACTGGAACAAAAGACAACACACAATGTGGAATACATCAAAAGTGGAATGCAAGGAGGCACATTTCGACCTTGGGCACCAAGGTTACACATTAACCCTCCTCCACTTCGATCATATTCTTTCATATTCCACATATTCCACCCCTTCGGATACGAGTGACACCGCGGACGGTGTCTCATTCAAGTCTGGGGGGTTGCGCATCTAACATCGCTTCAAGTCCCTTTTAGAGTGCATTCATACATTCACTTGCACACACAAAAAAAAATGATTTCTCACTATAGATGCATTCCACACTTGCATTTTTTGCACTTGTACATATAGACACCACCTAGTCTTGCATTGCATTTGTTACATATAGGTCTAGAACATGTAGAAGCATATGCATTGCATAAACCGTTTTGAGTTGAGATTGGTCGATGATGATATGATGGTGATAGCTGCTTAGAGACTGCTTAGCGATTTGGACTTAGACCTCTAGGTGTTCGAGTAGATTGTCGATGATAGGTGAATAGCGAACCCTCTCTTCGATGCTTGCGATTATAGGTTGTGGGGTATATTGTTGTCTTTAGGTATGCCAAAGAGTAGGACCGACCGAACCTAGGTTAAATATCTCCCTAAAGCCATTCCCGAAGCTTCTCCCATAGGATAGATGTCTCTTGGAAAGAATATCGTAGGAATAAGCGAAGAAAGTATATACATCCCAACACTCCGCTGTCACTATATCGTTAATGAAAATCATTCGATGACATGAGTGCGTCGAAATTCGACGGTTCGGGTCTAAGTTGTGGGACAAGTGTTGTCATGATCATTAGAGAAAAGCAAAAGCAGAGACACTTGTCAACTTCAACGTCCTAGGAACTCGGGATATTACTTCTCCTAGCACCTTCTTGAAAAGAAAGAAAAGAAAAGAAAAAATAAAAATAAAAATAATAATAATAATAAGGCGAACAAAATAAATGAAGAGACAACACATCCTAGAGGAGAAAACGGTAGATAGGTTTAGGAGAGTGCTTGGAAGTCGAAATTACTCTTATGGCAGACTTTGGACGACATAGAAATCCCATACTTAGGAAAGCTTAGCTGACAAGAGAGGATAGCTAGAGTAGCCTAGATTCGATTCTACTCCCATAAGTTGAGCAGTGGACATGCAGCTAGATCTTGAAACTCATCAAAGACCGATTTCTAACTCACCGTCCTTCTCAGACTTCGTGTTTCATTGATTTTATTTGCTCGAGGACGAGCAAAGATTTAAGTCTGGGAGGATTTGATGGCTCAGATTTTATCTGGATTTTATACGAGTATGTCTTTGGTTTCTAAACGGTTTCCACGCATTCTTAGGCATTTCTAGAGCCATTCTAGGGTTTCGGGACTATTTCTTGACTTTGGCAGGACCCCGAGGGCATAACGCACAAACTCGGTGAGAATCGGAGAAAACAGTCCATCTGGTCCGCCCCTGACCAACGCTGGTCTGGCAGACCAGGAGATCGCCACAACTTCGCCCAGCGCTGACCGAAGACGAGCTGACCAAAGGAAAATGAAGGCCTGGTTCGGCGCTGACCAGTTC
>NW_010966857.1:62219-66272 GCF_000463585.1 Tarenaya hassleriana | reverse complement strand
CGCAAACATCTACATGCAAAATCTATTCCAAAACCGAAGATAAAGAGAAAGCGGATGATGGAGATGCAAGACCAAAGGGAAACACAATCAAAACCTCAAAGGAAATCATCACACTAGGTAACAAAATGTTTCCATGTACTAATCATATTCGTGAGGTCATGTGTAACAAGCGTAGGAAGCGAGGTCATATGGCACATGATTGCCCGGACCAACACAAGATGACCATCGTGAATGGTGAAAAATCTGAATCACTAGATGAGGTTGAGGTAGAAGACAATGAAAAGGAGGCCAAACTTCCAAACATCAAAGATCTTTTTGTCACTACTCGAAGTCTTAATACCATTTTGAATTCGAAAGAACCCGGTCGAAGAGGAATGGTCTTCAATACATGTTGTACCATAAACAACAAGGTAAGTGGCAAAGGTATGGATGTCATCTCTATTACCAATGTGGTTAGTGGACTTATGCTTGAAAAGATTTATCTTCATAAGATTATGAGTATCCATTGGCATGGAACTCTCGTCCCCATAATTGGTAGCAAACCACAACATCGTTCAAAGATGACTCGACCGCTTGAGAAGATAGCTAGTAGAAAGAAAAAGAACCAAAGAGGACATCTCGTACCTCCGAAACGGTCACTCAATGCCTCAAGGATACACATGTGGGTCGTGTTCCTTGTTTCAAGAGTTTCACACGGTAATTTTGTTCTAATCTTTATTCTCATTTACGATCAATGTTTTCTTGACCATATTGTGCATTGTGAACCAATAATCGAGATATTTCGAAGGGAATCTTTCTATGACAATCTCAAGAAACATCCATGTTGCATTAAATTGTTTGTTGTCGTAGGAGATGTCAACCCTTGGAGAGGATATGGTGCCACCTTTGTACCAAATTTCGGCCAGCCCTTATCAAGCACGAATTTGAGAAGCTTTCTACACCATTTTAACCTCATGAAGACCTAATTTAAGGCTCCTAGCCGTTGCAAGACGTTTGCACATCCACTTCCACCAACTTTCCACTTTTTCCTTACTTTATGGTGTCTTGTTTTCCATTACCTTTCTTTAATGTTTTGTTAGCTCCTCCTTATGCACGAATTTCCCTTGCTTTCTTCTGTGTTTCAAGCCTATTTAAAGGCCCTTATGTGTCAAGAATGAGCAGACTTTGAATTGATAAGAAATCGAGTTGCATTTTGCTTCTTCTTCTTGGTGTGTCCGAGAGTATCGCCTTCTGCGCATGTGTGTGTGTGTCACCCTTGTGCAAGGTCAAAACGTGGTGGATTCAAGGTTGATTTGGCTCCTTTGAATCCTCTTTCATACCCCTATCTTCCATCAAAAGTTGGGAATCATCCGAGTGCCCTTTGGCCTGGAACTTCCTTTCCATCTATCACTTAAACCGAGTGCTCTCGAGTGCTCTGTTTTAGTTCGATTTGCAGATTGTTTTTAGGGATTCCGAGAGCCCTTTGGCCTGGTTCTCCTCTTAAATATATCTGTACAAATACCTTAGTGAGTCTCCAAGTGTGCCCTGGTCTTGAGCTTGCTGCATTCAATTGATAAGAAATCGAGTTGCATTTTGCTTCTTCTTCTTGGTGTGTCCGAGAGTATCGCCTTCTGCGCATGTGTATGTGTCACCCTTGTGCAAGGTCAAAACGTGGTGAATTCAAGGTTGATTTGGCTCCTTTGAATCCTCTTTCATACCCCTATCTTCCATCAAAAGTTGGGAATCATCCGAGTGCCCTTTGGCCTGGAACTTCCTTTCCATCTATCACCTAAACCGAGTGCTCTCGAGTGCTCTGTTTTAGTTTGATTTGCAGATTGTTTTTAGGGATTCCGAGAGCCCTTTGGCCTGGTTCTCCTCTTAAATATATCTGTACAAATACCTTAGTGAGTCTCCAAGTGTCCCCTGGTCTTGAGCTGCCTGCATTCGTTACCCAAAGGTAACATAAGTCACGCACGTACAAACCGCATTTCACCGAAGGAAATGAGTGAGGCTTCCTTGGCTCCGTGCATGTATCAGAAGTTCATAAGTCTATCGGGTGGTTTTGACCAAAAAATGATACACGCACGGGAGCAAAAACATTTGTTTCATGATTGGGTCCAACTTGTTTAGATGTCCAACTTGTCATTCTCGGTCGTTGTTTCATGATTGGGGTTCCAAAAACGATTCTCCCAAAGATTTCATCTTTTTCCTTGATTGGACTCGCTCAATCTAACTTTGGATCTGGTGAAGATCAAACAAATGTGGAGTATCTGCTCGACCAAAAGGAACCAAAACAAAGATATGGAGCAAAACACTTGAAGAGTCTCACCGCAAAATGAAGAAAGTATCCGTTAGAGCATAACATGGAAAGAACAATTAGTCGTAATCAAGCAAAGCCAAGGAAGGAAACAAGAGAGATTCATGCATCATATTAGCCAAATAAAGTCAACCAAGATCACATCAAACTCCCGAGATCAAGTTAGAACATATCCAATCAAGATTAGTCATTTATTCTTTTACCTTTTTAATGTTATAGTCGTTGGTCAATTGTCCTTGAATAACTCTATTGAACCAACGACTAGCTTACATCTTTTGTGTATAAATTCATGTCTTCTGTACATTTTTACATACGATAATATCAAGGGACTTAGTCCCATTTTCACTTTATTCTCTTTGGTCATATTATTTTTAAAACGTCACACTCTATGGGAGAAGCGGATGGAAGAAATATTTAAAGGGTATGCAGGGTCGGAGCACAATAAGGTGAAATATGCCGCAAGCCAACTCATCGGACATGCATTGAATTGGTGGAAGCGAGAAGCGACCGGACGACGATATGCATCTTATGATCCGATTTTGACTTGGAAAGAAATGAAAGTCATGATGCGTCGAAGGTATGTGCCTAAACACTTTCTTCATGAATTGCAACATAGATTTCGTAACATAGTGCAAGGAAGCAAGACGATCGAAGAATACTACGAAGAATTCGAACACCTTCGCACATGCTTGGAAATAGAAGACGATGAGAGAGTAATCATGGTACACTTCCTAGATGGTTTGCATGAACGAATCGCAAGAGAGATAGAACATCAAGTTTACCATGATTTGAAGGATCTTGTGTCTATGGCCATTCATATAGAGCAGCAAATTCTTAAGAAGCCGAAGAGGATCAATCACATACAATCGCAAACATCTACATGCAAAATCTATTCCAAAACCGAAGATAAAGAGAAAGCGGATGATGGAGATGCAAGACCAAAGGGAAACACAATCAAAACCTCAAAGGAAATCATCACACTAGGTAACAAAATGTTTCCATGTACTAATCATATTCGTGAGGTCATGTGTAACAAGTGTAGGAAGCGAGGTCATATGGCACATGATTGCCCGGACCAACACAAGATGACCATCGTGAATGGTGAGAAATCTGAATCACTAGATGAGGTTGAGGTAGAAGACAATGAAAAGGAGGCCAAACTTCCAAACATCAAAGATCTTTTTGTCACTACTCGAAGTCTTAATACCATTTTGAATTCGAAAGAACCCGATCGAAGAGGAATGGTCTTCAATACATGTTGTACCATAAACAACAAGGTAAGTGGCAAAGGTATGGATGTCATCTCTATTACCAATGTGGTTAGTGGACTTATGCTTGAAAAGATTTATCTTCATAAGATTATGAGTGTCCATTGGCTTGGAACTCTCGTCACCATAATTGGTAGCAAACCACAACATCGTTCAAAGATGACTCGACCGCTTGAGAAGATAGCTAGTCACTACAAAAAAAATGCGAAATTCCAACGGATTTTTCCAACGGATTAATCCATTCCAACGGAATTCCAACGGCATACCGTTGGAATAATTCCAACGCATTTCTAACGGCTTTCCAATGGACGTCTAACGGATTCGTCCGTTAGAAATCCGTTGGAAATTTCCAACGGCATATCAACGGATATTTGAGTTGGAAACTTTCCACGTATATTCCAATGGATTTCCGTTGGAAATAACGTTTGACGAATTTCAACGGCAATCCGTTGAAATTATCCGAACGTTATGAAACGCGGCAATAATTCC
>NW_010966857.1:61287-62047 GCF_000463585.1 Tarenaya hassleriana | reverse complement strand
CAAGAACGTGGAAAAATGTTATGTCCATGTACAAGTTGTCGCAATTTTAAATATCGCAGTACAGAAGATGTTTGTAAACATCTATTTCGAAGGGGATTTGTCGAAGATTATTATATTTGGCGATTTCATGGAGAAGAAGTTCGGACAATCACAACGGGACAACATGTCTCGGCCGAGCAGAGGTATGATGTAGATGAAGATGTAAGAAATCCTTATGTTGAAATGGTGACAGATGCTTTTCCTAGGGCATTGGCTGAGCAAAGCTCATCACAAGATCATGAGGAGCCAAACGTCGAAACAAAACGGTTTTTCGACATGTTGGATATGGCAAATCATCCTATCTATGAAGGATGTAAAGAAGGTCAGTCACGTTTATCTCTTGCATCAAGATTGATGAGTATGAAAACGGATTACAATGTCACCGAAAGTTGCATGTATTCATTTTGTCAAACGTTGCGTGAATATTTACCTGAAAATAACAAAGCTCCAGAATCGTATTATGATACGAAGGCTATGTTGAAGAATTTGGGAATGCCTTATGAAAAGATTGATGTTTGCAAAAATGGTTGCATGCTGTACTGGGGTGAAGAAAAAGAACTGGTTAGGTGTAAATTCTGTGGGACTAACAGATACCGTCCGAGTAAGAATGTACGGAGACAAACTCCGTATAAAAAGATGTTCTATATGCCGGTATCGTACAGATTGAAGCGTTTGTATGAATCACAACAAACGGCTTCGCATATGAGATGGCATGCCTCGC
>NW_010966857.1:57524-59605 GCF_000463585.1 Tarenaya hassleriana | reverse complement strand
AACAACATGTTTTTAAGACTTTTTGACGAGGATGTTTTGGCAACATATCCTAATCTATGTGGGGAGGAACTTGAAGGAATGAAGGAACAACATTATGCATCTTGGCTTCGAGACTACGTAAGTATTCTAGCTATATATATATGTACGTGTATGTATTTGTGTATTAATTTAATTTTTATGCGCAGATTCAATCATGTAGTGATAGAATTCCGGCATGGATCAGAGATATATCACATGGACCTGGAAGAAAAGTCATTTGCTGGCCGATAATGTTCACCCGAGGATACACGTTTCACACTTACGATCATGGAAAACATAAATCCACGTTCAATTACGGAGTTTGTATAAAAAGCGGGTCATCGGAAGATCCTGATTTCTTTGGGGTTCTTCGTCAGATTTTCCAACTCCAGTATCCAGGATTAGTCGGGTTGAAAAAAATCATATTCAGATGTGATTGGTTTGATACAACATCGGGACGCGGCTCACGGAAAAATCGATGGGGAGGTATTGACATAAACCCGAAACGTTCATATGCAAAGTACGATCCTTTTATACTTTCAGATCATGCAGACCAGGTATGCTTCATTCCATATCCGAAACATTCTGCGACATCGGTGAAACGGCGACGGGAAGATCAATGGTCGGCTGTTTTGAAGATTAACCCACGAAGATTAATTATCGTGGATTCGTCGTCGACAACACAAGATCTCGATGAGCCAATGCAAGAGCAACTCGAAGATCCGGTTCTTTCCATCCGACTAGATGATGATTACGACGAGACACTTGCACTTCCTGACATAGACGACGAGTTACTTGATGATTCGTTACACGTACAAGACGATATAGACGAATTCGTTTCGGACCATGATACAACTCCAGATGATGAAAGTGATGAAGATTCTATATAGACTTATTTATTTTTATTGTTTTCATATGTATTTGTATTTTGAAAAATCTATCATATTTTTTTGTATTTTTTTTTTAAAAAATTTTTAATTCCGACGGGCATCTGTTGGAATCGAATCGCAGAATTCGAATGATCACATATATTCCAACGGACGTTCGTTGGAATCGAAGCGCACCAATCGAATCGACACCAGAATTACAACGGACACCCGTTGTAATAGTTGAAACATTGAATCCGCTGATAAATTCTAACGGATGCCCGTTACATTCTTCATTTCCAACGGGCATCCGTTGGAAATCCTGAAGCATTAAATCCGTTCGACGCACCTGGCGTCCATCGCGTCATTCCAGAATATTTCCAACGAATGCCCGTTGGAAATGAAGAATGTAACGGGCATCCGTTGGAATTTATCAGACAACATTAAATGCGCCCAGAAATTTCCAACGGATACCCGTTGGAAATCCGTTGGAATTTTCGATTATATAAGGGCGAGCGGCCCCATTCTTCACCCTCATTCCAACATCTCAAAAAAAAACCAAGCAAAAAAAAAACTCAACCAAAAAAAAAATCAAAAAATGGTAATTGGTTTTCAATTCTTGTTCAATTCTTTAATATTTATGTTTTGTATTAATAACTAACTATTGTTTTTTTACAGTTTCGTAGGCGATTTTCTGGTTCCGGAGGATTATTAGCGGGTTCTTCTGGAGCACCGCCACCGCCGCCGCCACCACCTTCTCGTCTTCCGGAACCGGTGGACGCTCCTCCACTTTTCCCAGAGATTGATATAACTCTGGAGGAGGTAGAGGAAATTTTAAATTCCTTCGACACTCGCGAGGTCCCGCTAATCGATCCCGAACTTGACGGGGCGTTATGGTAATTTATAAATTAAATTATTTCAATATTTATTTTAAATTATATTATTAGTTAATATTAATAAATTGTTATTATAATTAGGTTCGGGGTTAACGATAAAGATTTGAGGAAAAAATTTACAGCAATAATAACGTCAAATTTTCCTCAACTCTACTACTGTTGGACGGTGGTACCGGACAACATCAAACGTTCTTGGTGGCATTCGTTCATCGTAAGTTATATTTTTAAAATTTTATTTAAATAAAATAAATAATCACTAACTCTAATTTCTTTTAAAGCAATCTTTTCGGTGGAAAAAAAA
>NW_010966857.1:48098-56009 GCF_000463585.1 Tarenaya hassleriana | reverse complement strand
GTCGGAAAGTAGCCACGGATGTCCGTTGGAATTTCCGTTGATATATCCCGACGAACAAATCCGTTGGAATTCCGTTGAAAATATACCACGGAAAAACCGTTGGAAATCCGTTGAAATATTCCAACGGATGAAGGCGTTGGAATTCCGTTTGGAATTTGCCACGGAATTCCAACGGGTCTGCGTTTCTAACGACTGATTTCCAACGGATATATCCGTTGGAAATCCGTTGGAAAAGTCAAATTCCAACGGATTTTCGGCCATTTCCAACGGATTTGCCGGTTAGAATTTGGGGTTTTTTTTTTGTAGTAAGTAGAAAGAAAAAAAACCAAAGAGGACATCTCGTACCTCCGAAACGGTCACTCAATGCCTCAAGGATACACATGTGGGTCGTGTTCCTTGTTTCAAGAGTTTCACACGGTAATTTTGTTCTAATCTTTATTCTCATTTACGATCAATGTTTTCTTGACCATATTGTGCATTGTGAACCAATAATCGAGATATTTCGAAGGGAATCTTTCTATGACAATCTCAAGAAACATCCATGTTGCATTAAATTGTTTGTTGTCCTAGGATTTGTTACTATATTACAGGTTTCACATCTTCATGAGTCTCACATAAAATCCGAGAAAAGAATAGTGGACATGAATTTGGAAACGAAAAACATGGATACAAATGTGGCTCCGAGGGTGATGACCATGATCAATGTCGGAAAAGATCCAAAAATAGAGGATATGTATGTGAATACAATTGTGGGACTCAAGATTCCCGGAAAGAAACATAAATGGCCACCCGACATCCCAAAGACTCACATGGGGTCGATATGCAATAAAGTAGGAACAACAACCGGTAAACTCGTTCCCATTTTTATTCTTGTTTACGATTCTTGTTTCAACAAGTATATAGCGCAAAGTGAGAACCACATGGGGATTTTTCAAAATAATTACATTCACGAGGATTGTAAAAGGTGCACTTGCTACACTTATGTGTTTGTTCCTCTAGAATTTGTCCATAGTTTGCAGGTGTTACACTCTAGGGAAGAGAAAATTGACATAAAGAAAGTATGGACATCAAGAAACATTCAAGCTCAAAGATCACATGGAGAAGATCATCGTTACCATCAAACCATGAAGGATTCAAGAAATACAACCACCTTAACTCCAAAAAAATCAATAAGGATGAACCATTGGATCGAGGAGATTCACGAGAGCAAGCATGTCGCATACAAAACGAGCATAAAGACGATGCCGATCACATCCTCACACCCCAAGGTATGTATCAGATATCTTTTGAGTTTAATGATGTTGACTTGGATCCGTTTGATGTAGGAAAGAAAGTTTTGAGGACAAAACCTTTTCAAGGGGGAGAGAATGATGCATCCCAACAATCATCCAACATCAACATGGACGATAACAAACAAAACCCGAACGAGAAGCAAGACGATGTCGTCGACGCTATAGAAGGAGAAGAAGTGAACACCGAGCATATCATGCCAACCATTCTTACACCTTCACTTACAAGACAAATGACTCAAAGTCTACGTTCAAATATCAATGCATATGTCAAAGAGTGGCTGATCAAAACATCCGAACATGGTCAAGACAATGCAACGGATGCAATAACGACAACAAGCACTAAAACGTCACATTGTTATAGAGTTTATGTTGTCCAACACCAAAGACTTCGTGGACTAACATGTGGGCTACTAAGGAGATATTTGAAGATTGTATTCTCAATATATGGGCTGAAGATTCAAGCCCAAAGAGCCCAAAAATATTCTGCACAAGTCCAAGAAGATGTCAACCCATTGGAGAGGATATGGTGCCACCTTTGTACCAAATTTCGGCCAGCCCTTATCAAGCACGAATTTGAGAAGCTTTCTACACCATTTTAACCTCATGAAGACCTAATTTAAGGCTCCTAGCCGTTGCAAGACGTTTCACATCCACTTCCACCAACTTTCCACTTTTTCCTTACTTTATGGTGTCTTGTTTTCCATTACCTTTCTTTAATGTTTTGTTAGCTCCTCCTTATGTACGAATTTCCCTTGCTTTCTTCTGTGTTTCAAGCCTATTTAAAGGCCCTTATATGTCAAGAATGAGAAGACTTTGAATTGATAAGAAATCGAGTTGCATTTTGCTTCTTCTTCTTGGTGTGTCCGAGAGTATCGCCTTCTGCGCATGTGTGTGTGTGTCACCCTTTTGCAAGGTCAAAACGTGGTGGATTCAAGGTTGATTTGGCTCCTTTGAATCCTCTTTCATACCCCTATCTTCCATCAAAAATTGGGAATCATCCGAGTGCCCTTTGGCCTGGAACTTCCTTTCCATCTATCACCTAAACCGAGTACTCTCGAGTGCTCTGTTTTAGTCCGATTTGCAGATTGTTTTTGAGGGATTCTGATAACGCAAATCTAGGTGTATAAATAATGCTCAAATGATAAAAACCTAGATACAGCGAATACCGCAAGGATACGGATCAACTGTAGTACCAGGGTCGACCACAGGGAATAGTTAACTCTAGGAACAAGACTCAACCAAGAATTAGATCAGGAAATATGGAATGAAATATGTGAATATCGAAAATAAAGCAATAAACTAATTAAGTAAAATCAGATAGATAAAGCACCGTAGCTTCGGGATAACCTTAACGCACAGGGATTGTTTCTAAGGATGGAGAATCTACGAATATCGAACTCTAATCGGGGATCTCAAGTTCTAATATCAGATTTGGCTCTCTCAAGTCCTAAATCCACTATTCAATAATTTAACCTATCGACCTCTCAATCTAATAGATTAAAATATCAAATGCATTAATGATCACTATCACAGCTCCTAAACCGATTAACCTATCTTTCAATAGTCTTAATCAATTCATTCAATGAACTCTTTCCGAATCTAATTCCAACTCTCGTTGTAAATCAGAATCTAAGATCAATCAATCAACAGGCCAAGAAGATCAAAAGCAATAAACTCAATTCAATCAAACCGCCGAGTATCGATAACGTAGTCTCGGAAAATAAAAACCAAACAAATCCCTACAAGGTTAAATCCCTATCTATAGTGAAACGACTACCCATAACAACAAACGAGTTCAAATCAATAAGAAGAAACATAGAAATAGATCAAGAAGACTCGCAGCGATCTCTCGACGATGATTCTTCAATCTCTGCTCCCGGGAAACTCCGTCTTGATTCTCTCTCGAGTTCTCTGGCTTCTCCTGTGATCTCTCGATGATTTCTGAAGTCTAAGACCTCCTCTCTTTATTGGCTAGGCGGCTCGGTTTCTTCCTTTGCTGAAAATGGAAGTCCGGATGCAAAATAGGAAGTTTTTCCGTAATGCAACACGGCCGTGTCGAATGCAACACGGTCTGTGTCAATTCTCTATTAAAAATCTGCACTTTAGACATGGGCTGAACACGGACGAGTTTGAATCAACACGGCCGTGTCGAATGACAACACGGTCCGTGTCAATTCTCTGAGCAAAACTTCACTTTTTTCAACACGGATACAACACGGCCGTGTCGAATTCAACACGGTCCGTGTCGATTCTTCAATTCGAACATGCTTGACAGATTTGCTCATAACTTTCTGCTCCAATGTCGGATTTGTGTGATCTTGATGTCTATGCGTAGATATTGAAGAGAGCTTTCGAATGAGGTAAAGAACGACAATTTGAACTTGTATAGTGGAAGTTATTTGACTTGCAAGATCTGACTTTTTAGGCTTCGTGTTTTTCTCCGGAACAACTCCAAATGTTCCCGTTTCGTCTGTGATGTTTCGTAGTCCATGTTTTCCACTCCTTTTGCTCTCTTTTATGCATGAATACCTTTTTGACACCAAAGAAAGCAACCAAGCAATATTGAGACCAAATGTACTATAGAATGCCTATAAATATGCAAAACTGAGTAAAATGCACTAGACATCTTATACCAAAATATCACCAAAATACATGTTATCAAACTTCCCCAGACTTAAACCTTTGCTCTTCCTCGAGCAAATACTCCATGAAAAGCAGTCTGAAAGGAGGGCGAGACAATGACATAACTCAAAATGATAATTGAGAGCGAAACCTCTATCCGACCTAGATCCCCGTGAACCATGACCAAGTCTGTCTAGTATGATCTCCCTCTCTAAAGGAAAGTCTTTCCTAGTTATGGGATCTATACCGCTCCCCAGAACCATCCAAGAACTTCAATCATCCACCAAGCAAGTTTCTCGAACCTATCACGCCATTCTACCTAATCGTATCTAGTCTACGCTTTCGGTATTCATTCTTTTTCTTCTTCTCTTTTATTTTTCTTTCATCTAGCTAGATTTTTTTTTCTTTTGCTAGCATCTCGGGTTTCTAGGACGTTGAAGTTGAAGGGTTCATAATCGCTCTTTTTGTCGATTTTATTCATTGGATGACCCGACCCACAACTTAGACCCGAACCATCTAATCGATGCACTCATGTCCTCGAACGATTTTTGTTGATGAGATCATGACAACGGAGTGTCGAGATGCTTACTATCTTTTTCTGCACATGAAGAAATAAGGATGCATTTGATAATAAACTTTACCGATTTCAGCAAACATGGGGACGGTTCCTATAGAAACCTTTCTACTTGGCTAGACAACATCGATCCCATGGGTTCCAACCAATGATTTCTATCCCACAATCTATTCTAGACAATCCTAAAGGTCAAGCAATCAATTCAACAAAACATAACCACGTTCAACGGATCACAATGTTTTCAAGACGTTTCTACTCTCTCATATCATAGGTCATCATATCACTGCTCAAAACGGTTTTATGCACGTGATCTTATATGTCCTAAACACTATATGAGAATGCACAATCCTAACAACAAACTATATGATCCTAATGCATCCTATATGCACATGCAACTAAAAAGGGGAAAATGCATGCAACACTACTCTATATGGATATGGTTTGGCGTTAGACGAATCCTCCCCCAAACTTGAACTGGACACCGTCCTCGGTGTCAATTCTCGTCTAGTAGAGGCAACCAATAAGATGAGTCAGAAGAGAAGAAAATCAAAAAGTTATAAAATACTTAGCTCGCGATGGTCGTTCACTCGCACTTAAGTCTGCCTACGTCAATCGCATAGCTAGCATCCTTGCCTCCTCAATAGCTCCTCATTAGAACTCAACCTGGTGGTAAGAGACACAAACCAATATCCAATGCAAAAAAAAAAGAAAGGAAAGAAGAACTAACCTGAAAGAAAAACTCGGGTTGCCTCCCGCGAGTGCTTGTTTAATGTCTTTAGCTCGACCCATCTTACTCAAATAGGAGGGGGTTCTGGGGGAATGGGTCTTGGAGAAATGGTTTTAAGTGGAATGGGGTTGGATGAGACAAATTCAGCTGATTTGGTGTGGCTTCGATCGAAGTGATGTAGTTCTTCATTTACCTTACTGACCGACCGAAACTTGAGGTGTGGTAATTGGGGGTCAACATGGAACTCGGATGAAAGAGGTGGTGGATCTCCTTGAATAACAGTTTGGGGGACTGCTCGACTCGAGATGGGAATAGTCTCAGACGAATAAACAACCAGTTCAACCTTATGGGATTTCACATCGAATTTTTGCTTTTGTGAACATGGTTGATCAAACTGAACGTCTTTCTTGTGTTTCTTCAGGCGTGAAGGAAATGGAACCGGTGGTAGTTTTGGCGGTGGAGGCATATACTTTGGTTCTGTCTCCTCACAATTCATGCTCAAATGCTCATCTGTGGTCAAAGAGTTAGGTTTATAATCCAAACACGCATTAGAGCACTCACTTTCTTGATGACCTGTTGTGTCCTAACTCAGATTGTTCCACACCCTTTCGTGGTATGGTGTTAAGGTACTCTCCAGGATCAATTTCTGGTTGTTCCGTGAGAGTTTCTTGCGACCACACCGATGAGGAGATAAGATTAGCGAGCCGATTGTTAATGACCTCGAGTCGCGAATTCACGTCCCTCATGAAGCCCTTTAGCTCATTAAAATTATTCTCCTGTTTCTGCAAAACCTGAATAAACATGTATTTTATATCAGAATCTACATCTTGCTGAGTTTGAAGTAGTGGATAAACGTATGCCTCCTGAGGTGGGTTTTCAAAATGGTAGTATGCCTCATAACCCTGATCGTAGTAAAATGGGGATATAGGCTGATAAGCTTGAAATTCACAGGATCCATGATTCTGGTGGTCATTGAAATCCCAATGTGGAGCATTTGGAGCATATGAGTCATAGGAGAAATTTGGATAGTTTGTCCAACCGGGATTAAAAGAGTTGTCATACAGCACGTCGTTCATGAGATAGCTCATATCCATAATTCTCTACTCATGCTCTTGGAGAGGGTATACCTGCGCACACTAAAGAAACCAAGGAGAAAAAGGAGACAAGGCGAAAGACGCAAAATAAAAATTAAAAAAAAACCCAAAGACTCAAGAAAATTGAAAAACAAACAATGACGCAAAAGACTCAGAAAACAAGACTCCGGAAAGGACTAAGACCTAGACTAAAAGGAATCTCTATCGTAGCGCTAAACTATTCCCCGGCAACGGCGCCAAAAACTTGATAACGCAAATCTAGGTGTATAAATAATGTTCAAGTGATAAAAACCTAGATACAGCGAATACCGCAAGGATACGGATCAACTGTAGTACCAGGGTCGAACACAGGGAATAGTTAACTCTAGGAACAAGACTCGACCAAGAATTAGATCAGGAAATATGGAATGAAGTATGTGAATATCGAAAATAAAGCAATAAACTAATTAAGTAAAATCAGATAGATAAAGCACCGTAGCTTCGGGATAACCTTAACGCACAGGGATTATTTCTAAGGATGGAGAATCTACGAATATCGAACTCTAATCGGGGATCTCAAGTTCTAATATCAGATTTGGCTCTCTCAAGTCCTAAATCCACTATTCAATAATTTAACATATCGATCTCTCAACCTAATAGATTAAAATATCAAATGCATTAATGATTACTATCACAATTCCTAAACCGATTAACCTATCTTTCAATAGTCTTAATCAATTCATTCAATGAACTCTTTCCGAATCTAATTCCAACTCTCGTTGTAAATCAGAATCTAAGATCAATCAATCAACAGGCCAAGAAGATGTAAAGCAATAAACTCAATTCAATCAAACCGCCGAGTATCGATAACGTAGTCTCAGAAAATAAAAACCAAACAAATCTCTACAAGGTTAAATCTCTATCTACAGTGAAACGACTACTCACTACCCATAACAACAAACGAGTTCAAACCAATAAGAAAAAACATAGAAACAGATCAAGAAGACTCGCAGCGATCTCTCGACGACGATTCTTCAATCTCTGCTCCCGGGAAACTCCGTCTTGATTCTCTCTCGAGTTCTCTGGCTTCTCCTATGATCTCTCGATGATTTCTGAAGTCTAAGACGTCATCTCTTTATTGGCTTGGTGGCTCGGTTTCTTCCTTTGCTGAAAACGGAAGTCCGGATGCAAAATAGGAAGTTTTCCCGTAATGCAACACGGCCGTGTCGAATGCAACACGGTCCGTGTCAATTCTCTATTAAAAATCTGCACTTTAGACATGGGCTGAACACGTGCGAGTTTGAATCAACACGGCCGTGTCGAATGACAACATGGTCCGTGTCAATTCTCTGAGCAAAACTTCACTTTTTTCAGCACGGACACAACATGGTCGTGTCGAATTCCTCGACGACGATTCTTCAATCTCTGCTCCCGGGAAACTCCGTCTTGATTCTCTCTCGAGTTCTCTGGCTTCTCCTATGATCTCTCGATGATTTCTGAAGTCTAAGACGTCATCTCTTTATTGGCTTGGTGGCTCGGTTTCTTCCTTTGCTGAAAACGGAAGTCCGGATGCAAAATAGGAAGTTTTCCCGTAATGCAACACGGCCGTGTCGAATGCAACGC
>NW_010966857.1:35265-48065 GCF_000463585.1 Tarenaya hassleriana | reverse complement strand
CGAGTTTGAATCAACACGGCCGTGTCGAATGACAACACGGTCCGTGTCAATTCTCTGAGCAAAACTTCACTTTTTTCAGCACAGACACAACACGGTCGTGTCGAATTCAACACGGTCCGTGTCGATTCTTCAACTCGAACATGCTTGATAGATTTGCTCATAACTTTCTGCTCCAATGTCGGATTTGTGCGATCTTGGTGTCTATGCGTAGATATTGAAGAGAGCTTTCCAATGAGGTAAAGAACGTACAATTCGAGTTTTCCCGTAATGCAACACGGCCGTGTCGAATGCAACACGGTCCGTGTCAATTCTCTATTAAAAATCTGCACTTTAGACATGGGCTGAACACGTGCGAGTTTGAATCAACACGGCCGTGTCGAATGACAACATGGTCCGTGTCAATTCTCTGAGCAAAACTTCACTTTTTTCAGCACGGACACAACATGGTCGTGTCGAATTCAACACGGTCCGTGTCGATTCTTCAACTCGAACATGCTTGATAGATTTGCTCATAACTTTCTGCTCCAATGTCGGATTTGTGCGATCTTGGTGTCTATGCGTAGATATTGAAGAGAGCTTTCCAATGAGGTAAAGAACGTACAATTCGAACTTGTAGAGTGGAAGTTATTGGACTTGCAAGATCTGACTTTTTAGGCTTCGTGTTTTTCCCCGGAACAACTCCAAATGTTCCCGTTTCGTCTGTGATGTTCCGTAGTCCATGTTTTCCACTCCTTTTACTCTTTTTTATGCATGAATACCTGTTTGACACCAAAGAAAGCAACCAAACAATATCGAGACCAAATGTACTCTAGAATGCCTATAAACATGCAAAACCGAGTAAAATGCACTAGACATCTTATACCAAAATATCACCAAAATACATGTTATCAGATTCCGAGAGCCCTTTGGCCTGGTTCTCCTCTTAAATATATATGTACCAATACCTTAATGAGTCTCCAAGTGTCCCCTGGTCTTGAGCTAGCTGCATTCATTACCCAAAGGCAACATAAGTCACTCACGTACAAACCGCATTTCACTGAAGGAAACGAGTGAGGCTTCCTTGGCTCTGTGCATGTATCATAGGTTGCCCACGAGAGATCGTCTGCTACGTTGGGGAATGCAAATAGACCCCATTTGTGTACTTTGTGAAGCTGCTCTGGAATCACACTCTCATCTCTTCTTTGAGTGTACCTACAGTGCAGTCATATGGCAGACACTAGGCAGCTTGTGTTGGGAATCGCCTCTAGCAACCATCACCCACTGCGGAAATTGGATTGATAATGTAGGAAATGATCGAGAAAACAGCAGAATGCTACTAGCCAAGCTCCTCTTACAGATCACGGCATATCAGATCTGGAAGGAAAGAAATCAAAGGATCTTCTCCGGCAAGCGGGTACCAAATACTGTTTTGCGGGATCATATTGACAGAATTATGAGGAACACCCTACTATCCACTAAGCAAGTTGATCCACGAGACAATGCTTCTTCACTTGAGCATTGGTTTTACCTTTCTGCACGCATCCCATCGCAGCTGCACCATACATAATTTTGGAACTTCTCTGGTGACATGTAATATGGTATCCCATTTTGTACAGCTACGGCTGGTTTTGTAATCTAACTTTTATATTTATATAATATTTACCTTTTTACCAAAAAAAAAAACCTTTATTAAAAAAAACAATACAAAGATTTAAGCATCGTATTATAATTGGTCTCCTCTTTACTTTAACAAAGATTAGTTATTATTATATTTACCCAAAAAAAATTAGTTATTATTTGAAAAAAGAGAAAAGTCAAGATTTGAATGAAATATCAAATCAGGATCCAGCTGCATCCGGGTAATTATGCACGTGTCCGTGTCATGCATTTTTTTTAAAACAATTGCACATAAATTCCGTACCTAATTAAATCTTCAATTTTCAATTTGACAAATAAATATCCTAATTTGACTAATTTTACCACGTTAAACTTTTGTGATCTCACGTAGCATAGCATCCTATGTAGATCATAAATAACACGTATGCAACAGATAGCTACCACCTCATGTAAATAAAACGAAAGATTGTCAAATTGAAACCGAAAAGCTGAAAAGTTTATAATTGAACCAAAAATCTTAATCTAAATCGGTTTTAAAACATAAATCCAACATCCCTCTCTTTTTCTAGCAAGTCCAAACGTCCATACTCTAAAAAGCAATGATAACTAAAAAAATTTTAGATTTTATTTCCTCTCCTAATAAAAAATTTCGCAAATTAAAATTTCTATTTAGCATAGACGATTAATAATTTATTTTATTACTCCTAGTGGTCAGGACATTGGACTCTGAATCCAATAGCCCGAGTTCAAATCTCGGTGGGACCTTTCATTTTTCCCTTTTTGCGGATAAAAGAAGAGATTCCTATTGTCATTTGGCCCCTTTTTTTTTAATCGGTTTTAGCTTTAATCTATAATTGTCTTAATCGTATTTGCAGTATAAATAGACAATAGGTAATTTAAATTTTTTTTAAAAAATCACTCAGATCTCCCCAATCATAAAAGCTGCGACATGGAAGAGTCCATAAGACAATCTTACAAAACAAAAGAGCTCCTGGTTTCATTCAGTCATTCAGAACAAGCAACTGAATCAGACAGGTCTATTATTCATCAGACCGCCGTTTCTCTAAACTGAACAGAAGGAAAAAAAAAAAAATCCTTGGACGTTGTTTTGTCTCCTGCTCACTTCTCTTCCTTGGCTTTATCTTCTTCTTTCATCTTCTTCTCCCATTTTCTCTTCTTGTAATCCAACAACATCTTGGGCATCTTCTCCATCAGCTTCACTGTGTTCTCTCGTTTCTCGGCCGCTATTCTGTCGCACTTGTGCCCTTTCCTTTTAGTCCTCATCTCCTTCCTCTCGGGATCAAAGGTCCAATCTTCCCCTGCCAGCAATACTTCCTTCCTTAGCCTCGCCCTCATCCGCGCGTTTATTCCCAGCGGCTTCCACGCCCCCATCTCCCAGTAACCCCACACACCTTTTGTCAGCTCGCTTCTGTACTTCTCCAATTTGTCTCTCCATGGGTACTGAAAACCCGTCATGGTCTTTGCCACGTTTTGTGCGGCTCTCCCAGCCATCGGCTTCTGTAGAACATGCAACAAACGGATATAAACAGAACACAAAGTTAGTACTTGATAGATATCATTGCCTTGTAATGGTATTGGTGGTCTTGAATCGCTTCCCCTGCTATCCAACAACCAAGTTTTACCTTCCTAGTCTCACATGTTAGGAACAAATCCTTATATTTCAAAGATCAGTAAAAAACAGATATAAGAATGAACACAAGAGAAAATCGCAGTTATGTGATGATAATGACGCACAAATTCTCAAGTCACTATACAAAATCCCCCAACCAAGAACAATATCGGTATGGCCTAATGAATTGAAGAAGAAAATAGAAACATCAAAAGGATAAATTCAAGGTCCCGAATTTTTTTTAGAATAAGAAAACGAACTAGACTTGACAGATTCAGTGCAAAGGTAGTAAGTACCAGGCGCGGACATGGTTCGAATATCCAAAAAAATATAGTACCCGAAGACCGCGGGTATCAAATTTTGATCAGTACCTACCCGAGGGTCTCGGGTACTCGTACAATACCAGAAAAAATGTTGGGTTACCCACGGTACTTGAAATCCGAAAATTGCTTACATAAAAACATATTTTTGGTAAAAAATGCATAATGCAACCTAAATTCTCCAGAATCCATCCAAATCAGTTTTTATTTAATAAAGCGTAAAAATAGAAACACGATACGAAAACCGAATGGCACAAATTTCGAAATCGAAACACAGTAATTCGATTTCAAAAACGAAAACGACAGCTAAACCGAGATACCAGTTGGCGTTACTCTTAGCACAAGCGCTAATCCAATGATTGAGAAGATAAGACTCGTTGAGAGACAATGGCGAACAAGAAAGAGAGAGGGTTAGGTACCTAGAGAGCGTCTCTCTCGTCGTCCTCGGCGGCAAGCGACTGAAATGGCCAGGGCTTCTGCAGGTTCCGCCTTCACATATATAGCACAAACCTAATTCCAGAATGTTTTCTAGTAGTTTCGGGCTTACCAAAATGTCATTAAAAGCCACATTCCATATCCATTTACCAAATGGGCCCGGCCCATCCAAACTTTTTTTTAAAACCCGGGCAGAGGAGGAGAGGAAGTTGTTTCGTCTGGTGGACAAGGCGGAGGGGACTAATACTTTTTTTTTTTTATTTAGGGTAACTTAAAATTTAGATATTACAGAATACTTTTTTATTTATTTATTTTCTACAATTAATTTTCCTGATTTTCTGTTATTTATATTTTTCCTATTTTATTGGGATTGTGGTGTTGAATCGATGAGATTTTTATTTTGAGTTTTTGGAATTAGATTGCCATGAATGGAGAGAGTTTTTGGAATTTTTAGATTTTAAAAGCTCAAAAAATTGTCTCAAGCTTTTTAAATTTGGTTTTTATAAAAACCAGGAAAACTTAGGCTTTGAATGAGAATGAGTTTTATTTTGGGTTTTTAGTTTTATTTTTTGGATTTTGATTTTTAGTTTTTGGTTTTTGGCTTTTGGATTCTATAATATTTGAAAACTAAAAAAAAGTAGTTTTTGATTTTTCTTTGATTTTTTCACTAAAACGGCTTTCCAGGTTTTTAGAAAAAGTAATTTTGTTAAAACTTGAATGATAATTTTTTTGGTTTTTGGATTCTAAAAACTCCACTCATTCAAGGCCTAATTTATAGAAAAAAATGAACTAAAAACCAAAAGCTAAATTTTTTTGGATTAATGCCTTGAATGGAGAGAACTTTTGAAGTTTTTAGATTTTAAAAACTCAAAAAATTGCCAAGATAATGTGGCAACGAGCTACTTTCAAACACAGAAGAAGCTCAGCCCTAAGCAAGCCCGATGGCAAGACTTCCTTGCGGAGTTCGATTACACGTTGGAGTACAAGCCCGGCAAAGCAAACGTGGTCGCGGACGCTCTCTCCCGCAAACCCGAGTTGGCCACACTCACGGAAAGTGAGCCTAGGTCCGATTTCAAAGAGCGGATTCGACAGGCCATGACCCAATATCCCGTGGCCAACCACCTCCTCCAGCTCGTCCGACAACACCAAACTCGTAAGTTTTGGGAAAAGGATGGTCTTGTTTATTCTCGTGGACGCAGGATATACGTACCAAAGAGCGAGGAGCTTAGACGGGAGATCCTCAAAGAGTCCCACAACTCTAAGTGGGCTGGACATCCAGGAGAAAAGCGGACACTTGCCTTGGTGACCGAGCACTATTATTGGCCGAAGATGAAGCAAGACATCGAGGCTTATGTGGAGACTTGACTTGTGTGCCAACAAGACAAGATCGAGCAAAGACGACCAGCAGGCCTTCTCAAGCCTCTCCCCATTGCGGACCACCCTTGGCAATCGGTATCCATGGACTTTATTACTAAATTGCCTAACTCTAATGGTTTTGGAGCTATCTTTGTAGTGGTGGACAGGTTCAACAAGTACGGGACATTCATCCCGCTCACTAGCCAATGTCCGGCCGATGAAGTAGCTCAAGCCTTCTTCACTCACGTGCTCAAGCTTTGGGGACTGCCTCGGTCCATTGTTAGTGACCGAGATGGTCGCTTCACCAGCAAGTTTTGGACAGAGTTGTTCAAACTCATGGGGACACAACTCCGATTCTCCACAGCATTCCACCCCGAGACCGACGGCCAAACGGAGAGGATCAATTCACTTTTGGAGCTCTACCTTAGGCATTACGTCTCGCCCCACCAAGAAGACTGGTCGTGACACTTAAGCATGGCGCAATTCTCGCACAATCTCCACAAAAGCGAGTCGACCGGCAAGTCACCGTTCGAGATCATGATGGGACGCCAGCCCACCACTCCGAGTGGCCTATCCCTCACCTATGACGGCCCAAGCCCAGCAGCTCACACGTTCGCACGAGAATGGCAAGAGGAGACCGACCAAACTTGGATTTGGCTACACAAGGCGGCTGCAAGGATGAAGAAATGGACGGACAAGAAGAGGAGGCCGATGGAGTACAATGTAGGAGACCAAGTCATGGTCAAGATCATTCCACATCACTTCCTGAAGATGAGAACCCTTCCCCGAGGCTTAACAAGGAAGTATGATGGGCCATACCCAATCATCGAGAAGATCGGGAAGATGGCCTACAAACTTCAACTTCCGGAGCGGATCAAGATTCATCCTGTGTTCCATGTAAGTCTTCTAAAGCCTTACAAAGCTGACCCTTCGAATGTTGATAGAAACAGGTCTACGAGAGCTCCGATCCCTTCCACGGTACAATACACAAAGGAGGCCGAGATGATCTTGGACCGCCGACCCATTAGCAAACAAGGAGCCAAGTACCGGGAGTACTACATCAAGTGGAAAGGACTGCCCGACTCTCAAAACTCGTGGGAACGAGAAGACGATCTGTGGCAATTCACAGACATGGTCCGTGAATACAATGCCAACCACAACTAGCCGCACACCGGTCCTTAGACGTGACGAGGACGTCCCGAGCTCAAGTGGGGGAGCATGTCAGGAAGAAAAAGGGGTAATTTTTCATTTCCCGTGTCCTTTTCTTTTTCTCGTTCATCCGTTTGTGCAGGTTCACTCACGGATGGCCGGAAGACCGAGGAAGCTCGCATGCTCCCGAGGAATCCCGCACTCGTCTGAGAATGCCTGCCGCACAGCTCAAGGAAGTCCGGACCTGCTCAGTAAACCTCGGCCCAGTCCGACAGTCTGCTTCGCACGTGTCCAGGGAGTCCGCACCAGTCTGGCACATCACGGCCAACGCGACAGATTCTTCCGGACACGCCCGAGAAGCTCTAGCACGGGACAACTCAGGCCACAGACCAAGGATGGACACGGACCACTCAACCCCGACTCCTTGGCACCCTCCAGCTCGCATCTAAGTCACACCCAGGCCCAGACCGTGTTCGGACCAGCCTATGACCGAGATTGGCCCAAAACCTCGGCCATGGTCCATGACAAGTTCATGGACGTGTCCGAGGCTTTGTCCCATGGCCAAGTCTCGGCCCAAGGCCCGTTAGGTAGCTAGGAACGACTTTTTTTTCTGTTTTAGGAATGTTCTAGGTCTTTCTTTTCTCGTTTTAGGCAAGTAGGGTACAAAAGAGAGATATGGGAAGTGAGAATTGTAAGGTTTCCTTTTGTGGTTATTAGGTGGATCCTAATAAACCCTACCGCTGGCCACAAGGGAAATCAAGCTCGCAAACCCCCAATTCTTCTCCTAAGGCTCGAAACCCTATCTTACACCGCCGGCCAGCTCCCCTTTTCATCTCACCGCTGGTGGCTTTCAAACCACCGCGTGTGAGCCTTGTAAGGGCCGACGATCCCCCTTGTACCTTTTCCATTCTATCAATAAAACAACCCCGCCGTACCGTCGGCGTTTCTCCCTCTCACACTCTCGGACCTCTCCCCTTTGTGACCTTCTATCCTCAGTCTCTCGTACCTTGTCCTTGAAAATGCTTAGTTGGGCCACCCTTTGCGTTCCCGCACGTCCCTAGCACGTCCGGATCGCTCCCTTTCGTCCCACCTGGCCCAATTGCCTCATGGACAGCCCTAGCTCACATCTAGGCCTGTGACAATAGTGTCACGCGCGTAAAAACAGGGTAATTTTCTGCGTCATTTTTGCTCGTCCCTTGGTGCATTTTTCAGACCACAGGTGACTTCCCAGGCTGAGCCATGTGCTAAGTGTTGGGTTTCCTGGGATCTCGTGAGCAAATCTAATTCCTAAGAGATCGATTCTAGGGTTTGCGCAACGGATATAAAACAAAAATTTTAATGAAACCCTAGAACCATGCTACTATTGAATCATAGAAACGTTAGAACGCTTACCTCAATCGATCCGGGGCCTGTATCAATTGATCTGTTCATCCGATCACTCTAGGCAGGAAGAATACCTCGCCCTCTACACGTATCCACACGTCGGGATTGATTCCAACATCTTAGAACTTGTCTGCTAGGACTAGAGATCTCGATCTCTCTTGTGTGCAAGGTTTTTGGAGGCTTAGGGTTTTATTTTTCTTCCTTTTTCTTCTTTTTTTAAAACCCTAGAAGACATTCTCCTTATATAGACTTTCCAAAAATCCTAATTTGACAAGGAATAGATTACTAGGAATCCTAATCTAATTAGGTTTCCTAAACCTATTAGAATTCTAATCTCATTAGGTTTCCTAGATGTAATAGAATTCTAATCTCATTAGGATTCCTATACATAATAGGATTCCTAATCCCATTAGGATTCCTATTCCAATTAGGAATCTCAATCCAATTAGGATTCCTAATCGGGATAATTTAGCACACGTACTTGTCCATCCCTATTGTGTGTGACCCTATAGGCTCATCCGGAATAGCAGTAAAACACAGAATCTCCATTCCGGTAATACAAGTCATAGGCGGTCTCTAGCAAGACACTATGACTACCTATCTCGAATAGAGTTTGTTTGTGATCATACGAAAGCCAGTGATGATTCCGACTGATGATCCTTTTGTATCGCGATATCATATGTCGAACATAAGGCATGGACAAGCCACCTTATCTGATTCGACTGCTTTCTCGTTCACTGAGTTCGACTGTCTGAAATAGACGACGTTCGTCTATAGTGCGGCCACACATTTCTACAGTCTTGCTCACACGAGGGGCCCAGCGATATCTCTCTCTTTTACGAGAGGTACAAATCCCGTATTGACTATCTACAATCCAGTACATGATTCGTTTCGTACCTGATACACGCCTTTATAGTCCTCCTGTTACGCAGGACGTTTGACGTAATCAAAGCACGCAACTCCTCATGTTGGATTCTGTAGATATCTCAGGTCTTAGGATCCAATCATAGAATCGTCGTATGAGATTCAAGTCATGACGCTAGTCCATGTGACAATCTCATGCGGGTCAGTCCAGTATTCCGTTCTGCAACGAATACCTATGATTGTGATCGTATCCAATACCTATGATCATCTATGAATGATACTAAACTCCCTAGTCTTATGTCATTATGGGAATAACAACATAATAAGACTAGTATGATGTGTGATTGATGATCACATAGATGATCATAGGTATTGGATACGATCACAATCATAGGTATTCGTTGCAGAACGGAATACTGGACTGACCCGCATGAGATTGTCACATGGACTAGCGTCATGACTTGAATCTCATACGACGATTCCATGATTGGATCCTAAGACCTGAGATATCTACAGAATCCAACATGAGGAGTTGCGTGCTTTGATCACGTCAAACGTCCTGCGTAACAGGAGGACTATAAAGGCATGTATCAGGTACGAAACGAATCATGTACTGAATTGTAGATAGTCAAGACGGGATTTGTACCTCTCGTAAAAGAGAGAGATATCGCTGGGCCCCTCGTGTGAGCAAGACTGTAGAAATGTGTGGCCGCACTATAGACGAACGTCGTCTATTTCAGACAGTCAAACTCAGTTAACGAGAAAGCAGTCGAATCAGATAAGGTGGCTTGTCCATGCCTTATGTTCGACATATGATATCGCGATACAAAAGGATCATCAGCCGGAATCATCACTAGTGTTCGTAAGATCACGAACCAACTCTATTCGAGATAGGTAGTCATAGTGTCTTGCTAGAGACCGCCTATGACTTGTATACCCGAAATAGGGATTTCAGGTTATACTGCTATGTCGAATGAGCCTACAGGGTCACACACGCAGGGAAGGACAAAAAACACGAGAGAAAACGACGGAAAACCGAGGCGGAAGGGTCCAGACCGGACGGACCGAAAGGTTCGGAACGGACGGTCCAGATCCTTCCCTGCGTGTGTGACTCTGTAGGCTCATTCGATATAGCAGTGTAACCCGAAATCTCTATTTCGGATATACAGGTCATAGGCGGTCTCTAGCAAGACACTATGACTACCTATCTCGAATAGAGTTTGTTCGTGATCATACGAACTCCAGTGATGATTTCGGCTGATGATCCTTTTGTATCGCGATATGATATGTCGAACATAAGGCATGGACAAGCCACCTTATCTGATTCGACTGCTTTCTCGTTCACTGAGTTTGACTGTCTGAAATAGACGACGTTCGTCTATAGTGCGGCCACACATTTCTACAGTCTTGCTCACACGAGGGGCCCAGCGATATCTCTCTCTTTTACGAGAGGTACAAATCCCGTCTTGACTATCTACAATCCAGTACATGATTCGTTTCGTACCTGATACACGCCTTTATAGTCCTTCTGTTACGCAGGACGTTTGACGTATTCAAAGCACGCAACTCCTCATGTTGGATTCCGTAGATATCTCAGGTCTTAGGATCCAATCATGGAACCGTCATATGAGATTCTAGTCATGACTCTAGTCCATGTGACAATCTCATGCGGGTCAGTCCAGTATTCCGTTCTGCAACGAATACCTATGATTGTGATCGTATCCAATACTTATGATCATCTATGTGATCATCAATCACACATCATACTAGTCTTATTATGTCGTTATTCCCATAACGACATAAGACTAGGGAGTTTAGTATCATTCCTAATGATACATGGATTTCATAACAGATCTAGCATGCAGGAACATGTAATGAACAAAATACTCTCATAAAAAAAGATATAGAAAGTATCAATACATCGAATGTATCTCAATAAAGCTCATAATCAGTACATCATAGAGCACTAAACCAACAATCTCCCACTTGCTCTAATCATGAACTGCTAAACATCTAATGCCCATATCCCTAACATGACCCTCATGCTTTGACGAAGGGAGAGGCTTCGTCAATGGATCGGCAATGTTGTCATCTGTCGACACTCTGCAAATGTGCACGTCTCCTCTGTCTATGATCTCCCTGATGAGGTGAAATCGTCTGAGTATGTGTTTGGATCGTTGATGGGATCTGGGTTCTTTCGCTTGTGCGATCGCTCCATTGTTGTCACAATACAGAGCAATGGGGCTATCAGCACTCGGAATGACACCCAAGTCACCAACAAACTTTCTGATCCAAACAGCTTCCTTTGCTGCGTCCGACGCTGCAATGTACTCAGCTTCTGTAGTAGAATCTGCAACGGTTGCCTGCTTGGAACTCTTCCAGCTAACAGCGCCTCCGTTCAAACAGAAAACATAGCCAGACTGCGATCTGTAGTCATCCGGGTCTGACTGAAAACTAGCATCGGTGTAACCTCTTACAGCGAGCTCGTCTTCCGACCCTCCGTATACCAAGAACACATCCTTAGTCCTTCTCAAGTACTTCAGGATGTTCTTGACGGCGATCCAGTGCGACTCACCTGGATCTGACTGGTATCTACTCGTAATGCTCAACGCGTAGGATACATCCGGTCGAGTACAAAGCATGGCATACATGATGGATCCACTTGCCGAAGCATATGGAATCCGATCCATGCGTTCTCGCTCATCAGGTGTCGTAGGACACTGACTTTTGCAGAGAACTGTGCCACTGCTCATCGGTAAGGTTCCTTTCTTGGAATCTTGCATCTTGAGCCATTTCAAGACCTTATCGATGTAAGTACTCTGACACAGTCCTAGAAGACGCCTCGATCTATCTCTATAGATCTTTATTCCTAGAATATATGCCGCTTCTCCTAGGTCCTTCATAGAAAACTGCGTTCCTAGCCAAGACTTAACGTCTTGCAAGGTAGGAACGTCATTCCCTATAAGGAGAATGTCATCCACATACAGTACTAGAAATACAACGGTTCTCGCACTGACCTTCTTGTAAACACATGGCTCGTCTTCGTTCTGTGAGAAACCAAACTTTTTGATTGTCTCATCAAATCGAAGGTTCCAGCTCCTCGAAGCCTGCTTCAGTCCATAAATGGACCTCTGAAGCTTGCACACCATCCTCGGGTTCCTCGGATCGACAAAACCTTCGGGTTGTGTCATGTACACATCCTCGGTCAAATTCCCGTTAAGGAACGCGGTCTTGACATCCATTTGCCATATCTCATAGTCGTAATATGCGGCTATGGCAAGTAGGATCCTGATGGACTTCAGCATAACTACGGGCGAAAAAGTCTCATCATAGTCAATACCATGAATCTGACGGAATCCTTTCGCCACAAGTCGTGCCTTATACGTGTGCACATTGCCATCCATGTCGGTCTTCTTCTTGAAGATCCACTTGCATCCGATGGGTTTTATCCCTTCAGATGCATCAACCAGAGTCCATACTTGGTTGTCTGACATGGATTGCATCTCAGACTTCATAGCCTCGCGCCATTTCTCGGAATCCGGACTCGCCATAGCCTCCGGGTATGTGGTAGGCTCGTCATGTTCTAATAACATGAGTTCCTCATTCCCAGTCACGAGAAATCCATATCTCGTAGGCTCTTGGCGAATCCTGCCTGATCTCCGAGGTTCACTCGACAAAGGTTGAGTCACAACGGGCAGTGAAACAGGTTGAACTTCTTCAACTTGTTCACTCGGCTCAGCATCTACTTGCTGCTCTCGAACTTCCTCAAGTTCGACCCTACTCCCACTGACTCTTTTGGAGACGAACTCTCGCTCCATAAAAGTCGCATTCCTAGCAATGAACACCTTGTTCTCTGCCAGAATATAGAAGTAGTAACCCTTAGTTTCCTTAGGGTAGCCTACAAATAAACACTTATCAGATTTGGAGGATAACTTATCAGCCATCTGACGCTTCACGTAAGCGTCGCAACCCCAAATTCTGACAAACGATAACGCGGGACGCTTCCCCGTCCATATCTCATATGGCGTCGTTTCAGCCGACTTCGTTGGACTCCTATTCAGCAGGTA
>NW_010966857.1:28672-31998 GCF_000463585.1 Tarenaya hassleriana | reverse complement strand
TTCGTGATCTTACGAACGTCAGTGATGGTTCCGGTTGATGATCCTTTTGTATCGCGATATCATATGTCGAATATAAGGCATGGACAAGCCACCTTATCTGATTCGACTACTTTCTCGTTCACTGAGTTCGACTGTCTGAAATAGACGACGTTCGTCTATAGTGCGGCCACACATTTCTACAGTCTCGCTCACACGAGGGGCCCAGCGATATCTCTCTTTTTTACGAGAGGTACAAATCCCGTCTTGACTATCTACAATCCAGTACATGATTCGTTTCGTACCTGATACACGCCTTTATAGTCCTCCTGTTACGCAGGACGTTTGACGTATTCAAGGCACGCAACTCCTCATGTTGGATTCCGTAGATATCTCAGGTCTTAGGATCCAATCATGGAACCGCCATATGAGATTCAAGTCATGACGCTAGTCCATGTGACAATCTCATGCGGGTCAATCCAGTATTCTGTTCTCCAACGAATACCTATTACTGTTATTGTATCCAATACCTATGATCAACGCTATGATCATCAATCACACATCATACTAGTCTTATTATGTCGTTATTCCCATAACGACACAAGACTAGGGAGTTTAGTATCATTCATAATGATACACGGATTTCATAATAGATCTAGTATGCAAGAACATGTAATGAATCAAATACACTCATATATAAACCATAGAAAGTATCAATACATCGAATGTATCTGACAAAGCTCATAAACAGTACATCATAGAGCACTAAACCAACACTTATGACTTTTAAGCATGGGCCATTATAAAATCCCAAGGCTGGTCATTTGGAGAGACAATCCGAAAATCCCTTTCATTCTCTCTTAGCCGAGCTCTCTCTCTTGTAGTCTCACTCGTGTTCTCGTTCGCCGGTTCGTTCCGGCCACCGTTGCCGGAATGGACCGGGCTCCCCGTTGTACTCTTGCTTACGCACACTTAATGAAATGACCTCGTACTTGGTTCGTTCTCATCTCCCTCTTTCTCTCTTTCTCTCGGTCCATTTCTCCTACACACATCAATCGGCTTTTCCTTAATCCCATTTGGATAAAGTCGTTGCGTGTTTTTGGTTCTTTGGCTCGACCCCTTTGTTTCTCTTTCTTTCATTCCTTCTCGTGTACCACTGTTCGTCCATGTTCAGAATTCTGCGCAACCCAAGTTGTTCGCCCGAGAATTCCCGAACGACGTTCTTACCGGGAAGCGCATCCCGCCTGAGAAACTTCGGTCCTCCAAGTCCAACGTCTGTCCGAGAAGTTCCGCACACCCGTGAACTCTCTCGTCTAGACCCGCACGCACCCGACTCGCGTTCCCGTTCGAGATACCTCGCACGGGTCCGCTCGTTCCATCCGAGGAACTCAGTCCATCACAGACCAAGGTCCAGCCATCCCATCTCCTGGCACTCGGATCCTTTGATCCTAGGCTTAGTTCGGCTCACGTTCGGATGTGCCTAGAGTTTCTCAGCCAAGACATGTCTCCACGAGTCTTTGGACCGAATCTCTTCGTTCATTCGGACCCCATTCCGCACCGAGCCGAGCTGCCGGACGTACTAGCTTGACCACTCAAGTTAATGCGTCTCAATAGGGGGCATGGTAGTTGGGGTCTGGATGGGTCGGTATGGTCATGTATATTCCCCCCCTCATACACGTTCCTGCCGACATGGGATGGTCCATAGGGTGAGTATCCCGCCGGCCGACGGCTTTTCGGCCAAAATTCCGGCGACGGTTTGCCGGAATTTTCAGTGCAGTCGGATTTACGCACTGCGCAGTCCTGTTCGGTCCGATCAATGAGAATCATTGCTCTTCGCGCTTTTGCGGCTTGGATTTGGCTTCACTCTTTCTATTGTCACCATGTCTGGACCTAGTTCGGATATGTCGGCAGTACGAAGGAGTGTTGGTGGATCCTATGACGTGCGGCGTATGAGTGGTGGTGGGATAAAATAAAGTCAAAATATTCTAATGTATAATGATAGCGTAATCAAAGAAAATAGATCAATGAAGATTAGATGAATATGGAAAAATGGGTCAACGGCTATAAGGAGAAAGGAAAGAATCTTGATGTTCTCCTCATATATTTTATCAATCCCTTAAACTCCTCAATGTCTAAGAGAATCTTGAATGCTCCTTGATTCTCTATGTACTCTTCATAAGGTAAGTTAGCTTTGGTCTCCATACTTTGTGAATATACCGTGAGTGGGCATATTATTTTGGTCCTCACAACTGCATATATATTCTCGAACAACTTATGATCATCCTCAATCATATTCTTGTCTTCAACATTCCCCCTCAAGATTAGCTTGGATGAATTTCAGAAAGCTAATCTTGCGAGAAGAATTATGTGTCCAAGCTCCTTCCACAGTGGTTCTTTTTGTTTCAATCTTCTCATATGTCCTAAGTTAGATTTTATTTTCTGCATATACTTAACAAAATTATTAGAACACATAATGGAGGCCATAGCACTCCATTCAATAAACAAAATCATACGTAATGATGCAAAAATATGATTATCATCAAATAACAATAGAAAAAGTGTCCTTGCATATTTAAACTCCAAATTTGATAATATGCATGTATAAAACTTTAATTGATGAATAACTTTGATATTTGATTTATTATCTCTGTAGAATATATGATTCCAATGTACATTGGATGCATTAGACATGTTATCTATGCTTATACATGTGTCAAATGCATAATCAAGTGTGTTCCTAACGATGATGTTTTGTTTTTCATCACGTAATGTATGAGCTTTTTCATCGGGATAAAGAAATAAAGGTTCGAGAAACTTTTTACCAAACCTAGAGTTGTTGAAACTCATAGGTAATATCATTTCATTTGGTTCTTCGGATGCTTGCGTTGTTTTCTTTTGGGTAGAGAAGCATACGAGTGTAGCATGCCATTCCCCCTCACCATAAATTTTCGGAATTAATTTTTGTATTTCCTGTCCAAACATACTAACAAAACCAAACATATCACTTGGAAAACAAATTTCTAAAGAGATGGGAGAAAAGAAAAAAGTACCAACTCGATTATTTTGCCATTTGAAAGGAATGTTCAGATGCCTTTGTATCCTCGAATGATGAAGTGTGGATGTGTGTGATGCCTCTTTTTCGGGATTCTTTTCCTCCACTGTGAGGTCATTTATCATCACATCTATTGGACTCCTTTCTTCATCCGGACCTAGGAGAAGCGGCATATATTCTAGGAATAAAGATCTATAGAGATAGATCGAGGCGTCTTCTAGGACTGTGTCAGAGTACTTATATCGATAAGGTCTTGAAACGGTTCAAGATGCAAGATTCCAAGAAAGGAACCTTACCG
>NW_010966857.1:27777-28229 GCF_000463585.1 Tarenaya hassleriana | reverse complement strand
CAAGAACATGTAATGAATCAATCTCATAAAAAAACATATAGAAAGTATCAATACATCGAATGTATCTGAACAAAGCTCATAATCAGTACATCATAGAGCACTAAACCAACAATCTCCCACTTGCTCTAATCATGAACTGCTAAACATCTAATGCCCATATCCCTAACATGACCCTCATGCTTCGACGAAGGGAGAGGCTTCGTCAATGGATCGACAATGTTGTCATATGTCGACACTCTGCAAATGTGCACGTCTCCTCTGTCTATAATCTCTCTGATAAGGTGAAATCATCTGAGTATGTGTTTGGATCGTTGATGGGATCTGGGTTCTTTCGCTTGTGTGATCGCTCCATTGTTGTCACAATACAGAGCAATGAGGCTATCTGCAGTAGGAATGACACCCAAGTCTCCAACGAACTTTCTGATCCAAACACCTTCCTTTGCTGCGTCCGA
>NW_010966857.1:23169-27528 GCF_000463585.1 Tarenaya hassleriana | reverse complement strand
CGCAGTTTTCTATGAAGGACCTAGGAGAAGCGGCATATATTCTAGGAATAAAGATCTATAGAGATAGATCGAGGCGTCTTCTAGGACTGTGTCAGAGTACTTATATCGATAAGGTCTTGAAACGGTTCAAGATGCAAGATTCCAAGAAAGGAACCTTACCGATGAGCAGTGGCACAGTTCTCTGCAAGAGTCAGTGTCCTACGACACCTGATGAGCGAGAACGCATGGATCGGATTCCATACGCTTCGGCAATTGGATCCATCATGTATGCCATGCTTTGTACTCGACCGGATGTATCCTACGCGTTGAGCATTACGAGTAGATACCAGTCAGATCCAGGTGAGTCGCACTGGATCGCCGTCAAGAACATCCTGAAGTACTTGAGAAGGACTAAGGATGTGTTCTTGATATACGGTGGGTCGGAAGACGAGCTCGCTGTAAGAGGTTACACCGATGCTAGTTTTCAGTCAGACCCGGATGACTACAGATCGCAGTCTGGCTATGTTTTCTGCTTGAACGGAGGCGCTGTTAGCTGGAAGAGTTCCAAGCAGGCGACCGTTGCAGATTCTACTACAGAAGCTGAGTATATTGCAGCGTCGGACGCAGCAAAGGAAGCTGTTTGGATCAGAAAGTTTGTTGGTGACTTGGGTGTCATTCCGAGTGCTGATAGCCCCATTGCTCTATATTGTGACAACAATGGAGCGATCGCACAAGCGAAAGAACCCAGATCCCATCAACGATCCAAACACATACTCAGACGATTTCACCTTATCAGGGAAATTATAGACAGAGGAGACGTACACATTTGCAGAGTGTCGACAGATGACAACATTGCCGATCCATTGACGAAGCCTCTCCCTTCGTCGAAGCATGAGGGTCATGTTAGGGATATGGGCATTAGATGTTTAGCAGTTCATGATTAGAGCAAGTGGGAGATTGTTGGTTTAGTGCTCTATGATGTACTGATTATGAGCTTTGTTCAGATACATTCGATGTATTGATACTTTTATGAGAGTATTTTATTCATTACATGTTCTTGCATACTGGATCTGTTATGAAATCCATGTATCATTAGGAATGATACTAAACTCCCTAGTCTTATGTCGTTATGGGAATAACGACATAATAAGACTAGTATGATGTGTGATTGATGATCACATAGATGATCATAAGTATTGGATACGATCACAATCATAGGTATTCGTTGCAGAACGGAATACTGGACTGACCCGCATGAGATTGTCACATGGACTAGAGTCATGACTAGAATCTCATATGACGGTTCCATGATTGGATCCTAAGACCTGAGATATCTACGGAATCCAACATGAGGAGTTGCGTGCTTTGATTACGTCAAACGTCCTGCGTAACAGGAGGACTATAAAGGCGTATATCAGGTACGAAACGAATCATGTACTGGATTGTAGATAGTCAAGAGTTATCCTCCAAATCTGATAAGTGTTTATTTGTAGGCTACCCTAAGGAAACTAAGGGTTACTACTTCTACATTCCGGCAGAGAACAAGGTGTTCATTGCCAGGAATGCGACTTTTATGGAGCGAGAGTTCGTCTCCAAAAGAGTTAGTGGGAGTAGGATCGAACTTGAGGAAGTTCGAGAGCAGCAAGAGACGTTGAGCCGAGTGAAAAGTTGAAGAAGTTCAACCTGTTTCACCGTCGGTTGTGACTCAACCTTTGACGAGTGAACCTCGAAGATCAGGCAGGATTCGCCAAGAGCCTACGAGATATGGATTTCTCGTGACTGGGAATGAGGAACTCATGTTATTAGAACATGACGAGCCTACCACATACCCAGAGGCTATGGCGAGTCCCGATTCCGAGAAATGGCGCGAGGCTATGAAGTCCGAGATGCAATCCATGTCAGACAACCAAGTATGGACTCTGGTTGATGCATCTGAAGGGATGAAAGCCTTGAACATTTCAAGTGTTTCAGATTTATGTCTCATCAAATAGACATAATCGTATCGACTGAAATCATAAGTGAACGTAACGAAGTACAGATAACCTCCTCTAGCTGGACAGCTCATTGGTCCGCATACATCACTATGTATCAGATCCAATAACTATGTCGCTCTCTGTCCTTTCCCTTTGAAAAGAAGCTTTGTCATCTTGCCCATCAAACAAGAATCGCAAGATTCAAGAGACTCAAAGTCAAATGAATCCAGAAGACCTTCAGAATGAAGGTTCTGTATGCGCTTCTCGTTTATATGGCCTAGACGACAATGCCAGAGGAAGGTTGGGTTTAAGTCGTTCGGCTTAAACCGTTTGGTACAAACGTTATAGATTGACCTGAATCTTGACGGTTCGTCATCCAAAACATAAAGGCTATTAAACTGGTAACCTTTACCATAGAATAAATCACCTCTATAAATGGATAGACCTTTGTTCTCAATAACAAATCTGAAATCGTCCGAGTCTAGGCATGAAATCGTTATAATGTTCTTGCTAATAGCATAAACAAAATAACAATCATGCAACTCAAATACAAGGCCTAGAAGGTAAAGTCAGATCGAAAGTCCCGATGGCTAATGCAACAATTTTTGCTCCATTCCCAACACGGAGATCTACTTCTCCTTTTGCCAATTATCTACTTCCTCGCAACCCTTTCATATTTCCACAAATATGCGAGGCGCTTCCGGTATCTAATACCCACGACGTAGAAGTAAACAAATTAGCCTCTATAACGAAGACACCAGAAGTCGAAGCTTCTTTAAGCTTCTTCTTCTCCTGATCTTCCAGGTAGAGTCTACAATTTCTGTTCCAATGCCCAACGGCATGACAGAAATAACACTCTCCCTTTTTGGACTTAGGCTTAGGTTCAATGACAACGCTTGTCACTTTCCACTTCCCCTTGCTCTTGGAACGCTTCCTTTTGCTGGAACTCTTTCCAACAACTACCATTTCACTCTCACCATGGCTTTCAGCTCTCTTTTTGGAATGATGCATTCTACTGATCAACAATCAAAGAATCGTCCATGTTACCCGGAAGCGTCCTTCATAAGGATAGATCGCATCGTCAACTTCGGTACAATACCGGTTAACGCTATGTCCTACAGAAAAAGACAAAACAGAACGAAAACACATCTACATGCAGATTCTATCAATGATCTACTACCAGCTAGTCCATCATCAATCAGTGTCTACATACCTATGATCTACTACCAGCTAGTCCATCATCAATCAGTGTCAATCTATCTATGATCCACTACCAGCTAGTCCATCATCAAATAATGACAACATAGATGCAAAGATGAGCTATATTCCCATAAAGAAAATTAACCCTACAATAAATTTCCATTATGGGACTAAGACCCGTATTTCACACAAGAACAAATTGTTACACATATCCTTATGCTATTTAGGTAGACATCTAATGTCAATCATATCCAATATGACTCTTAGATCCTTTATGAGACTATGATATCGAATATCATTGCATACTTGTCTCATCTGTACCATTAAATTTCAAGTCAAAACTTGACAACTTAACCCAAGATAAACCATATTCAAGCTGTAGCAACCACGATTTCCTACCCTGTCTCACAAAGATAATCCGGCACGCTCAGCTTTGGTATGACCCGTGTTACGGACGATCGATGCCTTGACAGGCGCTCTAGTAATGGGAGCTACACACTTAGCATTACATAAATAAGGGATTTTCGAAACCGCACCTAGATCAAGCATCTACTTTCAAGCTATGAGAACCACCATTTCTCCATCATCGGGGCTGAGAACGCGGGGAAACGTGATCTGATCACGGAGAACTACCCTAGACCGTCCGTTCTGGTAAGCCGGAACGAACGGTCCACGGGTGACGGACTAATTGGCACAGAACGGAAGGTTGGACCGTCCGTTCTGCCATGCAGAACGTCCGTTCTACTAGGCAGAACATCCGTTCTGACTTTTGCAGTCGAGACCGAACGTTCTGCCAAGCCTGGAACGTCCGTTCTACCTCCAGAACGGACGGTCCGAAGTCCAGATTCCGAAAATTTCCGTTTTCGAGGTCCGATTACGCAATCGTTGGATAATCTGATCAACTGTAACTCAAATAGACATGATTTATTCTTATGGATGGTCCATAGTGAATGAATGCATGTAACTTAATCAAGATATTGGCTATGCTTGATTGAGTGGGAGCTCCGAGATTTCGAATTTTGGGTGTACAGAAGAATTCGGTTCAGTTTCGGGTCTGATCGGGGCTGAGAACGCGGGAAAACGTGATCTGATCACGGAGAACTACCCTAGACCGTCCGTTCTGGTAAGCCGGAACGAACGGTCCACGGGTGACGGACTAATTGGCACAGAACGGAAGGTTGGACCGTCCGTTCTGCCCTTCAGAACG
>NW_010966857.1:12940-22235 GCF_000463585.1 Tarenaya hassleriana | reverse complement strand
TTTTCATTTCAAACCGAGAAGAATTTATTTGTCTTATCTCTTTATCACCAATATGTGTGAGTATTGTGATAGTGATTGTGAGTATGAAGAGGTTTACGAAGAACCAGAATACAGGGAGCATTGGGATGTCGAGGACGTTCTAGCTAAAATACCAAAGTCCCTAAGAGAGACGTTGGTGCAAAACGCCAATGCACACAACATTGAGTTAAGTGTTTCTATTCTTGAAGATTTATTTCGAACTAACGAATTTTTTGACATGTTGCAAAAAGCACAGGTTAAAAGCAAAGAAAATTCTCATGTTGGATTCTGTAGATATCTCAGGTCTTAGGATCCAATCATGGAACCGTCATATGAGATTCTAGTCATGACGCTAGTCCATGTGACAATCTCATGCGGGTCAGTCCAGTATTCCGTTCTGCAACGAATACCTATGATTGTGATCATATCCAATACCTATGATCATCTATGTGATCATCAATCACACATCATACTAGTCTTATTATGTCGTTATTCCCATAATGACACAAGACTAGGGAGTTTAGTATCATTCATAATGATACATGGATTTCATAACAGATCTAGCATGCAGGAACATGTAATGAACAAAATACTCTCATAAAAAAACATATAGAAAGTATCAATACATCCAATGTATCTGAACAAAGCTCATAATCAGTACATCATAGAGCACTAAACCAACAACAAGTATAAAACTTTAATTGATGAATAACTTTGATATTTGATTTATTATCTCTGTAGAATATATGATTCCAATGTACATTGGATGCATTAGACATGTTATCTATGCTTATACATGTGTCAAATGCATAATCAAGTGTGTTCCTAACGATGATGTTTTGTTTTTCATCATGTAATGTATGAGCTTTTTCATGGGGATAAAGAAATAAAGGTTCGAGAAACTTTTTACCAAACCTAGAGTTGTTGAAACTCATAGGTAATATCATTTCATTTGGTTCTTCGGATGCTTGCGTTGTTTTTTTTTGGGTAGAGAAGCATACGAGTGTAGCATGCCATTCCCCCTCACTCGTGAGCTTCTCTTCACCATAAATTTTCGGAATTAATTTTTGTATTTCCTGTCCAAACATACTAACAAAACCAAACATATCACTTGGAAAACAAATTTCTAAAGAGATGGGAGAAAAGAAAAAAGTACCAACTCGATTATTTTGCCATTTGAAAGGAATGTTCAGATGCCTTTGTATCCTCGAATGATGAAGTGTGGATGTGTGTGATGCCTCTTTTTCGGGATTCTTTTCCTCCACTGTGACGTCATTTATCATCACATCTATTGGACTCCTTTCTTCATCCGATGTTACATCATCCGACACATTCCCCTTGTAATGGTGTATATTCTCGGTTTGTATCTCTTCAACCATTGGAACAACCATGTGCTCGGTGTTGTCTAGGCCTTCTTCGTGTGAGTGGGGCTCTTCAACGTCGTCAGATAAATTTTCTTTGCTTTTAACCTGTGCTTTTTGCAACATGTCAAAAAATTCGTTAGTTCGAAATAAATCTTCAAGAATAGAAACACTTAACTCAATGTTGTGTGCATTGGCGTTTTGCACCAACGTCTCTCTTAGGGACTTTGGTATTTTAGCTAGAACGTCCTCGACATCCCAATGCTCCCTGTATTCTGGTTCTTCGTAAACCTCTTCATACTCACAATCACTATCACAATACTCACACATATTGGTGATAAAGAGATAAGACAAATAAATTCTTCTCGGTTTGAAATGAAAAAAAAAAAAAACCGCGAGAGACAAAAATAATAATTTGGTGAACCGTGGCTTGAATGAATGGCCAACGATTCACTTGAAGAAAACTCTCCTTTTGGTTTGAATGAATGACCGAAAGGGAGAACAAAATTCTGAAAAATGAAATGAGCAGGCTCCTCTTCGGTATACACACAACCGAGAGGGAATATGCTTCGATTTCGCAGCGGAATAAAAAACACAAGGTCCTCTAGACCTTATGCTCTGATACCATGAAGATTTCTAATATATTTGATGTGTTTTGAACATGAAGAACAAAGAAAAATGTAGCCAAAACCAAAGAGAGAGCAAATGGAGACGATAAAGAATAATGACCAAGAATGATGAGCAAATGGGACTTAGTCCCCTTATTCGTGTTATGTCCTATACGAATATACAACCATATATATATATACAAGGTGCAACGGTCACAAGACCATAAAATAAAGTCAAAATATTCTAATGTATAATGATAGCGTAATCAAAGAAAATAGATCAATGAAGATTAGATGAATATGGAAAAATGGGTCAACGGCTATAAGGAGAAAGGAAAGAATCTTGATGTTCTCCTCATATATTTTATCAATCCCTTAAACTCCTCAATGTCTAAGAGAATCTTGAATGCTCCTTGATTCTCTATGTACTCTTCATAAGGTAAGTTAGCTTTGGTCTCCATACTTTGTGAATATACCGTGAGTGGGCATATTATTTTGGTCCTCACAATTGCATATATATTCTCGAACAACTTATGATCATCCTCAATCATATTCTTGTCTTCAACAATCTTTGTCATCACCAACAACTAACTCCACACGAAATCCTAAAAACACGATTATTAGACAACTATAATTTGTTATACATTGATTTAAAACAGTAAATATATAACATTGAGAACGTATAATTATTAAAATACCTCATCACTCCAACAACATTTGTGTCACTGCAATAGTTGCACACCAATGATGTTGATGCTCTAGATAATTTTCGAGAGCATTGACCACATGCAATATAGGTCCAACCATTTGTAGTCAAAATATCATTAATTGTAGCCTTGCATAAGAAAGTAGCTTCCTATAATTGTGTAAGAATATATGTTATTTAAATAAAAATTTTATACGATGCATATTCAGAATTCATAGTATTATAAATATTTTTAGTTGTATTGTACCTGAGTTTTTGATGTCGTGATGAAATCAAACAATTCTGATATAGAAACAGTTTCAATCTTCGTTACCGTGTGAACCGACTCCTCAATTTTTAATGCTTCATCGACGTTGTCCTTGAACCTGCGCCAAAATTTGGAATATAAGTTTATAATATATCGATTGACTATGACATGATAGATATATTTAATGAGATATACATATTGATAAATGTTTTGCTTGCATCGGCGTCGTCGTCAAAGAAAAACCTTGATGCGGATGTTGTATTGAGATATAACTCTCCTACAAAAAGATACATGGATTCCATCGAAGCATGTATATGTAGACAACAAGTTAGTAAGAATATCATATGATTGGAAAATAACTTACAAATATAAAAACCAATGAAAATTTATAAATGACTGTAAATGTATGGCTTCGATAATATTTTTTAACTAATTTATATCATTTATAAATCTCATAAAAGGAAAACATTTTAAAAAACAAACCGAAGAGTCATCTGTGTAATTGGGTTAAGCTCTACCACAATCAACTCTCTTGACCATTTTATATGTCATGCAAAAAGAGACATATACTATATATCTTATAATCCAAAAACATTCAATCTACTAAAAAATGAGTTTGCGTATAATTACTAATTAGAATAAGGGAAAAAAAGTAACCCATGTCATCGTTATAAATACCCTATGAATAGTTTGTCCACATAAATATGTTTTTATTTTTAATTTAAAATTTTTTAAATATGAGACGCACAAAAATAAAAAGCATAAAAAAAATAAAATATCAATGAAATAATATCATTACAATAATTATATAGTTTTACCTTCAACAAATTTAGGATTTATATTAGTCACCAAAATTATTTTTGGTTGTATGCATAATTTCTCCAACTTTGAACGTAATTCAGTTGCTTTTGTATCCCAAGCGGTCACGCGGATATCGTTGCCACTGCAATAGTATTTAAAAAATAGTTTCACAAATCTAGTATTAAAATAATTTAATCATAAAATAAAACATAATATAAAAAGGGAAAATAACATAAAAATACCTCAACTATTACAAAAATCCCATATAAATACCTAAACTATAAAATTTCTAAATAAATACATAAACTTTTAAAAAATCCCATATAAATACATAAACTTTTTTTTTTCCAAATAAATCAATTTGTGTTAACGTCGTTACTTTGTATAACGGAATTCATAAAAAAAGATGAGTTGGCAATCGAAATTTCAAATCAACGTCCACTCATGCCATGTCATCACCGCTTTAATTTTCTCGCTCTTTTTTTTTTCTTTTACTTTTTTTCGTTTGAGATGGTTTGCTTTCTTCTCTGCTAACCTCAATTCATGAAATTCAAACTTATCTTCGATACCCAGAAACCCAATTGCTTTTCAAGACACGGTTCATGAAAAATCTAGGAAAACTAAAACCATCCGAAGAAGAAATGGTATTAATGAGCTAGTTGTTGATGGCGAAGCAGAATCGAGACAACTAACCACCATCGCAGGTTGAACCCAATTGGCGTTGAAGGATATGGTCTCTGATTGGTTATATGTCTTCTTAATCCCTGTAATCTCAGTCCAATTTGTACGGACAAAATATGGGTTCTGATTGGTTCTGTCTTAATTGAGGTAGGTGTTCGAGATTTCGGGGAGACAGATGATTCAGAAGCTTCTGTCGTCAATGGCGATTCCTTTTTCTCGCTCGACATCCATACAGACTCGAGTTTTTTCGGCAGCTTCGTCTCTGGACTTGCTTGAGGACGACGAAGGAGAACCTTCGGAGCCGCTTGGAGGGTTAGTTGTCATGGAGGAAGAACTGATTCGTCAGTTGTTGATTCCATTGAAGCTGTTCGACTAAATTCCTGGGAAAATGTTAACAAAAAAAAAATCCTGGAAAAAGATTAAAGAATCTAGTTTGATTTTTTTTTTTCCTATTTTCTACGATATACTCAGATGCTTTTAAGTAGTATATAATTTTGAAATAAAAGAAATCAACAAAGATTACAGAAATGAAAAAAAAAATACAGAGAAGAAAGCAACAACATCAAACAAAAAATTTGTCAAAAAAAATACATCAAACAAAAAAGACCCCAAAAAAAAGCCGAGAGACTTAAAGTGGTGATGACATGGCATATGCCTGGATTAAGGATTAAAGCGGTGATGATATGGCATATGATTGGATGTTGATTTGGAATTTTAATTGCCAACTCGTCTTTTTTTATGAATTTCCGTTATCTAGAGTAATGCCGTTAACAGAGATTGATTTATTTGGAAAAAAAAAGAAAGTTTGTGTATTTATATGAAACTTTTTAAAAGTTTATGTATTTATTTGGAAATTTAATAGCTTGGGTATTTATGTGGGATTTTTGTAATAGTTGAGGTATTTTTATGTTATTTTCCCAAAAAAATATGTTTACCTTGCGATCTGAAGATTGAGTATCATTTTTTGTTTGGATAGCGAATTTTCATCTTGAGAATCTCGAATGATTCGAACGCGACCAATGACATCTTCATGAAGAGAACAAATATAAATAAATAACTATCACCGAAAATTTGAAGGGCATATTGTATGTGCCAATTACCATTTAGCTAATAAGTCCGTGGATATTGAAAAATGTATAATTTAGATAATATATTAATTTACCGGGTAACTCTTCGTTCTTGTTAGCTAGAGCAATGAGCTCGTGGTATTCTCAAAATCTAAACATCTCTTTTAAGTATGTTAACAGCTGTGGCATCAGCTTCCATTATAGTAGTGCGCTCCGTGAAACGAATGGATAAATGAAAGTCGGGGAGCTTAAAACGTGTGTTAGCTCTAACCACCTCAAAATCAGTGATGATGTAAATTGTTCCCTCATGAAAGGCGTCCATGTAGCTGTCCAAACGTTGTTTACTAATGGATCCTTGTATAAGAATAGACTGCAAAATGGGAGGGATAAAAAATTAGGAACGGAAAAAATAAATGATAGATAGTAAACATAAAATATTTTAAAGCGGAAATACCATGGGTTTTTTTTTTTTTTTTACCTTTTCATCAATTAGCAAAAAATCAATACCCATGAGTTCATTGTTTTTCTTGAAGTTTCGTGCTTCCCAGAAGCGTAATAGTCGACCGACAATGCGTTGCATTTTATGGCCCACTCGTAGATCACCAAACGACACGTATGTTGAAAGACCATCAATACCACGTATATCCAATGCGCCTTCGTTAGTTGTCATCGAACTGTTTAATTGGAGGGACATGTGTTTATACGTAATAGAAATATGGTGGATATTTGCATGTGAATGATTGATTAAAAAATGAGAGTTTATAAAAGGAGGTAATAAAGTTACTATGTAGGGTCAAGTTATCGTTGCATTAACTTGGGTGTAGTGGTGAGTTAATGATTTGTCTGTTACCTCTTAAAACATAGATAAACGAAAGGGAACGAAAAAAAACGTAAACATTACAATAATTATTATAATTAATGTTATTTATATAATTTTATCATTGGATTTGATTGTTATAATTATTTCACCATTGGATCCCATTTAATATAGAATAACTACACAGTTATATACATATATAGGTTGGTGGAAGTTATTGGGTCGTGATAATTAATTTGTTGTATAATGGTAGATTAATCACTTGTATAACTATTCATTTAACTAATAAAAAAACTGAAACAAAATTAAACAACAACAAATACAACAACGTTAGTCTATCTATCGATGGGTGGAGGATGTTGGGGCATGTATACATTAAAATCATCATTGGATTGTACTTACCATGTAGCGTCTAAATATATTTAAACAGACCATGTTTCATTATATAATGAGAAACTAAATATTTCTAATATGTTATTAGTACTCAATATATTTACAATGAAACATAACATATATTTTTATCATTGGATTGTATGTATGTAACGAAAACACACGATACTTACATGTTTTCCTTATTGAAAATTCTATTTAAAATAACCAATACAGTCCTTTGTTGGAATATATATATTGTTCATTCAATAGGGGCATTATCAAAAATACCCTTAAAATGCTACTTCTACTTCAAGACCTACCCTGGTCACATGTGACCAATGTGACCGAAATATAGTATGATCACATTTTGATTTTTATCGATTATAACGTTAAATTTATGGTGATCACACTAATTCATTATGTTCATACCTTGTATATCTTACTAATCATTTGATTAAAACATCATAAATTTAACGTTATGAACAATGAGATCAATATGTGACCATAGTATATTTCGGTCACATTGGTCACATGGTCACAAGGATAGGTGTTGAAGTAGAAGTAACATTTTAAGAGTATTTTTGATATAATGCCCATTCAATATGTTTATTATTTTTATATTGAAGAAAAATTTATAAATTTCCTAATTCATTATGATTATTGTTGTTACATCGGAAGTAAATCTAGAAATATGCAGAATTAAAATATAAATATATTATCTTCATGTGTGGAACATAATTAGGTGTATAAACGATTAATGTAGGTGATAAACATTATAACTAAAGATTTTGAATGGAAAAAAATAAAAAAAAAATGCCACATAGATAATGACATGGAGATGAGGTGGGTTCACCACAAACCTTTAAACCTTATTATTATATATATAGATTTTGGATTCTACTGACTAATGCACTGACGTATATGGTAGTTATAGTAATTACCTAATTAATGCATTAGTTAACAGAATAAAAAAAATTTAACGAAAAATGATGATTATGTATGTAATTACCGTTAAATTTAACAATTCGTGTAGATATTTGGAAAATTTTGAATTTAAGTGTAGTTTTTTATTAAATTAAAAATATGTGTATTGATGTCGCAAATCTAGGTGTATAAATTTGGTCAAGTGATAATATCCTAGATTCAATAAATAACGCAAGTGTACGGTTCATGTAATAACCCAGTTTTTCAAAAAAAAAAAAAACTCGGAACGCCCGTTCTGGAAAACACAGAACGGACGGACCACGTAGGAACAGACCGTTCGTTCCAGACAGTCCCGGAACGGACGGACCGGACTGTCGACAGCGACCAAAGTCGCGGCTTTCGTCCGGACCGACCTGAAAGCGACCCGAATGCACTAATCCGACCGGAAAATCCCGACTTTTTTACCCTAAGCACGATTTGGCCCACCCTGGGTCCGGATTTCTGTCGAAAATCCGCCTAATCCCAGCCATAATAACCCCTCTCACCCCTCACATGTTCTTCACCTTCAAACTCGGAATTCTCTCTGGAATTCGAATCATTTACCTTGATTCGGTCTCTACAGAACAAGGAGAGCATCACCAAGCTTCCCATCCATCACCCAACGCGCGAATCTAACCCGAGGTGAGTGAATTCGAGTTTAATTCGGAAGTCTGTTGACATGGGGTTTTGGGTGTTGAGTGATTTCATGCAAAATTGATGTTTGATTCGTGTTCTCCATGAAATTATATGAGTTTTGATAAATTACCCATAGTGAATCGTGCATGTTTGAGTGATTTTGGTGAGATCCGAGGATCAGAACGTCCGGTTTGAGGTCAGACCGTCCGTTCTAGGTCTGCAAGAGAAAACGCGAACTCCAGAGGTTGAAGATGAAGTCCGGAACGTCCGTTCTGCACTAACCAGACCGTCCGTTCTGGTCAAGTCGGAACGCCCGTTCTGGACCAAACAGAACGTCCGTTCCAACCGACTGGACCGATCGGTCTAGGACTAGACCGATCGGTCTGAGAAAAAAAAACTTAACAAGACGGACCTAGTATTACCCTGACTCAAATTGTGAAAAAGTGAAAAATATAAAATATACCGGAAATACGGGTCAGGCCGGACCCCACGTAGTCTGGACCCAAAATGAATAACAGGTAAGGTTAAAAACCACAGAATGAACCGAACTGGTTATCTGGGCGGACCGGGACCAGCTAAGTCATACCGGAGGTACAATTCGGTAATTTCAATGAAAAGACTGAAAAAAAATATATATAATTAAATATAAAAGACTACGCAAGCGTAAAAGCATGTATAGTAGATAAACTATATAAATGGGTGTGACTAGGGTAGTTGGCATGGCACTAACATTAATTCGGAAGGGTTCGGATTAATGTTTAGCGCGTGATTGTAGAAACGAGCGTTTGTGAATGAATGCACGATGATTGCGAGATTGCGTCCCATCTATGGGCCATCCGATCCGGGTCGGTTGCCACCCATATGTGATATGATTGTGATTGTGGCGATGATACGATCGCGCCAACGCCGAACGATCAGACGGTTATGGGCACCCCGATGACTTGCGTGGATAGCCGATTGTAGTCGGTACTATTGCGTGACGAGGAACACACGGTTCTTGGAAACGCGCCAACGTTTT
>NW_010966857.1:0-12868 GCF_000463585.1 Tarenaya hassleriana | reverse complement strand
GAACACACGGTTTTTAGAACCGCGCCAACGTATCCGTTAGCGACGGAGCGGACCCCGGGATATGAGTATCCCGAGGATGAGGGCATCACACATACCTGAGATTCGGGTAGATTGGGGTCTCCCGAGGAGGTGGTACGGACTTACTCTGCCAGGTTCGGGCCCGAACCTGACAAGTATTTCCGCGGCAGATGGTCGGCGAGGGAGAGTTGCAGCGATTGGCTCTCTCGTTATAGTCGATGGCGTCGGTTGTAGCCGACGTCTGGTGAGCTCCGGTATTGAGAGGTGACATCAATGTCGGAGTACGGTGACATGCCTAGTATCGTGAGGTGACATCGATGCTAGGGTGGGGTGATGTGTTCGGGTGGAGAAAATAAAAAGATACTTATGTCGGATTCCGAGTGGTTGTGGAGTAGATGGATTCCGAGGAGAGAGGTGGTTGTGCTATGCACATGGGGAGTACATTACCTACGCATGGTGCGCGTAGAGACGATTTGACGGACTCTGTCCTGCGACTTGTCGTACGGACTTGATTGTGATTGTTGCATGCTTACAGTGATTTCCTGTTTTCTTATTCATGTTTATTAGAACATTAATATATATATATATATATGTATGTGCTTTCCCTGGCACCATGAGAATGAAACTCCGGGTTACGCCTGTTGGGTTTCCTGGGATCTCATGAGCGAATCTAATTCCTAAGAGATCGATTATAGGGTTTGCGCAGCGGATATAAAACAAAAATTTTAATGAAACCCTAGAACCATGCTACTATTGAATCATAGAAACGTTAGAACGCTTACCTCAATCGATCCGGGGCCTGTATCAATTGATCTGTTCGTCTGATCACTCTAGGCATGAAGAATACCTCGCCCTCTACACGTATCCACACGTCGGGATGGATTCCAACACCTTGGAACTTGTCTGCTAGGACTAGAGATCTCGATCTCTCTTGTGTGCAAGGTTTTTGGAGGCTTAGGGTTTTATTTTTCTTCTTTTTTTTTTCTTCTCTTTTTTCTTTTCACTTAAAACCCTAGAAGACATTCTCCTTATATAGACTTTCCAAAAATTCTAATTTGACAAGGAATAGATTACTAGGAATCCTAATCTAATTAGGTTTCCTAAACCTATTAGAATTCTAATCTCATTAGGTTTCCTAGATGTAATAGAAATCTAATCTCATTAGGATTCCTATACATAATAGGATTCCGAATCCCATTAGGATTCCTATTCCAATTAGGAATCTCAATCCAATTAGGATTCCTAATCGGGATAATTTAGCACACGTACTTGTCCATCCCTATTGTGTGTGACCCTGTAGGCTCATCCGGAATAGCAGTAAAACGCAGAATCTCCATTCCGGATATACAAGTCATAGGCGGTCTCTAGCAAGACACTATGACTACTTATCTCGAATAGAGTTTGTTTGTGATCATACGAAAGCCAGTGATGATTCCGACTGATGATCCTTTTGTATCGCGATATGATATGTCGAACATAAGGCATGGACAAGCCACCTTATCTGATTCGACTGCTTTCTCGTTCACTGAGTTCGACTGTCTGAAATAGACGACGTTCGTTTATAGTGCGGCCACACATTTCTACAGTCTTGCTCACACGAGGGGCCCAGCGATATCTCTCTCTTTTACGAGAGGTACAAATCCCGTCTTGACTATCTACAATCCAGTACATGATTCGTTTCGTACCTGATACACGCCTTTATAGTCCTCCTGTTACGCAGGACGTTTGACGTAATCAAAGCACGTAACTCCTCATGTTGGATTTTGTAGATATCTCAGGTCTTAGGATCTAATCATGGAATCGTCGTATGAGATTCAAGTCATGACTCTAGTCCATGTGACAATCTCATGCGGGTCAGTCCAGTATTCCGTTCTGCAACGAATACCTATGATTGTGATCGTATCCAATACCTATGATCATCTATGTGATCATCAATCACACATCATACTAGTCTTATTATGTCGTTATTCCCATAATGACACAAGACTAGGGAGTTTAGTATCATTCATAATGATACATGGATTTCATAACAGATCTAGCATGCAGGAACATGTAATGAACAAGATACTCTCATAAAAAAACATATAGAAAGTATCAATACATCGAATGTATCTGAACAAAGCTCATAATCAGTACATCATAGAGCACTAAACCAACAACGCCCGAGTTCACTCTCTAAGCAATTAGCTTAGGACATTGTTACACAACGTTTCAGGTCGCGAGCAGCAGTAGCCGAGGAGCGGACATCGGAGACCTGGGCAGGGCACATCTACCGATCATGTATAATTACGTATTTTGATACATTTATATTTTGGGGAACGTTTTGTTTATATCGGTGGTAGACTTTAAGGTTTGTAATAATTTTATCACTACCACTTGATTATGTATAATTATAACTGGAAATAATGTATCATATGTGTATGTACAAGTGTTTTCTTCCGCTAACTCTGAAAAGAAAAATTTTAAATTCTTAATAATTTTATCACTACCACTTGATTATGTATAATTATAACTGGAAATAATGTATCATATGTGTATGTACAAGTGTTTTCTTCCGCTAACTCTGAAAAGAAAAATTTTAAATTCTCGCGGATTTTTGGAAAATGTGATTTTATTTTACTTGTCCATGTGACGCAACTCGTATTGCGGGATGCGGGTTTCGGGCGTTACAGCGTTGGTATCAGAGCAGTTCTTTCCACGGGAAAAGGATGTGCTCGTGTTTTCACTGGAATTTGGGAATGGGTAAAAATGATTTTTAAAGATTTTATAAAAATCCAAACATGATCACGGTCCCAGTACTAAATAAAGTTTCTTGTCCGCAGTAGCTATGCCTCCACGACGTGCTGCACCTGCGCAACGACCTCAAGGACCGAGGGCACCTCCGCCGAATAACGACATGGCGGAAATGCAACGTCAATTCGCATTGTTCCAAGGGAACGTCTGGCAGTTCATACGAGGATGCATGCAACCGCCACCGCCACCGTCTGCTGCTCCACCGGCGGCAAGGCCGGAAGGAGGTCTGCCACCACCACCACCGATGCCTGCACCTCTGAGGATTCCGGAGCAAGTGGTAGTGGACTACTTCCCATTCGTCAAGGAACTCCGAGCCTTGGGCACTCCGGAGTTTAAGGGTTCTCTTAGCCCGGAGGCAGCATAAGATTGGATGATCAAGATCACCCACCACTTCAACTACATCAAGTGCCCGCTGGGGTACCGCACTGAGTTAGCAAGCCATCATCTGGCTGGCGCAGCTCGCCATTGGTGGGAGGAAGTTGTACGTGAAGCTCCCGCAGGACACCAATTCTCGTGGGAAGAGTTCCGGGCGGAGTTCGAGCAAAAGTACTATCGCAGGCAAGATCAGAGTCACCGTATTACGGAATTCCTTCGTCTCGAACAGGATAACATGACTGTTTGAGAGTACGAAGCGGAATTCAACCGGCTGCTGAAGTATGGAGGCCATCTAGTGCCAACCGAGGAGTACAAGATCCAGAAATTCATTGCTGGGTTACGTGCTTCTCTCATGAGAATGATTGAAGACCATGAGTACCCCACGTTGAGTCGGTACATCAACCAACTCGACAAGGTGGAACGCAGTGAGAAGGAGAGGATGGAAGCCAAGAAACAAGACCGTGGTCTCTACAGGAGAGTGTCAGTCAACCGTCCCCCGGTGAGAATTGGGCAGACGAGTCAACCCCGCGACAAGGGGAAGGCTCCGGCGTTTCGCCCCACGACCCTGATCCAATCACTACAGTATAGAAGGCCCTGCGCTAAATGTGGTCGAGACCATACTGGGGCTTGTGGAAACACCATGACGTGCTACCGCTGTGGTCAACCAAAGCATTTTGCTGCGAGATGCACTGTGAACATAGCTCCTCAAACCAACAACAAGCCACCGCGTCCAGCACAGGGAAGATCAGGTATTGCTCCGAGAGGTTATGCCCTCACAGCTGAGGAAGATGTTCAGGAGGAGCCATACACAGTGGAGGAGCCATTTGCTGCAGAGCCATTGACCACCTACGAAGCCACTGATGAAGATTACCAGGAGGAGGATGATGTTGCCGCCATCACAAGTACCATTTGCATACATGATGTTGCATGCGTCACTTTGTTTGACACAGGAGCTACACATAGCTTCTTGAGTGAGAAAAAGGCGGGAGAGTTGTCAATCATGGAGATCGATACAACTACCCCTTTTATGGTGTGTACACCTGCAGGACAGACTCTTCCAGTACAGGGGATTTTGTATTGCATGCCCTTGACTATCTGTGGGAGGATGTTGACTGCAGATCTTATCATCGTACCTATCCGGGGTTACGACTTAATACTGGGAATGGATTGGTTATCGAAACATCAAGCCCAGATCGACTGTCGTCAGCGAACTATTTGGTTCACTGAGGAGAGCGGAGGATTCGAGTTCGTTGGGAACAGATCACGGAAGGTGTATCCCATTATATCAGCTCTGAAGGCTAACAAGATGATCGAGAAAGGAAATGAAGCCTTCCTGGTTGTAATCACAACAACCGAAGAAGCAGAAGCAAAACTGGAAGATACTGCTGTGGTTCGGGAATTTTTCGATGTGTTTCCTGATGAACTACCTGGACTACCACCGGAACGGGAAGAGACTTCTCCATTGAGGTTGTGCCAAGAACGGAGCCAATATCTAAAACTCCCTATCAGATGGCTCCGACCGAGATGGCAGAACTGAAGAAACAGTTGAACGAACTAATGGAGACAGGGTTTATCCGACCGAGCGTATCACCGTGGGGAGCACCGGTGTTATTTGTGAAGAAGAAGGATGGTAGTATGCGACTCTGCATCGACTACCGAGGCCTGAACCAAGTGACCATCAAGAATCGGTACCCCTTGCCGAGAATTGATGAGCTGCTTGACCAATTGCAAGGAGCGAAGTGGTTTTCTAAGATCGACCTACGTTCTGGGTATTATCAGATCCGTGTAAAGGCTGAGGATATTCAGAATACTGCCTTTCGGACGAGGTACGCTCACTTCGAATTCGTAGTCATGCCATTTGGGTTGATGAATGCCCTCACACCGGGTGTTCATGGATTATCTCGATGAATTCGTCATAATCTTTATTGATGATCTCTTGATATATTCCCGGACCAGCAGACGCATGAAGAACACTTGCGAAAAATCTTATGGCGATTGAGAGATAATCAACTATATGCTAAATTCAGCAAGTGTGGATTTTGGTTGCAAGAAATCAGATTCCTTGGTCACGTCGTTTCGGCGTAGGGCATCCAGGTTGATCCGGCAAAGATCGAGGCAATAATGGATTGGAAGACGCCCACCAATGCGACCGAAATTCGAAGTTTCTTGGGCTTAGCAGGTTATTACCGCCGTTTCGTTGAAGGATTTGCTAAACTAGTGAAGCCAATGACGAAGTTGACGGGAAAGAATGTATGCTTCGAATGGACGGAGGATTGCGAAAGGAGTTTCTTGGAACTCAAGAAGAGGTTGACAACTGCACCTATTTTGGCGTTACCTCGCCCAGGTGTTCCGTATGACGTGTACACGGATGCATCGAGGCAAGGATTGGGCTGTGTTTTAATGCAAGAAGGACATGTGATAGTGTATGCATCCAGACAGTTGAAAAGACACGAGGAGAACTATCCGACTCATGATCTGGAACTAGCCGCGATAATCCACGCTCTGAAAATTTGGAGATCTTATCTTTATGGCGAGAAGGTTAAACTCAACACCGATCACAAGAGTTTAACCCATGTCATATCGCAGAAAGATTTGAACCTCCGACAAAGACGTTGGCTAGAACTAATGGCTGATTATGACCTGGAAATTGCTTACCATCTGGGTAAAGCAAATGTTGTAGCCGATGCATTAAGTCGGAAGAAGATACTGTCTGCTATCAGAGTACTGTCCTCATCACAGGAGAATATAGCAGAGTTGTCAGCTATATTGGGTCATTTGACAGTTGCAGGGGACGAACAGTTCCCAGATTTGAGAACACGGGTAATTTTAGAGCAGCACAATGACCCAGAACTCATAAGGTACATACAGGAGATTGAGTGATACCGTGAGAAAGGGTATCAGTTGGATGACGCACAAGCATTAAGACTACATAATCGGCTTTGTGTACCGAGTAATGGTGAGCTGAGACGGAAAATCTTGCAGGAAGCTCATCAGTCCAGATTAGCAATCATCCAGGAGCTAGCAAGATGTATCGAGGCTTACGACAATGGTATACTTGGCCTGGGATTAAGAAAGACGTTGCGGATTTTGTTGCACGATGTCTGACGTGTCAACAAGTGAAGGCTGAACGACAAATGCCCGGGGGAAAGTTGCAACCATTAGAGATTCCGGAGTGGAAGTGGGACTCTATAGCAATGGATTTCGTGGTTGGATTGCCAACAACTCCGACGAAGAAGAATGCTATTTGGGTGGTTGTGGACCGATTAACTAAATCGGCACATTTTATACCGATCCGACAAGAGTACACAGTTGAGAGGTTGGCACAGATCTATGTGGATGAGATAGTCCGATTACATGGAGTGCTGAGTGAGATTATCTCTGACAGAGATCCTCGCTTTACTTTGAGATTGTGGAATGCTATACATGATGCATTGGGAACGAAGTTGAAGATGAGTACGGCATATCACCCACAGACAGATGGACAGTCGGAACGAACTATTCAAACGCTCGAGGATATGTTGAGAGCGTGTATTCTAGACTGGGGAATTCCGTGGGATCGACACCTAATGTTGTGCGAATTTGGGTACAACAACAGTTTTCATGCTAGTATCGGTATGCCACCCTACGAGGCGTTGTATGGGCGGCCTTGTAAGACACCACTATGTTGGACGGAAATCGGAGAACGACGAAACTTTGGACCTGAAATTGTAGAGGAAACGACTGAGGTCATCCGAAATATCAAGGTTAACCTGAAAGTCGCCCAAGACCGTCAGAAGTCCTACGCAGATAAACGGAGATGGGATTTCCAACTGGAAGTGGGCGATCAAGTATTCCTTCGAGTACAGGCGATTAAAGGGCACGCAAGGTTCGGTAAAACGGGGAAGCTCAAGCCTTGTTATATTGGGTCGTATCCAGTAATTGGGAAAGTGGGAGCAGTGGCATATCGAGTGGAGTTACCGGCAGAACTCGGCAACATACATGATGTATTCCACGTGTCCATGTTACGGAAATACGTGGCAGATTCCTCCCACATCTTACGGCCCCAAGAGATTGAGGTTACCCACAATGTTCACTTCCGTGATGAACCGCTACAAATCATGGACTACAAGACGAAGCAGTTGCGGAATAAGGAGATTCCCTTAGTCAAAGTCTTGTGGCGGAGTCAAGGAGTCTCTGACATGACGTGGGAACCGGAGAAGGAGATGCGCGATCATTACCCCCACTTATTTGGTACGTAACTTCCAACTTAAGTTCGTTTGAATTCGAGGACGAATTCACTTTAAGGGGGTAGATTGTAATAACCCAGTTTTTCAAAAAAAAAGAAAACACAGAACGGACGGACCACGTAGGAACAGACCGTCCGTTCCAGACAGTCCCGGAACGGACGGACCGGACTGTCGGCAGCGACCAAAGTTGCGGCTTTCGTCCGGATCGACCTAAAAGCGACCCGAATGCACTAATCCGACCGGAAAATCCTGACTTGTTTACCCTAAGCACGATTTGGCCCACCTTGGGTCCGGATTTCTGTCGAAAATCCGCCTAATCCCAGCCATAATAACCCCTCTCACCCCTCAAGTGTTCTTCACCTTCAAACTCGAAATTCTCTCTGGAATTCGAATCATTTACCTTGATTCGGTCTCTACAGAACAAGGAGAGCATCACCAAGCTTCCCATCCATCACCCAACGCGCGAATCTAACCCGAGGTGAATGAATTCGAGTTTAATTCGGAAGTCTGTTGACATGGGGTTTTGGGTGTTGAGTGATTTCATGCAAAATTGATGTTTGATTCGTGTTCTCCATGAAATTATATGAGTTTTGATGAATTACCCATAGTGAATCGTGTATGTTTGAGTGATTTTGGTGAGATCCGAGGACCAGAACGTCCGGTCTGAGGTCAGACCGTCCGTTCTAGGTCTGCAGGAGAAAACGCGAAGTCCAGAGGTTGAAGATGAAGTCTGGAATGTCCGTTCTGCACTAACCAGACCGTCCGTTCTGGTCAAGTCGGAACGTCCGTTCTGGACCAAACAGAACGTCCGTTCCACCCGACTGGACCGATCGGTCTAGGACTAGACCGATCGGTCTAAGAAAAAAAAACTTAACAAGACGGACCTAGTATTACCCCGACTCAAATTGTGAAAAAGTGAAAAATATAAAATATACCGGAAATACGGGCCAGGCCGGACTCCACGTAGTCTAGACCCAAAATGAATAACAGGTAAGGTTAAAAACCACGGAATGAACCGAACTGGTTATCCGGGCGGACCGAGACCAGCTAAGTCATACCGGAGGTACAATTCGGTAATTTCAATGAAAAGACTGAAAAAAATATATATAATTAAATATAAAAGACTACGCAAGCGTAAAAGCATGTATAGTAGATAAACTATATAAATGCGTGTGACTGAGGTAGCTGGCATGGCACTAACGTTAATTCGGAAGGGTTCAGATTAACGTTTAGCGCGTGATTGTAGAAACGGGCGTTTGTGAATGAATGCACAATGATTGCGAGATTGCGTCCCATCTATGGGCCATCCGATCCGGGTCGGTTGCCACCCATATGGGATATGATTGTGATTGTGGCGATGATACGATCGCGCCAACGTCCGAACGATCGGACGGTTATGGGCACCCCGATGACTTGCGTGGATAGCCGATTGTAGTCGGTACTATTGCGTGACGAGGAACACACGGTTCTTGGAACCGCGCCAACGTTTCCGCTAGCGACGGAGCGGACCCCGGGATATGAGTATCCCGAGGAAGAGGACATCATACACCTGAGATTCGGGTAGATTGGGGTCTCCCGAGGAGATGGTACGGACTTACTCTGCTAGGTTCGGGCCCGAACCTGACAAGTATTTCCGCGGCGGATGGTCGGCGAGGGAGAGTTGCAGTGATGGGCTCTCTCGTTATAGTCGATGGCGTCGGTTGTAGCCGACGTCTGGTGAGCTTCGGTATTGAGAGGTGACATCAATGCCGGAGTAGGGTGACACGCCTAGTATCGAGAGGTGACATCGATGCTAGGGTGGGGTGATGTGTTCGGATGGAGAAAATAAAAAGATACTTATGCCGGATTCCGAGTGGTTGTTACTTATGCCGGATTCTGAGTGGTTGAGGAGTAGATGGATTCCGAGGAGAGAGGTGGTTGTGCTATGCACATGGGGAGTACATTACCTACGCATGGTGCGCGTAGAGACGATTTGACGGACTCTGTCCTGCGACTTGTCGTACGGACTTGATTGTGATTGCTGCATGCTTACAGTGATTTCCTGTTTTCTTATTCCTGTTTATTAGAACATTAATATATATATATATATATATATGTATATGCTTTCCCTGGCACCATGAGAATGGAACTCCGGGTTACGTCCGAGTTCACTCTCTAAGCAATTAGCTTAGGACGTTGTTACACAACGTTTCAGGTCGCGAGCAGCAGTAGCCGAGGAGTGGACATCGGAGACCTGGGCAGGGCACATCTACCGATCATGTATAATTACGTATTTTGGTACATTTATATTTTGGGGAACGTTTTGTTTATATCGGTGGTAGACTTTAAGGTTTGTAATAATTTTATCACTACCACTTGATTATGTATAATTATAACTGGAAATAATATATCATATATGTATGTACGAGTGTTTTCTTCCGCTAACTCTGAAAAGAAAAATTTTAAATTCCCGCGGATTTTTGGAAAATGTGATTTTATTTTACTTGTCCATGTGACACAACTCGTATTGCGGGATGCGGGTTTCGAGCGTTACAGCGTTGGTATCAGAGCAGTTCTTTCCACGGGGAAAGGATGTGCTCGTGTTTTCACTGGAATTTGGGAATGGGTAAAAATGATTTTTAAAGATTTTATAAAAATCCAAACATGATCACTAGGTCCCGATACTAAATAAAAGTTTCTTGTCTGCAGTAGCTATGCCTCCACGACGTGCTGCACCTGCGCAACGACCTCAATGACCGAGGGCACCTCCACCGAATACGACATGGCGGAAATGCAACGTCAATTCGCATTGTTCCAAGGGAACGTCTGGCAGTTCATACGAGGATGCATGCAACCGCAACCGCCACCGCCTGCTGCTGATGATCATAGGGAGGTCTGCTACCCCCACCACCGATGCCTGCACCTCCGAGGATTCCGGAGCAAGTGGTAGTGGACTACTTGCCATTCGTCAAGGAACTCCGAGCCTTGGGCACTCCTGTTGGTTGTGATGCTCTAGGATGATCCGTGACATTTTGACATTTTGACTTTGTATTGATTTATTGATTTATGAATGCATTACTTTTCCCGTTATATGATTAGCATGTTTGTTATATTACGGTAAATATCCTTGAATCATTGCAGATGATTCTAAATTCCCTGGTCAGTTATCATTGTGGGAACAATGATGAATTAAGACCAGCATGATGTGTGATAGATGATTATGATCATATGCATTAGATGCAAATTACAATCATGGGTTCTCGTTTGGAACGAGTTACTGGATGACCCGCATGAGATTGTCACATGGACATGAGTCATGACATGAATCTCATACAGCGGTTCGTTCTTGCGCGACCTTCAGGTTAACCTTGATATTTCTGATAACCTCAGTCGTTTCCTCCACAATTTCAGGCCCAAAATTTCTTCGTTCTCCGATTTCTGCCCAACAAAGAGGTGTCTTACAAGGCCGCCCATACAGCGCCTCGTAAGGTGGCATACCGATACTAGCATGGAAACTGTTGTTGTACGCAAATTCGCACAACATCAGGTGTCGATCCCACGGAATTCCCCAATCCAATATACACGCTCTCAACATATCCTCCAGCGTTTGGATAGTCCGTTCCGACTGTCCATCTGTCTGTGGGTGATATGTCGTGCTCATCTTCAGCTTCGTTCCCAATGCATCCTGTATCGCATTCCACAGTCTTGAGGTAAAGCGAGGATCTCTGTCAGAGATAATCTCACTTGGCACTGCGTGTAATCGGACGATCTCATCCACAGAGATCTGTACCAATCTCTCAACTGTGTACTCTTGTCGGATCGGTATGAAATGTGCCGATTTAGTTAATCGGTCTACAACCACCCAAATTGCATTCTTCTTTGTCGGAGTTATTGGTAGTCCAACCACGAAATCCATTGCTATAGAGTCCCACTTCCACTCCGGAATCTCTAATGGCTGCAACTTTTCTCCAGGCATTTGTCGTTCAGCCTTCACTTGCTGACACGTCAGGCATCGCGCAACAAAATCTGCGACGTCTTTCTTGATACCGGGCCAAGTATACAACTGTCGTAAGCCTCGATACATCTTGCTAGCTCCTGGATGGATTGCTAATCTGGACTAATGAGCTTCCTGCAAGATTTTCCGTCTTAGCTCACCATTACTCGGTACACAAATCCGATTATGTAGTCTTAATGCCTGTGCGTCATCCAACTGATACCCTTTCTCCCGATATCGCTCAATCTCCTGTAAGTACTTCATGAGTTCTGGGTCATTACGCTGGTCTGAAATTACTCGTGCCCTCAGATCTGGGAACTATTCATCCTCTGCAACCGTCAAATGACCCAATATAGCTGACAACTCTGCTATATTCTCCTGTGATGAGGACTCTTTTTTTTTTCTTTTTTTTTTCAGACCGATCGGTCTAGTCCGTAGACCGATTGATCCAGTCGGTTAGGAACGGACGTTCCGCCTTGTCCAGACCGGACGGTCTGGCTAGTGCAGAACGGAAGTTCCGGATTGTCCAGAACGGACGGTCTGGACTTCGTCTTCAACCTCTGGACTTCGCCTTTTCTCCTGCAGACCTAGAACGGACGGTCTAACCTCAGACCGGACGTTCTGTGTAACAACCCAGTTTTTCAAAAAAAAAAAAATCAGAACGCCCGTTCTAGAAAACCCAGAACAGACGGACCGCGTAGGAACGGACCGTCCGTTCCAGACAGTCCCGGAACGGATGGACCGGATTGTCGGCAGCGACCAAAGTCGCGGCTTTCGTCCGAACCGACCTGAAAATGATCCCTGCGCACTAAATCCGACCGGAAAACCGAACTTTTGACCCTAAAACATGATTAGGTCCATGCTGGGTCTGGGTTATGTCGAAAATACTGCCCAATCTCGTCCTTAATTAATCCATCTCCCTCTTCATTCTCCTTCAACTTGGACCCGAAAATTCTCTCTCAAATTCTGAAGATTTACGCTCGAATCGGTTTCTACAGAGCAAGAGGTGTTGGTTTAGTGCTCTATGATGTACTGTTCATGAGCTTTATTTAGATACATTCGATGTATTGATACTTTCTATGGTTTTATGAGAGTATTTGATTCATTACATGTTCTTGCATACTAGATCTGTTATGAAATCCATGTATCATTATGAATGATACTAAACTCCCTAGTCTTGTGTTGTTATGGGAATAACGACATAATAAGACTAGTATGATGTGTAATTGATGATCATAGAGATGATCATAGGTATTGGATACGATCACAGTCATAGGTATTCGTTGGAGAATGGCATGATTCGTTTCGTACCTGATACACGCCTTTATAGTTCTCCTGTTACGCAGAACGTTTGACGTATTCAAAGCACGCAACTCCTCATGTTGGATTCCGTAGATATCTCAGGTCTTAGGATCCAATCATGGAACCGCCATATGAGATTCAAGTCATGACGCTAGTCCATGTGACAATCTCATGCGGGTCA
>NW_010966856.1:0-772 GCF_000463585.1 Tarenaya hassleriana | reverse complement strand
TAGAGGAGAAGTTCATGGCGAAATATTATTCCCCAGAGAAGACCTGAGCTGCACAGAGAGTCATACATAGCTTCACTCAAGAGAGTGATGAGAGTCTATATGAAGCATGGGAAAGATTCAAAGGCTATCAACGCCTTTGTCCACACCACGGCATGGATAAGCGACTATTGCTATCGACATTCATCCGCGGACTACGACATAATACTAGAGCTTGGATGGATGTAGCCTGTGGAGGGAGCGTTTACGAGATTCCCTTTGACACCCTAGAGATTCAGATTGCGAAGATGGCCGAGGCTAGAGGGATATCCAGAGATAGCAATAGACGGCCCATGGCTCGGATAGATACAGGAGAATCTGCGGTTTTTTATCACACGGGTTTTTCACCGGTTTTATAACGTCATGCATCACAATTCTTCTCACATTCTAGGCATCATAGGACGTTAGATGGCCATGGGTAGGTTGTTTTGCTTGTTTTTCCTTGCAGGAAGATTCCACGATGAATCCTCACGAAGCGGGCACGGAAGAACAAGAATTCGAGAATGCTCGGGAAGCTCAGACAAAACGAGCGACCTGCCCATAAAATGGGCGGTCGCCCGTTTTGTGAGCGGTCGCCCATTTTATGAGCGGTCGCTCACTTTTTCGCGTGTCAGAGGAAAATGAGCGACCCGCCCGAAAAATGGACGACCGGAAGAAAAATGAGCGACCCGCCTGAAAAAATGAGCGACCGCCTGAAATCAAAATCGGCCCAAAAAGGAAAAGCCCGTGTTTTGAG
>NW_010966855.1:0-496 GCF_000463585.1 Tarenaya hassleriana | reverse complement strand
TTTAGATCTTTCCTTCCGCTGCATGAAACCTAGAAACCAAACCCTAGATCGATGAGATCGCATGCTAGGAACCCGAAGGGAACCCCAACATCAACACTTGACTCTGTCCGAGTCAAAACTCTGATCTGTCGTTCTGACTCTGTCGAGGTCTGGGAGATCTCTCGTTCTGACTCGGTCGAGTCAACACTTGACTCTGGCCGAGTCAAAACTTTGGTAGACACTTTTTGGCCACGAGAACTAGGGTTTCACCCCGTTTCGATGCACCATCAAGCCGTCTTCGACCCCCAAACTCATCCATGCATCAAATAACAATCATAACATCATTAAATATGCATAGATCAAACTTATCATGCAATTTTAACCATTAAAATTCATATAGGCATGCGACAAGCACGGCGATATACAGAGAACCAGGCTCTGATACCACTGTTGGGTTTTAGGCTACGGATTTCTAGCATGCGATCATATCGATCTAGGGTTTGGTTTACTAGGTTTC
>NW_010966854.1:0-772 GCF_000463585.1 Tarenaya hassleriana | reverse complement strand
TTGGTATCATTCATAATGATACATGGATTTCATAACACATCTAGTATACAAGAACATGTAAAGAATCAAATACTCTCATAAAACCGTAGAAAGTATCATCAATACATCATCAAATGTATCTGAACAAAGCTCATAAACAGTACATCATAGAGCACTAAACCAACATATGATTCCCAGCTCCCCTTCCTTTTTCGGCTTACATATAGATTCCCAAGATATTCTGCATCCTTTCCCCTTTTCCTCTGTGCTATTCCATATAAATGAAGAGCAAAGAGAATCGATTACCTTGAGGACAGATTTCGGTAGGAGGAAAATAGTGCTCCAGTAGCTGACCATACCATAGATCACCGAACTGACTAGTATTTCCCTGCCGCGGAAAGAAATTTGGATGCCCAACCTCGTAGTTTCCCCCTTACTTTGTCTATGAGCGAATGGTAAGCCGATAGTGGTAACCTCGTGGGAATTAGCGGCACACCGAGGTATTTGACTGGCAAACAACCTAATTTAATACCGAGTGCACTTGCAAGCTGAACCTTTTCTGAATCCGGACCTCCTTCCACAAAAAGCTCTGTTTTCTCAATGTTCATTGCCAATCCTGAGAAAATTTGACCTCTTTTATATGTGGAGTCTTTGCCATGACAACCGATCAATGCACAATGATATCTTTCATCTATGCAAGAAACACCTCAGCGAACGATGTGATATGGACATCATCAATGATAAGACAACGGATGACAATGACATGCTAATTTTCGATGGTTCAATCACAAGG
>NW_010966853.1:0-772 GCF_000463585.1 Tarenaya hassleriana | reverse complement strand
CTTCCGATTATTATCAAATAAAAATTTGTTTGTACAAAAATAAAATAAAGAAACTTTTGCAATATTTTCTTTATGTTACCCAAAGTTGTGAATATTTATCTCCCAGAATAGAAGGGATCCAGCCTCAATACGTCGAATGGATCCGCTCATGGGGTTGTAACCAAGCCACAGGGACCAGGGAACTACTTCTACAAGGCTGGTGCTCCATCACACTACATTAACGAAAAGAGACCCTCTTATTTTTTAGACCCTTTGTACAACCTACTCGTGGGAATTCTCGAATTTATTTTTTAAATCGACGGTGTAATCACAAGAATTCTCCCGTTGCATGGTAACAAAAAAAAATGTATAATTTTATGCTATTCTTATCACAATCTCATATTATATGGTTCTCTACACGAATTTTGTAATAGCAAACATCGATCACAACATATAAAAAATTGCCGATATAGCTTCAATAGTATAAAACATCCATTATTATTATCTTTTTTTTTTCTCACAACAAATAGAATCAGAAGTTACCATAAATTAATACATCAGCAACGATAAAGTGATACAAGATTAAGAAATATTTTTTTAAAAATAAAATAAACATATTATTGATAATAATTGCGACTTATGAGATCAATCCACTGACGTAAGGCACCCCGGTTTGTGGAATCCAACTATCACCCACGAGAAAACTGGAGACAGTGAAATTGGAGGCATCTGTGGCATTGATGATGTGATAACCGGGCCACGTGACCCGGTTTGTGGTATCTGAACCGGGTCC
>NW_010966852.1:0-772 GCF_000463585.1 Tarenaya hassleriana | reverse complement strand
CCATCATCCCATTCATTGCCTCCTTTACCTCCTTGGGCTTCCACTTTATCAATTGAAGACGACGAGGAGGAGGAAATGGGTCTAAAGTACGCTCCAAGAGAATTGAGAGTCGTGTCAGCGAATCCATGGAAACCGACAATCTTCTTGTCTTTGACCTCGAGCGTGAACTTAGTACCGTCGGCATAACCAAAGACCTGAGAATCCTTCTTGTTGGTTTTGAATTGAAGTCCCTGAATGATGCCACCGTCATGGTGGCCCACGACCGATATAATATACTCGTCGGGATGGTCGATTTCAAACTGTCAAGAGATTAAAGTGAAACAAAGATAACAAAATTGTTGTGCGCTATGTATTTCAAGTTAATAAAAACATCTAAACGTAAAAGTAGAGAGCTTTTCATGTTAGTTTATATATATACCTGTGTTGGAGAAGATGCTCCAGTTGCAGATCCGTGGAGTGGCGCATCTTCGAGCTGTCCGCTCTTGTCGTAACCGAACTTGACGTAGTGAATGCCTTTCCGACCAGCTCCGACCACAATCTTCCTCACACCGTCGTGATTCGCTCCGTCATCCCATCCATTGCCTCCTTTTCCTCCTTGTGCTTCCACTTTTTCCGCTCCACCGGCTCCCGGTCCCGTTCCGGATCCGGTTCCGGCGGCGACTATGGGGCCAAAGTGAACGTCGATGGAGTGAAGGACATCGCTGCTGCTTCCATTGAAACCGACGATCTGATTGTCCTTGGGAGAGTTGACGGAGAAGTAGTTTCTGGTTTT
>NW_010966851.1:0-772 GCF_000463585.1 Tarenaya hassleriana | reverse complement strand
TATTGTAGCACTTTAAACATGATCATCTGTATACTACAATATAGGTATAATAAAACTATGTGTGTACATGCATACCCGTATATTTAGAGTGCGTCCACTATGTTAGTGCTGTACATGTTTTTATATACCACGGTAGGTGTGGAATACAGCAACATACTACAATAATGGATTTTAGTTAATAAAATGTACATATATATCCAAAACGGATAGACAAAACACAAACCATAATGATATTTGAGAGTGCATCATAATTGAGTCCTACATATACCCACTATGATGAGGTATAAATTGGATCATTATAACTTATGTACACTTATGACGTGTAGGATTATATTTTGTACATAATGATGTCTAAACCATATATACATGTTTACACATGTTACGGATTTATGTATATCATAGCTCATATATAGAACAGACAATAATTACCCATGTTATTGTATACAATATATTTAATTCACGATGTTTATACAGTACCATATTATCGTATACGTTTATTTGGACATACATCTCCAACATGTGAGCAAGGCTACATATAAATTGCACGCTTGGTATACATATTTGGGAATTGCTAAACCGTTTATTATACAGTAACCGTGTTAAAAGATGTACCCATTTAAATGACTATTATATATGTTTATTATGCACTCAGAAACAAAAAGGGGATTATGGATCTAAACATGTTTATGGATGCATTATACCACAAATATATAGAGTGCGTCGACTAGATGTCATAACATATTAAACGTTTAGACCTTTACTATCGTTTGGA
>NW_010966850.1:0-205 GCF_000463585.1 Tarenaya hassleriana | reverse complement strand
TCTCCTATGCTAGAGGTTTGGGCCTCTACTTCCAAATTAGGCATTTGGGCCTTCATCTTCAGGTCTTCATCTCCAAGGCTCTCATGGTCTCCAACACTGTAAACGTGTTTTCAAGCACTCTAAAAAAGTTTAGACGCACTCTAAATATGTTTGGACGCACTCTAAACATGTTTGGATACATTCTAAGTATGTTTCGACGCACTTT
>NW_010966849.1:81640-83157 GCF_000463585.1 Tarenaya hassleriana | reverse complement strand
CTCCGTATAAATCCTATAAAAACGCCCTGGAGATGTAGAGAGAAATATGAGTTATCAGCCATCGCCATATGGTCAACAATTCGAGGCAAATAATCAGCCATGCACAATGAGTTGGTCTATTTTTTACTGATAATATTATTAAATTCATAACTTCCAGAAAACATGTCTAAATAAATCTTTCTTTATATCATTAGAAAACTTTTTCTAATATCTATGCATAGACACCAAATCGCGTAGATCTAATATATGAGCAAAACGTTATGAGCATATTGAGATAACACATGAACCGAATCCCTACATGTCGATAAAAATCGGTATATATCTCTCGGTGGATAATCCGATGATCTGAAAATCGATCCAAATTACTAAGCATCGTCCAGTAGATGATCTGTAACTCAGAAGTCAACTCGAATTCTAGCCATCACCAAATGGTCAACAATTTGAGCTAAATAACCATCCATGCCCGATGAGTTGGTCGATTGTTGACTGATCATATTATTAACTTCATAACTTACACAAAACGTGTCCAAAAAATTGATTCTTGAGACCATTAAAAAGTCTTTTCTAATAGCTGCGCATAGACACTATAAATCGCGCAGATCTAATATATGACCAAAAAATTATGAGCATATTTAGACAACATTGACGGAATCCCTACATATCGATAAAAATTGGTATATATCTCTCGGTGGATAATCCGATGATCTTAAAATCGATCCAAACTACTATGCATCATCCGGTAGTTGATCTGATAAGTTAGAAGTCAACTTGAATTGCTAGCCATCGCCATATGGTCAACAATTCGAGGCAAATAATCACCCATGCGCGATGAGTTGGTCGATTGTTGACTGATAATATTATTAACTTCATAACTTCCAGAAAACATGTCAAAATAAATCTTTCTTTATATCATTAGAAAAACTCATCGGGCATGGCTGGTTATTTGTCTCGAATTGTTGGCCATATGGTGATGGCTAGCAATTCGAGTTGACTTCTAACTTATCAGATCATCTACGGATGATGCATAGTAGTTTGGGTCGATTTTCAGATCATCGGATTATCCAACGAGAGATATATACCGATTTTTATCGATATGTAGGGATTCCGTCAATGTTGTCTAAATATGCTCATAACTTTTTGCTCATATATTAGATCTGCGCGATTATAGTGTCTATGCGTAGCTATTAGAAAACGCTTTCTAATGATATAAAGAAAGATTTATTTTGACATGTTTTCTGGAAGTTATGAATTCAATAATATTATCAGTCAAAAATCGACCAACTCCTAGTGCATGGCTGGTTATTTGTCTCGAATTGTTGGCCATATGGTGATGGCTAGCAATTCGAGTTGACTTCTAACTTATCAGATCATCTATTGGATGATGCATAGTAGTTTGGATCGATTTTAAGATCATCGGATTATCCACCGAGAGATATATACCAATTTTTATCGATATGTAGGGATTCCGTCAATGTTGTCTAAATATGCTCATAACGTTTTGCTCATATATTAGATCT
>NW_010966849.1:75536-76742 GCF_000463585.1 Tarenaya hassleriana | reverse complement strand
GATGAGTTGGTCGATTGTTGACTGATAATACTATTAACTTCATAACTTCCAAAAAACATGTCAAAATAAATCTTTCTTTATATCATTAGAAAACGTTTTCTAATATCTATGCATATACACCAAATCGCGTAGATCTAATATATGAGCAAAACGTTATGAGCATATTGAGATAACACATGAACCGAATCCCTACATATCGATAAAAATCGGTATATATCTCTCGGTGGATAATCCGATGATCTGAAAATCGACCCAAACTACTATGCATCATCCGGTAGTTGATCTGATAAGTTAGAAGTCAACTCGAATTGCTAGCCATCGCCATATGGTCAACAATTCGAGGCAAATAATCAGCCATGCACAATGAGTTGGTCTATTTTTTACTGATAATATTATTAAACTCATAACTTCCAGAAAACATGTCTAAATAAATCTTTCTTTATATCATTAGAAAACGTTTTCTAATATCTATGCATATACACCAAATCGCGTAGATCTAATATATGAGCAAAACGTTATGAGCATATTGAGATAACACATGAACCGAATCCCTACATATCGATAAAAATCGGTATATATCTCTCGGTGGATAATCCGATGATCTGAAAATCGATCCAAATTACTAAGCATCGTCCAGTAGATGATCTGTAACTCAGAATTCAACTCGAATTCTAGCCATCACCAAATGGTCAACAATTTGAGCTAAATAACCATCCATGCCCGATGAGTTGGTCGATTGTTGACTGATCATATTATTAACTTCATAACTTACACAAAACGTGTCCAAAAAATTGATTCTTGAGACCATTAAAAAGTCTTTTCTAATAGCTGCGCATAGACACTATAAATCGCGCAGATCTAATATATGACCAAAAAATTATGAGCATATTTAGACAACATTGACGGAATCCCTACATATCGATAAAAATCGATATATATCTCTCGGTGGATAATCCAATAATTTGAAAATCGACCCAAACTACTATGCATCATCCGGTAGTTGATCTGATAAGTTAGAAGTCAACTTGAATTGCTAGCCATCGCCATATGGTCAACAATTCGAGGCAAATAATCACCCATGCGCGATGAGTTGGTCGATTGTTGGCTGATAATATTATTAACTTCATAACTTCCAGAAAACATGTCAAAATAAATCTTTCTTTATATCATTAGAAAACTTTTTCTAATATCTATGCATAGACACCA
>NW_010966849.1:73748-74542 GCF_000463585.1 Tarenaya hassleriana | reverse complement strand
AGCCATGCCCGATGAGTTGGTCGATTGTTGACTAATAATATTATTAACTTCATAACTTACAGAAAACATGTCAAAATAAAATTTTTTTTTATATCATTAGAAAGCTTTATCTAATATCTATGGATAGACACCATAATCGCACAAATCTAATATATGAACAAAACGTTATGAGCATATTGAGAAAACACATGGACCGAATCCCTACATATCGATAAAAATCGGTATATATCTCTCGATGGATAACTCGATGATTTGAAAATCGATCCAAATTACTAAGCATCGTCCGATAGATGATCTGTAACTTAGAAGTCAACTCGAATTCTAACCGTCGCCAAATGGTCAACAATTTGAGCCAAATAACCATCCATGTCCGATGAGTTGGTCCATTGTTGACTGATCATATTATTAACTTCATAACTTCCATAAAACATGTCCAACAAAATCTTTCTTTATATCATTAGAAATCGTTTTCTAATAGCTACGCATAGACACTATAATCGACAAGATCTAATATATGAGCAAAAAGTTATGAGCATATATAGACAACATTGACGGAATCCCTACATATCGATAAAAATCGGTATATATATCTCTCGGTGGATAATCCGATGCTCTGAAAATTGACTCAAACTACTATGTATCATCCAATAGATGATCTGATAAGTTAGAAGTCAACTCGAATTGCTAGCCATCACCATATGATCAACAATTCGAGGCAAATAACCAGCCATGCCCGATGAGTTGGTCGATTGTTGACTGATAATATTATTAACTTCATAACTTCCAGAAAACAT
>NW_010966849.1:68666-73688 GCF_000463585.1 Tarenaya hassleriana | reverse complement strand
TAATCGCGTAGATCTAATATATGAACAAAACGTTATGAGCATATTGAGACAATACATGGACCGAATCCCTACATATCGATAAAAATCGGTATATATCTCTCGATGGATAATTCGATGATTTGAAAATCGATCCAAATTACTAAGCATCGTCCGATAGATGATCTGTAACTTAGAAGTCAACTCGAATTCTAGCCATCGCCAAATGGTCAACAATTTGAGCCAAATAACCATCCATGCCCGATGAGTTGGACGATTGTTGACTAATCATATTATTAATTTCATTACTTCCATAAAACATGTCCAACAAAATCTTTCTTTATATCATTAGAAATCTTTTTCTAATAGTTACGCATAGAAACTATAATCGCCCAGATCTAATATATGAGCAAAAAGTTATGCGCATATTTAGACAACATTGACGGAATCCCTACATATCGATAAAAATCGGTATATATCTCTCGGTGGATAATCCGATGTACTGAAAATTGATCCAAATTATTAAGCATCGTCCGGTAGATGATCTGTAACTCAGAAGTCAACTCGAATTCTAGTCATCGCCAAATGGTCAACAATTTGAGCCAAATAACCATCCATGTCCGATGAGTTGGTCGATTATTGACTGATCATATTATTAACTTCATAACTTCCACAAAACGTGTCCAAAAAATTCTTTCTTGATACCATTAGAAAGCCTTTTCTAATAGCTACGCATAGACACCATAATCGCGCAGATATAATATATGAGCATATTTAGACAACATTGACGGAATCCCTAAATATCGATAAAAGTCAGTATATATCTCTCGGTGGATAATCCGATGATCTAAAAATCGACCCAAACTACTATGCATCATCCGGTAGATGATCTGATAAGTTAGAAGTCAACTCAAATTGCTAGCCATCGCCATATGGTCAACAAGCCATGCCCGATGAGTTGGTCGATTGTTGACTAATAATATTATTAACTTCATAACTTACAGAAAACATGTCAAAATAAAATTTTCTTTATATCATTAGAAAGCTTTATCTAATATCTATGCATAGACACCATAATCGCACAAATCTAATATATGAACAAAACGTTATGAGCATATTGAGACAATACATGGACCGAATCCCTACATATCGATAAAAATCGGTATATATCTCTTGGTGGATAATCTGATGATCTAAAAATCGATCCAAATTACTAAGCATCGTCCGATAGATGATCTGTAACTCAGAAGTCAACTCAAATTCTAGCCATCGCCAAATGGTCAACAATTTGAGCCAAATAACCATCCATGCCCGATGAGTTGGTCGATCATTGACTAATCATATTATTAACTTCATAACTTCCATAAAACATGTCCAACAAAATCTTTCTTTATATAATTAGAAATCGTTTTCTAATAGCTACGCATAGACACTATAATCGGTAAGATCTAATATATGAGCAAAAAGTTATGAGCATATTTAGACAATATTGACGGAATCCCTACATATCGATAAAAATCGGTATATATCTCTCGGTGGATAATCCGGTGATCTGAAAATCGACCCAAACTACTATGCATCATCCGATAGTTGATCTGATAAGTTAGAAGTCAACTCGAATTGCTAGCCTTCGCCATATGGTCAACAATTCGAGGCAAATAATCAGCCATGCCCGATGAGTTGGTCGATTGTTGACTGATAATATTATTAACTTCATAACTTCCAGAAAACATGTCCAAATAAATCTTTATTTATATCATTAGAAAACTTTATCTAATATCTATGCATAGACACCATAATTGCACAAATCTAATATATGAACAAAACGTTATGAGCATATTGAGACAATACATTGACGGAATCCCTACATATCGATAAAAATCGATATATATATCTCGGTGGATAATCCGATGATCTGAAAATCAACCCAAACTACTATGCATCATCCGGTAGTTGATCTGAGTTAGAAGTCAACTCGAATTGCTAGCCTTCCCCATATGGTCAACAATTCGAGGTAAATAATCAGTCATGCCCGATGAGTTGGTCGATTGTTGACTGATAATATTATTAACTTCATAACTTCCAGAAAACATGTCCAAATAAATCTTTATTTATATCATTAGAAAGCTTTATCTAATATCTATGCATAGACACCATAATTGCACATATCTAATATATGAACAAAACGTTATGAGCATATTGAGACAATACATGGACCGAATCCCTACATATCGATAAAAATCAGTATATATCTCTTGGTGGATAATCCGATGATCTAAAAATCGATCCAAATTACTAAGTATCGTCCGATAATGATCTGTAACTCAGAAGTCAACTCGAATTCTAGCCATCGCCAAATGGTCAAAAATTTGAGCCAAATAACCATCCATGCCCGATGAGTTGGTCGACTGTTGACTGATCATATTATTAACTTCAAAATTTCCATAAAACATGTCAAAATAAATCTTTCTTTATATCATTAGAAAGCGTTTTCTAATAGCTACGCATAAAAACTATAATCGCGCAAATCTAATATATGAGCAAAAAGTTATGAGCATATTTAGACAACATTGACGGAATCCCTACATATCGATAAAAATCGATATATATCTCTCGGTGGATAATCCGATGATCTGAAAATCGACCCAAACTACTATGCATCATCCGGTAGTTGATCTGATAAGTTAGAAGTCAACTCGAATTGCTAGCCATCGCCATATGGTCAACAATTCGAGGCAAATAATCACCCATGCCCGATGAGTTGGTCGATTGTTGACTGATAATATTATTAACTTCATAACTTCCAGAACACATGTCAAAATAAATCTGTCTTTATATCATTAGAAAGTTTTTTCTAATATCTATGAATAGACAACATAATCGCGCAGATCTAATATATGAACAAAACGTTATGAGCATATTGAGACAATACATGGACCGAATCCCTACATATCGATAAAAATCGGTATATATCTCCCGGTGGATAATCCGATGATCTAAAAATCGATCCAAATTACTAAGTATCGTCCGATAGATGATCTGTAACTCAGAAGTCAACTCGAATTCTAGCCATTGCCAAATGGTCAAAAATTTGAGCCAAATAACCATCCATGCCCGATGAGTTGGTCGATTGTTGACTGATCATTTTATTAATTTCAAAATTTCCATAAAACTTGTCAAAATAAATCTTTCTTTATATCATTAGAAAAGGTTTTCTAATAGCTACGCATAGACACTATAATCGCGCAGATCTAATATATGAGCAAAAAGTTATGAGCATATTTAGACAACATTAACGGAATCCCTACATATCGATAAAAATCGGTATATATCTCTCGGTGGATACTCCGATGATCTGAAAATCGACCCAAACTACTATGCATCATCCGGTAGATGATCTGAAAAAATAGAAGTCAACTCGAATTGCTAGCCATCACTATATGGCCAACAATTCGAGACAAATAACTAGCCATGCCCGATGAGTTGGTCGATTGTTGACTAATAATATTATTAACTTCATACTTACAGAAAACATGTCAAAATAAAATTTTCTTTATATCATTAGAAAGCTTTATCTAATATCTATGCATAGACACCATAATCGTACAAATCTAATATATGAACAAAACGTTATGAGCATATTGAGAAAACACATGGACCGAATCCCTACATATCGATAAAAATCGGTATATATCTCTCGATGGATAATTCGATGATTTGAAAATCGATCCAAATTACTAAGCATCGTCCGGTAGATGATCTGTAACTTAGAAGTCAACTCGAATTCTAACCATCGTCAAATGGTCAACAATTTGAGCCAAATAACCATCCATGCCCGATGAGTTGGTCGATTGTTGACTGATCATATTATTAACTTCATAACTTCCATAAAACATGTCTAACAAAATCTTTCTTTATATCATTAGATATCGTTCTCTAATAGCTACGCATAGACACTATAATCGGCAAGATCTAATATATGAGCAAAAAGTTATGAGCATATTTAGACAACATTGACGGAATCCCTACATATCGATAAAAATCGGTATATATCTCTCGTTGGATAATCCGATGATCTGAAAATCGACCCAAACTACTATGCATCATCCGTAGATGATCTGATAAGTTAGAAGTCAACTCGAATTGCTAGCCTTCGCCATATGGTCAACAATTCGAGGCAAATAATCAGCCATGCCCGATGAGTTGGTCAATTGTTGACTGATAATATTATTAACTTCATAACTTCCAGAAAACATATCCAAATAAATCTTTATTTATATCATTAGAAAGCTTTATCTAATATCTATGCATAGACACCATAATTGCACAAATCTAATATATGAACAAAACGTTATGACCATATTGAGACAATACATGGACCGAATCCCTACATATCGATAAAAATCGGTATATATCTCTCGATGGATAATTCGATGATTTGAAAATCGATCCAAATTACTAAGCATCGTCCGGTAGATGATCTGTAACTTAGAAGTCAACTCGAATTCTAACCATCGTCAAATGGTCAACAATTTGAGCCAAATAACCATCCATGCCCGATGAGTTGGTCGATTGTTGACTGATCATATTATTAACTTCATAACTTCCATAAAACATGTCCAACAAAATCTTTCTTTATATCATTAGAAATCTTTTTCTAATAGGTACGCATAACACTATAATCGCACAGATCTAATATATGAGCAAAAAGTTATGAGCATATTTAGACAACATTGACGGAATCCCTACATATCGATAAAAATCGGTATATATCTCTCGGTGGATAATCCGATGATCTGAAAATCGACCCAAACTACTATGCATCATCCGATAGTTGATCTGATAAGTTAAAAGTCAACTCAAATTGCTAGCCATCGCCATATGTCAACAATTCGAGGCAAATAATCAGCCATACCCGATGAGTTGGTCGATTGTTGACTGATAATATTATTAAATTCATAACTTCCAGAAGACATGTCAAAATAAATCTTTCTTTATATCATTAGAAAGCTTTTTCTAATAGCTACGCATAGACACTATAATCGC
>NW_010966849.1:67195-68236 GCF_000463585.1 Tarenaya hassleriana | reverse complement strand
GTTATGAGCATATTTAGACAACATTGACGGAATCCCTACATATCGATAAAAATCGGTATATATCTCTCGGTGGATAATCCGATGATCTGAAAATCGATCCAAACTACTATGCATCATCCAATAGATGATCTGATAAGTTAGAAGTCAACTCGAATTGCTAGCGATCACCATATGGCCAACAATTCGAGACAAATAACCAGTCATGCCCGATGAGTTGGTCGATTGTTGACTAATAATATTATTAACTTCATAACTTACAGAAAACATGTCAAAATAAAATTTTCTTTTTATCATTAGAAAGCTTTATCTAATATCTATGCATAGACACCATAATCGTACAAATCTAATATATGAACAAAACGTTATGAGCATATTAAGAAAACACATGGACCGAATCCCTACATATCGATAAAAATCGGTATATATCTCTCGATGGATAATTCGATGATTCAAAAATCTATCCAAATTACTAAGCATCGTCCGGTAGATGATCTGTAACTTAGAAGTCAACTCGAATTCTAACCATCGCCAAATGGTCAACAGCTTGAGCCAAATAACCATCCATGCCCGATGAGTTGGTCGATTGTTGACTGATCATATTATTAACTTCATAACTTCCATAAAACATGTCCAACAAAATCTTTCTTTATATAATTAGAAATCGTTTTCTATTAGCTACGCATAGACACTATAATCGGTAAGATCTAATATATAAGCAAAAAGTTATGAGCATATTTAGACAACATTGACGGAATCCCTACATATCGATAAAAATCGGTATATATCTCTCGGTGGATAATCTGATGATCTGAAAATCGACCAAAACTACTATGCATCATCCGGTAGTTGATCTGATAAGTTAGAAGTCAACTCGAATTGCTAGCCTTCGCCATATGGTCAACAATTCGAGGCAAATAATCAGCCATGCCCGATGAGTAGGTCGATTGTTGACTGATAATATTATTAACTTCATAACTTCCAGAAAACATGTCAAAATAAATCTTTCTTTATATCATTAGAAAGCTTTTTCTAATATCTATG
>NW_010966849.1:65305-67169 GCF_000463585.1 Tarenaya hassleriana | reverse complement strand
AATAGCTACGCATAGACACTATAATCGCGCAAATCTAATATATGAGCAAAATGTTATGAGCATATTTAGACAACACATTGACCGAATCCCTACATATCGATAAAAATCGGTATATATCTCTCGGTGGATAATCCAATGATCTGATAATCGATCCAAATTACTAAACATCGTCTCGTAGATGATCTGTAACTCAGAAGTCAACTCGAATTCTAGCCATCACCAAATGGTCAACAATTTGAGCCAAATAACCATCCATGCCCGATGAGTTGGTCGATTGTTGACTGATCATATTATTAACTTCATAACTTCCATAAAACATGTCCAACAAAATCTTTGTTTATATCATTAGAAATCTTTTTCTAATAGTTACGCATAGACGCTATAATCGCCTAGATCTAATATATGAGCAAAAATTTATGAACATATTTAGACAACATTGACGGAATCCCTACATATCGATAAAAATCGGTATATATCTCTCAGTGGATAATCCGATGATCTAAAAATCGACCCAAACTACTATGCATCATCCGGTAGTTGATCTGATAAGTTAGAAGTCAACTCGAATTGCTAGCCATCGCCATATGGTCAACAATTCGAGGCAAATAATCAGCCATGCACGATGAGTTGGTCGATGTTTTACTAATAATATTATTAAATTCATAACTTCTAGAAAACATGTCAAAATAAATCTTTCTTTATATCATTAGAAAGCTTTTTCGAATATCTATGCATAGATACCAAATCGCGCAGATCTAATATATAAGCAAAACGTTATGAGCATATTGAGATAACACATGAACCGAATCCCTACCTATCGATAAAAATCGGTATATATCTCTCGGTGGATAATCCGATGATCTGAAAATCGATCCAAATTACTAAGCATCGTCCAGTAGATGATCTGTAACTCAGAAGTCAACTCGAATTCTAGCCATCACCAAATGGTCAACAATTTGAGCCAAATAACCATCCATGCCCAATGAATTGGTCGATTGTTGACTGATCATATTATTAACTTCAAAATTTCTATAAAACATGTCAAAATAAATCTTTCTTTATATCATTAGAAAACTTTTTCTAATAGCTACGCATAGACACTATAATCGCGCAGATCTAATATATGACCAAAAAATTATGAGCATATTTAGACAACATTGACGGAATCCCTACATATCGATAAAAATCGATATATATCTCTCGGTGGATAATCCGATGATCTGAAAATCGACCCAAACTACTATGCATCATCCGGTAGTTGATGTGATAAGTTAGAAGTCAACTCGAATTGCTAGCCTTCGCCATATGGTCAACAATTCGAGGCAAATAATCAGCCATGTCCGATGAGTTGGTCGATTGTTGACTGATAATATTATTAACTTCATAACTACCAGAAAACATGTCAAAATAAATCTTTCTTTATATCATTAGAAAGCTTTTTCTAATATCTATGAATAGACACTATAATCGCGCAGATCTAAAATATGAACAAAACGTTATGAGCATATTGAGATAATACATGGACCGAATCCCTACATATCGATAAAAATCGATATATATCTCACGGTGGATAATCCGATGATCTAAAAATCGATCCAAATTACTAAGCATCGTCCGATAGATGATCTGTAACTCAGAAATCAACTCGAATTCTAGCCATCGCCAAATGGTCAAAAATTTGAGCCAAATAACTATCCATGCCCGATGAGTTGGTCGATTGTTGACTGATCATATTATTAACTTCAAAATTTCCATAAAACATGTCAAAAGAAATCTTTCTTTATATCATTAGAAAACGTTTTCTAATAGTTACGCATAGACACTATAATCGCGCAGATCTAATATATGAACAAAAAGTTATGAG
>NW_010966849.1:54992-57444 GCF_000463585.1 Tarenaya hassleriana | reverse complement strand
TCAACGAGAGATGTCCCAACATCGCAGTCAACTCAGCGGCGTTGCTACGAGATGAGGTGACAACATGTATGGCCGCTAAGATCTTCTTCCGGCTAAGAGTGAGCTCTTGTGATCCGTGTTGAGCTTAACTTTCTCCCCGTACAGATATAATCTCCAGATTTCCAGCGCGTGAACTACCGCTGCTAACTCCATATCATGTGTTGGGTAATTCTCCTCATGTTTCTTCAGCTGCCTCGACGCATAAGCGATCACATGTCCTTCCTGCATCAGTACGCAACCGAATCCGCGCTTGGACGCGTCAGTATATACTTCGTACAACATTCCTGGCCGTGGTAAGGTCAGGATCGGCGCTGATGTCAATCTCCGCTTCAACTCTCCGAAGCTCCCCTCGTATTCTGCCGTCCACTCAAACCTGACATTCTTCCCCGTCAACTTTGTCAAGGGTCGAGCGATTTTGGTGAATCCCTCGATGAATCGTCGGTAATAGCCGGCTAGTCCCAAGAAATTCTTGACTTTTGTCGCAGATGTTGGGGACTGCCACTCCATGACGGCCTCGATCTTTGCCGGATCGACCTGAATGCGCTGGGCCGATACCACATGTCCCAGGAATACAATCTCCTGTAACCAAAAGCTTCAATTATGGAACTTTGCATACAGTCGGTTCTCCCTTAGTCTCGGCAATATCTTCCGCAGGTGCTCCTCATGTGTCTGCGGATCTGGCGAGTAGATGAGGAGGTCATCGATGAAAAAGAGGACAATCGCATCCAGATAGTCCATAAACACTCGGTTCATTAGTTACATGAACACCGCAGACGCGTTCGTGAGTCTGAAAGGCATGATCACGAACTCGAAGTGTCCATATCTCGTCCGGAATGCCGTCTTCTGTATGTCATCCTCCTTGATCCGAATTTGGGGATATCCGGATCGTAGATCGATATTCGAATACCATTGGGCTCCCTGTAGCTGGTTCAGCAACTCGTCAATCCTCGGTAACGGATACTGATTCTTGATAGTCACTTGGTTGAGCCCTCGATAATCGATGTACAAATGCATACTCCCGTCCTTTTTCTTCACGAAGAGTACTGGTGTTCCCGGTGAACCGTTGGGCGTATAGACCTTTTTTATTTATTCGTTAAACTACTCATTCAATTCGATCATCACAACCGGTGTTATCCGGTATAGAGCCTTGGTGATTAACTCTGTACCCGGTAGTATGTCAGTGGTGAAATCCATTTCTCCCCCTTGACAGAAATTCTGACAAGTCATCAGGGAAAAGCATTAGAAAGTCTCGGGTAACCGGTGTGTCCTCCAATCTATGCTTCGGGTAATAAGGAATGCCCGGTTGTTATTCTTAATTATCTTCTTTTTGGTCCTTCGTATTGAACTTAAGGGGGTCCTCTGCTAATGTCAATATAGTTGGCGAGCGAGATAAGTCCTCCCCCTTTGTCTTAAACCTCCCACTCGGGTGGATTGGCACAGGTTCCTTTAGGTACTGCTATAGGGCTTCTTAGGGATTTTGGAATTAGTTCCCTAATTCCAATCCCTTAGTATAGACATTGGACTTAATTTTTGGAAATTGTTGATCTCTATTTAAGCATATAAGTCTAACTGCACCATGTTAAATTTAATAAGCCTTCGACGACTCCAGCTCGCATCATCAATGTACGGACCTCGACAAAAGAGGATTTTCTTCGGACATGATTTGAAAACATTTTCGGTGAAAATCATTAGGTAATGAGCACGATTCCTTCCCAGGGAAAGAACGTGGCTCTGATACCAAAAGTTGTGACACCCGTAACCCGTATACAGTATACAGGCTGTGCCACATGGACGATATAACAATAAAATAATAATTTGCGGAAGCGAAAATGCGAAATCCAAAAACATTTTTAATCAAACCAAATTATACAGCGGAAAATACAAGCGATCAGTATCGCAAAACAACGCATGTCCGAATAATCATAACATAGCCGTACAAAATACGGGAATACGAGTCCCGGAGTTCAAAATAAAATCCCGTACATGATGTTGCTTCTCTCAGGTCGTCGTCTGCCGGGTGCGCTAGGCGTAATCCTCGTGATCTGAAAAATGTAAACCACGAGGGCTAAGCACAACTGCTTAGTGAGTAGCCCGGGTTGATCTCGGTCATCCCGTTCCCAGCGAGAACGGTGATAAAACAATGGCATACAAGAAACACACAAGTAATAACAACACGTAATTATATCACATCATTCATAATCACACCCGTATGGAGTCCACCATAGGGTTTAGCCATATACCCTAGTCAAGTCCATGACTAGGAGCGCATCCACGCCCGTCAAGTCCATGACGTTGGCCGTCGTGTCGCACACGACTAAAACGCGTCTCAAACGCCCGTCAAGTCCATGACGTTGATGGTTGAGTCCACAACCATCCACAAACACAATCACGCTTAACTCGTACGCACGAGCAA
>NW_010966849.1:53141-53844 GCF_000463585.1 Tarenaya hassleriana | reverse complement strand
CCATGCCCGATGAGTTGGTCGATTGTTGACTGATCATATTATTAACTTCATAACTTCCAAAAAATGTGTCCAAAAAATTGATTCTTGATACCATAAGCAAGCCTTTTCTAATAGCTACGCATAGACACAATAATTGTGCAGATCTAATATATGAACAAAACGTTATAAGCATATTTAGACAACATTGCCGGAATCCCTACATATCGATAAAAATTGGTATATATCTCTCGGTGAATAATCCGATGATCTGAAAATCGACCCAAACTGCTATGCATCATCCGGTAGATGAACTGATAAGTTAGAAGTCAACTTGAATTGCTAGCCATCGCCATATGGTCAACATTTCGAGGCAAATAATCACCCATGCCCGATGAGTTGGTCGATTGTTGACTGATAATATTATTAACTTCATAACTTCTAGAAAACATGTCAAAAGAACTCTTTCTTTATATCATTAGAAAGCTTTTTTTAATATCTATGAATAAACACCATAATCGCGCAGATCTAATATATGAACAAAACGTTATGAGCATATTGAGACAATACATGGACCGAATCCCTACATATCGATAAAAATCGGTATATATCTCTCGGTGGATAATCCGATGATCTAAAAATCGATCCAAATTACTAAGCATCGTCCGATAGATGATCTGTAATTCAGAAGTCAACTCGAATTCTAGCCATCGCCAAATGGTCAACA
>NW_010966849.1:49741-52904 GCF_000463585.1 Tarenaya hassleriana | reverse complement strand
ATTCTTGACTTTTGTCGCAGATGTTGGGGACTGCCACTCCATGACGGCCTCGATCTTTGCCGGATCGACCTGAATGCGCTGGGCCGATACCACATGTCCCATGAATACAATCTCCTGTAACCAAAAGCTTCAATTATGGAACTTTGCATACAGTCGGTTCTCCCTTAGTCTCGGCAATATCTTCCGCAGGTGCTCCTCATGTGTCTGCGGATCTGGCGAGTAGATGAGGAGGTCATCGATGAAAAAGAGGACAATCGCATCCAGATAGTCCATAAACACTCGGTTCATTAGTTACATGAACACCGCAGACGCGTTCGTGAGTCTGAAAGGCATGATCACGAACTCGAAGTGTCCATATCTCGTCCGGAATGCCGTCTTCTGTATGTCATCCTCCTTGATCCGAATTTGGGGATATCCGGATCGTAGATCGATATTCGAATATCCGGATCGTAGATCGATATTCGAATACCAAATGGTCAACAATTTGAGCTAAATAACCATCCATGCCCGATGAGTTGGTCCATTATTGACTGATCATATTATTAACTTCATAACTTCCACAAAACGTGTCCAAAAAATTGATTCTTGAGACCATTAAAAAGCCTTTTCTAATAGCTGCGCATAGACACTATAAATCGCGCAAATCTAATATATGACCAAAAAATTATGAGCATATTTAGACAACATTGACGGAATCCCTACATATCGATAAAAATCGATATATATCTCTCGGTGGATAATCCAATAATTTGAAAATCGACCCAAACTACTATGCATCATCCGGTAATTGATCTGATAAGTTAGAAGTCAACTTGAATTGCTAGCCATCGCCATATGGTCAACAATTCGAGGCAAATAATCACCCATGCCCGATGAGTTGGTCGATTGTTGACTGATAATATTATTAACTTCATAACTTCTAGAAAACATGTCAAAAGAACTCTTTCTTTATATCATTAGAAAGCTTTTTTTAATATCTATGAATAAACACCATAATCGCGCAGATCTAATATATGAACAAAACGTTATGAGCATATTGAGACAATACATGGACCGAATCCCTACATATCGATAAAAATCGGTATATATCTCTCGGTGGATAATCCGATGATCTGAAAATCGACCCAAACTACTATGCATCATCCAATAGATGATCTGATAAGTTAGAAGTCAACTCGAATTGCTAGCCATCACCATATGGCCAACAATTCGAGGCAAATAAACAACCATGCCCGATGAGTTGGTCGATTATTGACTAATAATATTATTAACTTCATAACTTATAGAAAACATGTCAAAATAAAATTTTCTTTATATCATTAGAAAACTTTATCTAATATCTATGCATAGACACCATAACCGCACAAATATAATATATGAACAAAACGTTATGAGCATATTGAGAAAACACATGGACTGAATCCCTACATATCGATAAAAATCGGTATATATCTCTCGATGGATAATTCGATGATTTGAAAATCGATCCAAATTACTAAGCATCGTCCGTGATGATCTGTAACTTAGAAGTCAACTCGAATTCTAACCATCGCCAAATGGTCAACAATTTGAGCCAAACAACCATCCATGCCCGATGAGTTGGTCGATTGTTGACTGATCATATTATTAACTTCATAACTTCCATAAAACATGTCGAACAAAATCTTTATTTATATCATTAGAAAGATTTTTCTAATAGCTACGCATAGACACTATAATCGGCCATATCTAATATATGAACAAAACGTTATGAGCATATTTAGACAACATTGACGGAATCTCTACATATCGATAAAAATCGGTATATATCTCTCGGAGGATAATCCGATGATCTGAAAATCGACCCAAACTACTATGCATCATCCGGTAGTTGATCTGATAAGTTAGAAGTCAACTCGAATTGCTAGCCTTCGCCATATGGTCAACAATTCGAGGCAAATAATCATCCATGCCTAATGAGTTGGTCGATTGTTGACTGATAATATTGTTAACTTCATAACTTCCAGAAAACATGTCAAAATAAATCTTTCTTTATATCATTAGAAAGCTTTTTCTAATATCTATGCATAGACACCATAATCGCGCAAATCTAATATATGAACAAAACGTTATGAGCATATTGAGACAATACATGGACCGAATCCCTACATATCGATAAAAATCGGTATATATCTCTCGATGGATAATTCGATGATATGAAAATCGATCCAAATTATTAAGCATCGTCCGATAGGATATCTGTAACTTAGAAGTCAACTCGAATTCTAGCCATCACCAAATGGTCGACAATTTGAGCCAAATAACCATCCATGCCCGATGAGTTGGTCGATTGTTGACTGATCATATTATTAACTTCATAATTTCCATAAAACATGTCCAACAAAATCTTTCTTTATATCATTAGAAATCATTTTCTAATAGCTACGCATAGACACTATAATCGAGCAGATCTAATATATGAGCAAAAAGTTATGAGCATATTTAGACAACATTGACGGAATCCCTACATATCGATAAAAATCGATATATATCTCTCGATGGATAAGACAATGATCTGAAAATCGACCCAAACTACTATGCATCATCCGGTAGATGATCTGATAAGTTAGAAGTCAACTCGAATTGCTAGCCATCGCCATATGGTCAACAATTCGGAGCAAATAACCAGCCATGCTTGATGAGTTGGTCGATTGTTGACTGATAATATTATTAACTTGATAACTCCCAGAAAACATGTCAAAATAAATCTTTCTTTATATCATTAAAAAGCTTTATCTAATATCTATGCATAGACACCATAATCACGCAGATCTAATATATGAACAATAGCGCATATTGAGACAACACATGGACCGAATCTCTACATATCGATAAAAATCGATATATATCTCTCGGTGGATAATCCGATGATCTGAAAATCGATCCAAATTACTAAGCATCGTCCGGTAGATGATCCGTAACTCAAAAGTCAACTCGAATTCTAGCCATCACCAAATGGTCAAAAATTCGAGGAAAATAATCAGACATGTCTGATGAGTTGGTCGATTGTTGACTGATCATGTTATTAACTTCATAATTTCCATAAAACATGTCAAAATAAATATTTCTTTATATCATTAGAAAGTTTTTCTAATTGCTACGCATAGACACTATAATCGCGCAG
>NW_010966849.1:47567-49649 GCF_000463585.1 Tarenaya hassleriana | reverse complement strand
ACAAAACGTGTCCAAAAAATTCTTTCTTGATACTATTATAAGCATTTTCTAATAGCTACGCATAGACACCATAATCGCGCAGATCTAATATATGAGCAAAAAGTTATTAGCATATTTAGACAACATATTGACGGAATCCCTACATATCGATAAAAATCGGTATATATCTCTCGATGGATAACTCGATGATTTGAAAATCGATCCAAATTACTAAGCATCGTCCGGTAGATGATCTGCAACTTAGAAGTCAACTCGAATTCTAGCCATCGCCAAATGGTCAACAATTTAAGCCAAATAACCATCCATGCCTGATGAGTTTGTCGATTGTTGACTGATCATATTATTAACTTCATAACTTCCACAAAACGTGTCCAAAAAATTCTTTCTTGATACCATTATAAGCATTTTCTAATATCTATGAATAGACACCATAATCGCGCATATCTAATATATGAACAAAACGTTATGAGCATATTGAGACAATACATGGACCGAATCCCTACATATCGATAAAAATCGGTATATATCTCTCGGTGGATAATCCGATGATCTAAAAATCGATCACAATTACTAAGCATCGTCCGGTAGATGATCTGTAACTCAGAAGTCAACTCGAATTTTAGCCATCGCCAAATGGTCAACAATTTGAGCCAAATAACCATCCATGCCCGATGAGTTGGTCGATTGTTGACTGATAATATTATTAACTTCAAAATTTCTATAAAACATGTCAAAATAAATCTTTCTTTATATCATTAGAAAGCTTTTTCTAATAGCTACGCATAGACACTATAATCGCGCAGATCTAATATATGAGCAAAAAGTTATGAGCATATTTAGACAACAACATTAACGGAATCCCTACATATCGATAAAAATCGGTATATATCTCTCGGTGGATAATCCGATGATCTGAAAATCGACCTAAACTACTATGCATCATCCGGTAGATGATCTGATAAGTTAGAAGTCAACTCGAATTGCTAGCCATCACCATATGGTCAACAATTCGAGGCAAATAATCAGCCATGCTTGATGAGTTGGTCGATTGTTGACTGATAATATTATTAACTTCATAACTTCTAGAAAACATGTCAAAATAAAATTTTCTTTATTTCATTAGAAAGCTTTATCTAATGTCTATGCATAGACACCAAATCGCGCAGATCTAATATATGAGCAAAACGTTATGAGCATATTGAGATTACACATGGACCGAATCCCTACATATCGATAAAAATCGGTATATATCTCTCGGTGGATAATCCAATGCTCTGAAAATCGATCCAAATTACTAAGCATCGTCTGGTAGATGATCTGTAACACAGAAGTCAACTCGAATTCTAGCCATCGCCAAATGGTCAACAATTTGAGCCAAATAACCATCCATGCCCGATGAGTTGGTCGATTGTTGACTGATCATATTATTAACTTCATAACTTCCACAAAACGTGTCCAAAAAATTCTTTCTTGATACCATTAGAAAGCCTTTTCTAATAGCTACGCATAGACACCATAATCGCGCAGATCTAATATATGAGGATATTTAGACAACATTGACGGAATCCCTACATATTGATAAAAGTCGGTATTTATCTCTCGGTGGATAATCCGATGATCTGAAAATCGACCCAAACTACTATGCATCATCCGGTGGATGATCTGATAAGTTAGAAGTCAACTCGAATTGCTAGCCATCGCCATATGGTCAACAATTCGAGGCAAATAATCAGCCATGCGCGATGAGTTGGTCGATTGTTGACTGATCATATTATTAAATTCATAACTTCCAGAAAACATGTCAAAATAAAATCTTTCTTTATATCATTAGAAAGCTTTTCTAATAACTATGCATAGACATGATAACATGTATTTTGGTGACATTTTGGTATAGGATGTCTAGTGCATTTTACTCGGTTTTGCATATTTATAGGCATTCTAGAGCACATTTGGTCTCGATATTGCTTGGTTGCTTTCTTTGGTGTCAAAACAAGTATTCATGCATAAAAGAGAGCAAAAGGAGTGGAAAACATGGACTACGGAACATCACAGACGAAACGGGAACATTTGGAGTTGTTCCGG
>NW_010966849.1:44765-45372 GCF_000463585.1 Tarenaya hassleriana | reverse complement strand
GGTATTCATTCTTTTTCTTCTTCTTTTTTTTTCATCTAGCTAGATTTTTTTTCTTTTACTAGAATCTCAGGTTCCTAGGACGTTGAAGTTGAAGAGTTCCTAATCATTTTTTTTTCGATTTTGTTTATTGGGTAACCCGACCCACAACTTAGACCCGAACCATCTAATCGATGCACTCATGTCCTCGAACGATTTTCATTGACGAGATAATGACAGCGGAGTGTAGAGATGCTCACTAGCTTTTTCTGCACATAAAGAAATAAAAATGCATTTGATAATAGACTTTACCGATTCCAGCAAACATGGGAAAGGTTCTTATAGAAACGTTTCTCTTGGCTAGACAACATCGGTCCCATGGGTTCCAACCAACGATTTCTATCCCACAAGCCATTCTAAGTTTGTTGTTAGGATTTTGCATTTACATATAGTATTTAGGACATATAAGATCACGTGCATAAAACCGTTTTGAGTATTGATGTGATGATCTATGGCATGAGAGAGTAGAAACGTCTTGAAAACATTGTGATCCGTTGAACGTGGTTATGTTTTGTTGAATTGATTGCTTGACCTTTAGGATTTTCTAGAATGGCTTGTGGGATTGAAATCG
>NW_010966849.1:26838-44608 GCF_000463585.1 Tarenaya hassleriana | reverse complement strand
AATAAAATCGACAAAAAGAGCGATTATGAACCCTTCAACTTCAACGTCCTAGGAACCCGAGATGCTAGCAAAAGAAAAAAAACTAGCTAGATGAAAGAAAAAAAAGAAGAAGAAAAAGAATGAATACCAAAAGCGTATACTTGATACGATTAGGTAGAATGGCGTGATAGGTTCGAGAAACATGCTTGGTAGATGATTGAAGTTCTTGGATTGGTTCTTGGTAGCGGTATAGATCCCATAGCTAGGAAAGACTATCCTTTAGAGAGGGAGATCATACTAGACAGACTTGATCATTGTTCACGGGGATCTAGGTCGGATAGAGGTTTCGCTCTCGATTATCATTTTGAGTTATGTCATTGTCTCGCCCTCCTTTCAGACCGCTTTTCATGGAGTATTTGCTCAAGGACGAGCAAAGGTTTAAGTCTGGGGGAGTTCCTGCATCCGCATTCATATAGCTTAGGATCATATAAGTCATATGCATGAAAAAACCGATTTCAGGTGATCAGTTAGAAGATTCATGAGCGATAGAGTAGAAATCTCTTGAAAGTATAGACGAACCTGGTTTAGTTGATCTAAGTGCTTGAATGAATTGTTGGACTTATCCGAAAAGGTAGCTTGACCTGAGGAATGATCTATAGGCTATGAGATGAATCGTTACCTAGGATGAAAGAGGGAATGAAGGTTTTCTAGACCAAGCGTGTATGTTTCCCTAAGAACCGTTCCCCATCTGCAGGAATATTAGGCCCTACAGTCTAGCGAGTCCTTCTTCTCACTCTATCTTTATTTCTTTTGACTCGTTTAGATAACAGGCAAGTAGTCCGGGGGTGGCAGCAATCATCACGAGGCGAAAGTAAGCCTTGTTTCCAAAACCCATACCATGTTCTTACGTTCATTTTCCTTGATCATATCATGCATTCGTCCAACGCATCTTACGATAAAAAAATTAAATGGCGAAAAGAAAGAAAAGCCTTGATCTGGTTCTTACGAAAAAGAAAAAAAAAAGCTCGAATAAGAACGACGAAAGGCGAATGCATTTGATGTTGATCTTTGGAATCTCGATTTTCCATCACCATATCCAAACCCACTCCAAACCCAGGTGGACCGAATTATTCCTGTAGACAGCGATAAATAGGTTTGAGAAACATGTTTGGTAGATAACTTGAAATCCCCTTTGAAGTTTTGGGTAATGACTTTCGTCTTGTAGTTCTATGATCATTTTGTTGGGATCAGAGATTGAAGAATCGTCGTCGAGAGATCGCTGCGAGTCTTCTTTATCTGTTTCTATGTTTCTTCTTATTGATTTGAACTCGTTCGTTGTTATGGGTTGTGAGTAGTCGTTTCACTGTAGCTAGGGATTTAACCTTGTAGGGGTTTGTTTGGTTTTTATTTTCCGAGACTACGTTATCGATACTCTTCGGTTTAATTGAATTGAGTTTATTGCTTTTGATCTTCTTGGCCAGTTGATTGATTGATTTTAGATTCTGATTTGCAACGAGAGTTGAGATTAGATTCGGAACGAATTTATTGAATGAATTGATTAAGACTATTGAGAGATAGGTTAATCGGTTTAGGAACTGTGATAGTCATTGTTAATGCGTTTGATATTTTAATCTATTAGGTTGAGAGATCGATAGGTTAAATTATTGGATAGTGGATTTAGGACTTGAGAGAGCCAAATCTGATTTTAGAACTTGAGATCCCCGATTAGAGATCGATATTCGTAGATTCTCCATCCTTAGAAACAATCCCTGCGCATTAAGGTTATCCCGAAGCTACGGTGGTTTAGTTATCTGATTTACTTAGTTTATTTATTGCTTTATTTTCAGTATTCATCTATTTCATCCACTATTTGCTGATCTGAATCACAGTTGAGTCTTGTTCTTAGTGTTAACTATTCCCTGTGTTCGACCCTGGTACTACAGTTGGTCCGTATCCTTGCGGTATTCGCTGTATCTAGGTTTTTATTACTTGAGCTTATTTATACACCTAGATTTGCGTTATCAAGACACCATAATCGTGCAGATCTAATATATGAGCAAAAAGCTCTGAGTATATGTGATAACCCGTGAATTCGTCATCCATATCGAATCTTAGAAAACTCTAAATAAGCCTAAAAATGACCCTAGAACATTGCCCCAAGCCTAACCCAAGTTAAACCAAAGGATTGGACCGAACCGAGCGAGGAAACAGACAGAATAAGGGGCTAGACCGTCTGGTCTGCATAGCCAGACCGTCGGGTCTGGCGACCATGGACTGGAGCGTCGCGATTTTTCTTCGCCTTCTCCGCGGCCGCCACCTCCTGCGCCATGCAGCCGCCTTTCCTCCCCTTTGGCCACCTCCGTCTTCCTCTGGGACGCGGGATTTCGCCTAAGTCCGCTCATTCTTCGGCCATTTCACCCTCACTTCACCCTCTCACTCTCTCACAAACTCTCTCAAAACTCCGAACCTTCAACCCTCGATTGGAGCTTCGATTTCGGTCGAAATCGATCAAAGAATACAGAAATCAACACTTGAGAACCTCTTTAATAAAACCCCAAACTCGAATTTGAGCTAGGTGAGTGTTTTGGATTAAACCCGAATATGATAATCAAATTGATTGTAGATTTGAGTTCTCCATGATTCCTAGATTGTTTTAAGCCATAGGTGGTTGAATTTGGTGTGAAAATTTGGGAACCGAAGTTCCTGGTTCACCTAGACCGAACGGTCTAGGCCTGGACCGTCCGTTCTAGGGTTTGTAGGGTTTCGGGGAAGAAGATGAAGTCTTGATCGTCCGGTCCAGGTGTGGACCGTCCGTTCCAGTTCTTCCGGACCGTCAGGACTAGACATTGCGGTCCATCCGGTCTGGCCTGTGTAGAGCTACCTTGACCCACAAAACGTTATGAGCATATTGCGACAACACATGGACCGAATCCCTACATATCGATAAAAATCGGTATATATCTCTCGGTGGATAATCCAATGCTCTGAGAATCGATCCAAATTACTAAGCATCGTCCGGTAGATGATCTGTAACACAGAAGTCAACTCGAATTCTAGCCATCGCCAAATGGTCAACAATTTGAGCCAAATAACCATCCATGCCCGATCAGCTCGTCGATTGTTGACTAATCATATTATTACTTCATAACTTCCATAAAACATGTCCAAAAAATTCTTTCTTTGTATCATTAGAAAGCCTTTTCTAATAGCTACACATAGACACCATAATCGTACAGATCTAATATATGAGCAAAAAGTTATGAGCATATTTAGACAACACATGGACCGAATCCCTACATATCGATAAAAATCGGTATATATCTCTGGTGGATAATCCGATGATCTGAAAATCGACCCAAATTACTATGCAACATCATGTAGATGATTTGATAACTCAGAAGTCAACTCGAATTGCTAGCCATCGCGATATGATCAACAATTCGAGGCAAATAACCAGCCATGCCCGATGAGTTGGTCGATTGTTGACTGATAATATTATTAATTTCATAACTTGCAGAAAACATGTCAAAATAAATCTTTCTTTATATCATTAGAAAATTTTTCTAATAGCTACGCATAGATACCATGATCGTGAAGATCTATCATATGTTCAGAAAGTTATGAGGATATTTAGACAACACTATGATCGAGTCCCTACTTATCGACAAAAATCGGCATCCATCACTCGATGGATAAATTGATAATCTTACAACATACCCGAATTACTACCCGTCATGCGATAGATGATCCGATAATTCAGAATTCGAGTCAAATCGCTAGCCATCGCCATATAGTCAACAATTTGAGCCAAATAACCATCTATGCGCGATGGCCTGGTCGATTGTTGACTAATCATATTATTAACTTCATACCTTCCACAAAAACGTGTCCAAAAAGTTCTTTCTTTATATCATTAGAAAGCTTTTTCTTATACCTACGCATAGGTACCATGATCGCGTAGATCTATATAGGGCAAAATGTTATGAGCATATTGAGACAACACATTGACCGAGTGGCTACATATCGAGAAAAATCGGCATCCATCTCTCGATGGATAAATTGATAATCTTAAAATCGACCCAATTGGTGCGATACATGATCCAATGATTTAGAATTCGAGTCGAACCATCTCCATACGGTCAACAATTCGAGCCAAATAACGGGTGATGCCCGATGAGCTCGTCGATTGTTGACTGATCATATTATAAACTTCATAACTTCTATAAAACGTGTCCAAAAAATTCTTTTTTTATATCACTAGATAGTTTTTTCTAATAGCAACACATAGACATTATGATCGCGCAGATCTAATATATACGCATAACGTTATGAGTATATTTAGACAACATATTGACCGAATCCCTACATATCGATAAAAATCGGTATCTATCTCTCGGTGGATAAACCGATGATCTGAAAATCGACCCAAATTACTATGCATCATCCGATAGATGATTTGATAACTCAGAAGTCAACTCAAATCGCTAGCCATCGCCATATGGTCAACAATTTGAGCCAAATAACGAGCCATGCCCGATGAGCTCGTCGATTATTGAATGATCATATTATTAACTTCATAACTTCCAGAAAACATGTCAAAATAAATCATTCTTTATATTATTAGAAATCTTTTTCTAATAGCTACGCATAGACACCATAGTCGTGCAGATCTAATATATGAGAAAAACGTTATGAGCATATTTAGACACACATGGACCGAATCCGTATATATCGATAAAAATCAGTATATATCTCTCAGTGGATAATCCGATAATCGGAAATCGACCCAAATTACTATCTATCATCCGGTAGATGATCTGCTAACTCAGAAGTTAACTCGAATTGCTAGCAATCGCCACATGGTTCGAGGCAAATAACTGTAGAATTTTGTGTTTGTGGAAGATGGAATATGAATGACGAAAGGTAGGAGATGAAGATTGATACTAAAGAGGAGATAAGAACGAGATAAGGATAGAGGGGAAATAACTCAGATTTTCTTAAGTCTCTATTTCTTATTCTTGATTATTGTCTATTCTAGCACAAGAGGATGTTATTTCTAGAGAAAGGAAAGAGAAACAATCATTAATGGACTAGCTGTTGAAGTTGTGCATGCGCAAAAGCATTTAATGAGGTTGTTGGCAGATTTGGAGATGGAGAAAGCATTCAATATCTTGGTGCATGGTAGACACTTGGTTCAACTCGGAAGGGAGGAATAATGCACCACCAAAACATGAATTTCGTCCTTGGTATATGCTGTCGTCCTTGGTATATGCTGAGCATATTAATTCCTCCAATGACATGGTTTTCCACCTGCAGCAACATCAATTCTTCCTTTGTTGTTTCCATGGTTCCTTGCTCCTCAAGTCTTCTCATGTCATGCTTGTTACTCTTTTGCTCTTCAACATTCCCCCTCAAGATTAACGTGGAGAATTTTCAAAAGGTTAATCTTGCCAAGAGAATGTATTGCTCAGTCTTCAAGCGTCCAGGCTCATTCCTTTGCGATTCCATCGGTTTCAATCTTCCATTTTGTCCATTCCGTTTGATTTTCTGTAATAACTCATTAAAATCGTTAGAAACCACAAGGGAGGCCATATCACCCCGCTTAATAAGAGAAATCGGATGTAATGATGTAAAAATGTGATTATCATCAAATAACAATAGAAAAAGTGTCCTAATAAGTTTAAACTTCAGATTTGATAATATGCATGCATACAACTTTAGTTGATGGTTATGTTCGAAGAACATATGATTGAAATGCACATTAGATGCATTAAACATGATATCTTTCTTTTTACATGTATCAAATGCATAATCAAACATGTTAGTAATGATGATGTTTTGTTTTCCATCAAAACACATATGCTTATTATAAGATGCACCAGGATCAAATACAAAGTAATGAGATGAAAATTTACCAAGCCTAGAGTTGTTGAAACTCATAGGCAATTCATACTCCATTTTGCACAGATTTCTGTTTTCGGTTTCTTCCTTTGATGGATCTCCATTTCTTGCATTTCTTTTGCTTAGAAAGCATACGAGAGTACCATCACGTTCCCCCTCGCTCGTGTGCTTGAAAAGCTTGAACAATTCCTCGTTTAAAGACTGTTGAGTAATACTTAAAGACCCACAAATGTTATCTTGAAAAAATGTATCAAGTTTCATAGGACATGAGAAAAGATCACAAACTCTAGTGATTAACCATATGATTGTGGTGCTTGGATTTCTTTGAGGGGATAGAAACAACTGCATCTCGGATGTTTTTGGTGCCTCATCAAGGGTCTTTGCCTTCTCCTTGAGGTCTTCTAATTCAACCAAATCTGTGTTTTCCTTGTTCCCTTCTTTTGTGTCATCCGCTTCCAATGCCACGATATTTGATTTGTGTCCTCTCTTGCAAAAAAAACATCGTGAGAATGAAATGAAAAAGATGAAGAGGTAGAAATGGACCGAATTTGATTGTCATGGATGGGAGAAGGCAAAGTCTCCTCATATGGTTGAAGTTTTTGGGACGTTGAGTCCTCTTTGTGGCTCGCCAATGAGGTTTCTTGTTTGTGTCCTCTTTCCACTTTGTTTTCGGTCGCCTTCTCCTTTACGATCAGCACTATTGTGCTGTCTTCCTGCCTTTTTTCCATCATTTGAACAAACTCATTAGAATTAAAGAGGGATTCAAGGAGAGAAGGAGTTAACCGTGTGTTGCAGTCTTTGATCGTTGAGAGTAAAGCCTCCTTGATATCCGATGGGAGATGATCAAAGACGTTGTCGTCCACAACACATTCCTTCTCATCTTCTTGCTCGAAAAAGGGGTCTTCATCCACGCATGTGGCTGCTATCTCCTCTATGGATAGTTTATGCCATGCTTTAATGGATTATTTGGAAGACCAATACTCTTCGACATTACCATGTTCATCTACACAATATGTGCAATGATTTCCTTCCTCGTCTTCTAAAGAACCATAATTCACATCCCAAGAACTCCACATATAAGTTTAGTGGATTGAAAATGTTCAAAAGAATGAAAATTCTGTGGAGGTGACAAAACAAGAACGGTTCACTCGGTTTTGGATATAAGAACCGAAATGAACTTAGAAAAAAAAATGGTTAATCGTGGCTTGAATGAAGGCCAACGAAATTTAAAAAATAAAACTCTCTTTGGCTTGAAAGAATGACCAAAGAAGGTAGAAATAGAATAGAATACACGAACAGGCTCCCCTTTCTATCAACCAAAGATAAGAGGGAATTTGCTCGGTTTATGTTAAAGAGGAGAACACAAATTGCTGAAGCCCAAGCCCACATCTCGGCCCAACTTGACAAAGCCCATAGCTTGAAGATTCAGCCCAAGTCCATGCATATTAGGAAAGGTCGAAATTAAGGGATCAAGCAATCTGATGAAGATTACTCTCAAACGGACACTTCCTTATGTTATACATGAGTTATTTCCTTATTTCCATATCTTCATATGTACAGATTGTAACTTCCTTTTGTGTATAGTCTTTCCTTTCCTCTTGCTTAGCTAGGTTGTTCTATTTATTCTGTACAAATATCATTCTTGAATATATGAGAAAATCTTTTCTTCTCTCTTGGTGTTCATCTCGCCTTCTTTCTATTCTGTCAGAATTCTCGAGTTCTAGGCTATCTAATCCAGCCTAGAAGCTCGTATTTTTCATCTCAATCTTCACTTTATAACATGGTATCAGAGCTATAAACGATCCAGGAACATCTTCTTCTCTGTTTCGGAATCAGTTTTCGTATTTCTTGGTTTTTTTTTCACTTCTCTCTTATCACGTGATCCTATCATGGAAGGCTCTTTTCACCGAGTTGTCCCTGTTACACTCAATGGGGATAATTACCTCAGTTGGTCGAGATCTGCCAAAATGGTTCTCAAAAGCAAAGGTCTGTGGGATCATTGTCTCACAAAGAAGGATATTCCCGAAGATGGTTCTCGGGCGCACACAGATGAAGAGAAAACCTGGTTGAAAAATGATCACACCGTGGTGGCTATACTTCAAAGTTCTTGGTCAGACTCTCTTCTAAAGTCTTTCAATTACATTGAAGAAGCCAAACTCCTATGGGACACACTTAAGGATGTTTTTGGCAATGTGTCCAACATCAGCCGTTTATATGAGGTAAAACGCCAAATCTATTCTCTTCAACAAGATGAACAACCGTTTAATGTGCTGCTAGGCGATTTCACTGCCCTATGGTCTGAGTTCAATGAGCTCCAACCACCGCCTACTGATGCAACATAAGCATCACGAACGAGACAAAGTATTTGCCCTTCTCTTTGCTCTCAATGGGTCTTACAAAGACCTCATCCAAAATATTATTCGGGAGGACGCTCTCCCAGCCTTTGCTGAGATTTGTTCCAAAATTAAGAAGGAGGAAGGGAGCAAGAAACTTTTTACCCCCCCTGGAACAACAGAACTAGCACACAAAGCTATACGCAACTCATCTGGAGATCGCAGGTTCACGGGCCCGTCTCATGGTAAACCTCCCAACTCCATCACTTGTTCTTATTGTCACAAGAAGGGACATCTCAAGGAGAAGTGTTGGGTACTACACCCACACCTTCGACTATCTCGTCCAACACAACCGAAATCCCATGGCTACACTGCCAATGTTGCTACTGAGGAGAGGAGCGTTCCCATGGAACCAACGCCACATGATACCTCTCAAACTACACCAACCACCAATCTGAATGTGTCTTTTGTGACTCGTTCTGATTTGGATTCAATGATGGTGGAAATAGCTCGTCTCATTTCTGCCAAAGATGCTAAGGATTTCGGTAACATCTCTCTTTCTTCCTTTACAAGTAATGATCTCATTATCGATTCGGGTGCAACAAATCACATGATTTGCAACCCCAAATTACTTAGGAATATCACCCACGCTACTGGTACAATCACAATTGCTAATGGTCATGTAGTTGACATCAAAGGAACCGGTATATTAGAATTCTGTGGAAAACAAACTCAAGCATTATTTGTCCCGCAATTCCAACATAATATGTTCTCGGTTTCCAAAGCTTCTACTGATCTTGATTGTCATGTTATATTTGAAGCTAATGTGGTAAAGTTTCAGGATACTAAGGCCAACATCTTGCTTGCGGAAGGACAAGCTAAGCATGGCCTTTACGTTTTACACGCCCCTCCGCGAGACGAGGTTGTAGCATTCAACGCGATATGGCATGCTAGATTAGGCCATCCGCATCCACAAGCTCTTCAATTAGCGTTTCCTTTGATTAGATTCTCCCCTGAGTCTTGCGAATCATGCATACTTGGCAAACATTGTCGTAGTATTTTTTCTACTTCTCAAACTACTTATACCAATTGTTTTGATTTGGTGCACTCTGATGTATGGACATCACCCTGTGTTTCTCGTGATGGTAATAAGTATTTTGTTACTTTCATTGATGAGAAGTCCAAATACACCTATCTAACTCTTCTCAAGTCAAAGAAGGATGTACTTGCTGCGTTTCAAAATTTCCACAGGCACATTACTACACAATATGATGCCAAGCTGAAGTGTTTTCGCATGGATAATGGTGGGGAATACGTGAGTCACGCCTTCACAGAGTACTTAGCAAAACACGGCATCACTCACCAAACGACTTGTGCCTACACACCCCAACAAAATGGTGTGGCCGAAAGGAAGAACCGTCACCTGCTTGACGTCACTAGAACTCTTCTACATCATCGCAACGTACCAAAAAAATTCTGGGGAGATGCAGTTACTACCGCATGCTATCTGATCAACCGCACTCCTACTAAATGCCTCCAAGACATGTCTCCATATGAGGTACTCAATTCCACCAAACCTGTCCTTGAATTCCTCAAAGTCTTTGGATGTGTTTGCTTTATGAAGGTTGCAGATTCACTCCGGGACAAATTGGATCCAAAAAGTGTCAAGTGCGTCTTTCTTGGGTACTCCACGAAGCAAAAAGGATACAAATGCTTCAATCCCATCACCGGATGTCTTAAAGTCTCAGCAAATGTCAAATTCTTTGAAGACCAAAGTTATTTTGGACCACAAGCTTGGATAGATCTCAATGACTTTGGGCCTTCTTCCTCCCGATATTCCAACACACTCCAGTTTCTTCTTCAAGAAGAAACATCTCACGAGGGAAATGCAGAGGAGAATACCATCTTGCAGGAGGATCTTGATTCTTGTGGCTCACCCAGGTACCATTTAGAATCTGATCTTGACTCAAGTACTGCCCAGCAGTCTCTAGGAATTCTCGGTGCCGCCACTACATCACCAACGGGTCCATCCAGCACCATCAATCCAAGCACCGCTAATTCCGAGATCCCTAGCACAACTAATTCAGAGGGGACAGAACCTCAGCATGCTCAAACACACACCCAACCGTTGAGAAGGAGTACTCGCCCTAAACGACCACCTTCTGAATGGTGGAAGCACACTCAAAGTGCAAACTTGGTAACATATCCTATCCAATCACATTACTCTCTATCTCATTTACCTACTGACTTTGTTGCCTTCATAAGCAAACTTGATCAGAATGTTGAGCCTGAAACGTACAATGAAGCAAGGGCGATTCCTGAATGGCAACAAGCAATGGCGGATGAGATTAATGCATTAGAGAAAAATAAGACGTGGGACATTGTCACCATACCGAAGGATAAGAAACCTGTGGGGTGTAAGTGGATATATAAGATCAAGTACAAAAGCAATGGTGATATTGAACGTTACAAAGCAAGATTGGTTGCAAAAGGATTCACTCAAACCTATGGCGAGGACTACAATGACACGTTTGCTCCTGTAGCAAAGCTACCAACGGTAAGAATCATATTGTCTGTTGCTATTAACCGTGATTGGGATCTATGGCAGATGGATGTGAAGAATGCCTTCCTTCAAGGAGATCTTGCGGAGGAAATCTACATGAAATTACCTCCTGGCTTAGACACCGAACACGGAAAGGACAAAGGGTGCAAACTCAACAAAGCTATCTATGGCCTGAAGCAATCTCCAAGAGCTTGGTACCACAAGCTTAATGTTGCCCTAACCTCTCACGGTTTCTCTAGGAGTGAGGCTGATCACTCTCTCTTTACTCACACCACTACATCAGGTATTGTTGTCTTACTTGTATATGTTGATGACATTATCATCACTGGGGACTACAAACAAGGTATAGAGGATACCAAAGCTATGCTAAAACGCACTTTTGATATTAAAGACCTGGGTGAACTAAGATACTTTCTAGGAATAGAAATAACTCGTTCAAAAGATGGGTTATTTCTATCCCAACGAAAGTATACACTTGATTTGTTGGATGTTTCAGGAAAATTAGGAGCCAAGCCTGCCAAAACTCCAATTCAAGAAGGATACAAATATCAACAATGGTTTCGCAATGAGGGGGAACCACTTGCTGAAGCAGACGCCGACCAATATCGACGCCTAGTAGGTAAGCTAATTTACCTAACTATTACTCGTCCTGACTTATCGTTTGCTGTGAAACAGGTTAGTGAATGCATGCACAACCCAACAACGACTAGCTGGACATTAGTAGAACAAATCCTCAAATATCTTAAGGCGACCCCCGGGAAAGGCATTTGGATGGCGAGAAATCAATATACGGAAGTTGTTGGTTATTGTGATGCAGATTAGGCAGGTGATCAAAAAGACCGCAAGTCCACAACTAGATATTGCACATTCGTAGGCGGGAACCTGGTGACTTGGAAAAGCAAGAAGCAAAATGTCGTAGCAAGATCAAGCGCCGAAGCTGAATACCGTGCCATGGCCAAGACCACTCAAGAACTCGTGTGGATCAAGTCTGTCCTTCATGATCTCGGAATTGCAGTCACCTTACCCATCACACTACATTCTGACAACCAGGCCGCCATACACTTCGCAGCAAATCCGGTCTTTCATGAGCGGACGAAACACATTGAAGTTGATTGCCACTTCGTGCGAGAAAAGGTTATTCAAGGGATCGTAGCTACATCGTACACAAGGAGCTGTGACCAACTTGCTGACATATTTACCAAAGCACCCAACGCCAAGACTCAAGAACTTGTGCTATCCAAGATTGGCCTTGTAGATCTCTACAAGCCAAATCTTGAGGGGGAATGTTAAAGAGGAGAACACAGGTTGCTGAAGCCCAAGCCCACATCTTGGCCCAACTTGACAAAGCCAATAGCTTGAAGATTCAGCCCAAGTCCATGCATATTAGGAAAGGTCGACATCAAGGGATCAAGCAATCTGATGAAGATTACTCTCAAACGGACACTTCCTTATGTTATACATGAGTTATTTCCTTATTTTCATATCATCATATGTACAGATTGTAACTTCCTTTTGTGTATAGTCTTTCCTTTCCTCTTGCTTAGCTAGGTTGTTCTATTTATTCTGTACAAATATCATTCTTGAATATATGAGAAAATCTTTTCTTCTCTCTTGGTGTTCATCTCTCCTTCTTTCTATTCTGTCAGAATTCTCGAGTTCTAGGCTATCTAATCCAGCCTAGAAGCTCGTATTTTTCATCTCAATCTTCACTTTATAACAGTTTATGCAGCGGAAGAAAAACAAAATTATAACAGAGAGGTCTTGGACCTTAATGCTCTGATACCATGTAGAATTTTGTGTTTGTGGAAGATGGAATATGAATGACGAAAGGTAGGAGATGAAGATTGATACTAAAGAGGAGATAAGAACGAGATAAGGATAGAGGGGAAATAATTCAGATTTCCTTAAGTCTCTATTTCTTATTCTTGATTATTTTCTATTCTAGCACAAGAGGATGCTATTTATAGAGAAAGAAAAGAGAAACAATCATTAATGAACTAGCTGTTGAAGTTGTGCATGTGCAGAAGCATTTAATGAGGTTGTTGGCAGATTTGGAGATGGAGAAAGCATTCAATATCTTGGTGCATGGTAGACACTTGGTTCAACTTGGAGAGGAGGAATAATGCACCACCAAAACATGAATTTCGTCCTTGGTATATGCTGTCGTCCTTGGTATATGCTGAGCATATTAATTCCTCCAATGACATGGTTTTCCACCTGCAGTAACATCAATTCTTCCTTTGTTGTTTCCATGCTTCCTTGCTCCTCAAGTCTTCTCGTGTCATGCTTGTTACTCTTTTGCTCTTCAACAATAACCAGTCATGTCCGATGAGTTGGTCGATTGTTGACTGACCATATTATTAACTTCATAACTTCCGCAAAACTTGTCCAAACAATTCTTTCTTGATACCATTAGGAAGCTTTATCTAATAGCTACGCATAGACACCATGGTCGTACAGATCTAATATAAGCGCAAAATGTTATTAGTATATTTAGACGACACATCGACCGAGTGGCTACATATCGACACGACATCCATCTCTCCATGGATAAATTGATAATCTTAAAATCGACCTATATTACTGTGCACAATGCGACATGTTATCTGATGATTTAGAATTCTAGTCGAATCGCTAGTCATCTCCATACGGTCAACAATTTGAGCCAAATAACGAGCCATGTCCGATGAGCTCTTCGAGTATTGACTTATCATATTATTAACTTCATAACTTCCAGAAAACATATCAAAATAAATCTTTCTTTATATCACTAGAAAACGTTTTGTAATAGCTATGCATAGACATCATAATCGTGCAGATCTAATATATGAGCGAAACTTTATGAGCATATTTCGACAACACATGGACCGAATCCCTACATATCGATACCAATCGATATATATCTCTCGGTGGATAATCCGATGATATGAAAATCGACCCAAATTACTATGCATCATCCGTTAGATGATCTATAACTCAGAAGTCAATTCGAATTGATAGCCATCGCTAAATGATCAACAATTTGAGCCAAATAACCATCCATGCCCGATGGACACGTCTATTGTTGACTGATCATATAATTAAATTCATGACTTCTACAAAACATATCCAAAAAATTCTTTCTTTGTATCATTAGAAATATGAATTTAAAAATATGAATTTAACTGATCAGTAATAATAATGCTAGTAATGCTAGTTTTTTTTGTACAAGGATCTTAATTTAATTATCAACGTCTTAATTATGAATTTTATCAAATAAAAAATGAATTAACCTAATTCCGAATTTGATTCGGATAGATATCCAAAACACATGCTATTTTTTTCTAAAAAAAATAAATGTAATTTTGGATCTAAAATAACAAGATTCCGTTAATTTATTTAGGATCTGATTGATATCTATGTCATTCATTAAATTAATCTCTTGTATAAAGATGGAATTTTAAACAATCCATCTGATGTGTGCATAGATTTGTTTTCATTTACCGTAAATTATACATTATATATAGGAAAAAAATTATTATTTTATTATTAATTAATTTGAAATCTATTAATTAATTTGAAATCGCGGATACATATGTATTCTTAGCATACTGAAATTATTTCCATTATTAGTATTAAAACAATAGCGATTCATACAAGCTAAATCTTCTAATCGAAAATTGGGCCAAAGAAAGAACTTGAATTTGATTAAGTTATTTTTATCTCTATCAAGATTTTTCTTTTTATTCAAAACTTGATCACAGTTTTGAATATTTTTATCAAATGTTGAATTTCTATACCTAGCATTTATATTTTTTAATTTGAGACAAATTAGAATTCGAAATTCTCTACGTCGTTTAGGGGATAGAATATTTTCAGGGACAAAGAAATCATAATGATTTTTCTTTCTATTTCCAGTTCCAGTTTTTTTTTATATTTTGGAATGGATTTATCAAATTTTTTTTTATCAATATAGCTTTTTTTTTTGTATCTTTGACTTATTTTTTTATGAACCAATGAAATACCTATGGTTCTATATACAATAAGTTGTCCATCATGTTTTACAGACAGACGAACCAGTTCAATAATAAATATTCTTTTTTTTCATTAATTTTGCAAAAGTTAAATTCTTCTCAATTATTAGATTGTCTAGGTACATTTCTCCTCTTTGAATAGAAGATATAGCAATTTCATTTGGATTTTTCAGTCTAAGCAATAGACAATATACTTTTACATTATTGAGAATTTTTTGATTTAAAAAATCATTCCATCGCAATTGAAAACGTAAATACCTTGCAAAAAAGAGATAAAGTTCCGCTTCTATATTGCTTTTGTATTTTTTTTTTTTAAGTTTTTTTATTTTTGATTCTGCATAATTTTTGTCAATATTTTTTTCTTGATTTGATAGAACTGATTCAGGATTTCTTTTTTTTTCTTTATCTGATTCAAGCTCTCCTTGGCCTACAGATTTTTTTTCTTCTTGATTTAAATTAGAAAAAGAAAGCTTTTTCTAATAAATACGCATAGACACCATAATCGCGTAGATCTAATATATGAGCAAAAGGTTATGAGCATATTTACACAACACATGGACCGAATCCCTACATATCGATAAAAATCGGTATATATCTCTCGGTGGATAATCCAATGATATGAAAACCGACCCAAATTACTATGCATCATCCGGTAGATGATCTGATAACTCAGAAGTCAACTCGAATTGCTAGCCATCACCATATGATCAACAATTCGAGGGAAATAACCATCCATGTCCGATGAGTTGGTCAATTGTTGACTTATCTTATTATTAACTTCATAACTTCCAGAAAACATGTCAAAAATTTCTTTATATCATTAGAAAGCTTTTTCTAATATCTACGCATAGACACCATGATCGTGCAAATCTAGCATATGTGCAGAAAGTTATGAGCATATTTAGACAACACTATGATCGAGTCCCTACTTATCGACAAAAATCGGCATCCATCACCCGATGGATAAATTGATAATCTTACAACAGACCCAAATTACTACCTGTCCTGCGATAGGTGATCCGATAATTAAGAATTTGAGTCAAATCGCGAGCCATCGCCATATGGTCAACAATTTGAGCCAAATAACCATCCATGCCAGATGGGCTAGTCAATAGTTGACTAATCATATTATTAACTTCAAACCTTCCACAAAACGTGTCCAAAAAAATCTTTCTTTATATCATTATAAAGTTTTTTATTATACTACGCATAGATACCATGATCGCGTAGATCTGTATATGGCAAAACGTTATGAGCATATTTAGACAACATATTGACCGAGTCGCTACATATCAACAACAATCGGCATCCATCTCTCGATGAATAAATTGATAATCTTAAAATCAACCCAAATTACTATGCACCGTGCGATACATGATCTGTGTTGGTTGTAATGCTCTAGGATGATCCATGATATGACATTTGACTTTGTATCTATTCATTGATTTATGAATGCATTATTTATCCGTTATACGATTAGCATGTTTGTTGTATTTCGACATCCTTGAATCATTAGAGAATGACTCTAAACTACTTAGTCAGTCATCATTGTGGGAACAATGTTGAATGAAGACTAGCATGAGGTGTGATCAACGCGTTGGATGTAGATCACAATCATGGGTACTTGTTGTGAACGAGTGACTGGATGACCCACATGAGATTGTCACATGGACAGAGTCATGACTTGAATCTCATACAGCGGTTCGTTTATGGATCCTCATACCTGAGATGTCTAGAGTATCTGATATGAGGAGTGACGTGTCTTGACTGCGTCAAACGTCGTCTTTAACCGGATGATTATAATGGCGTTGATCAGATACGTTCACGAATCACATGGAGATAGTAGACATGCAATATGGGACTTGTCACCTCCTTATCAGGAGAGATATCGCTGGGCCCTCTCGTGGAAGTCGGACTATGAAAACGCGTGGCCACGCTATAGATGAAGTTGCATCTATTTTACTAGTCGATCTGCCAAGACGAGAAAGCAGTTGAACTTGAAGGGTGGCTCAAACCATGCCCTTGTTCAACTTATGATATCGTGAGACAAAGGATCAGAATTCAAGCTGTTAATGCCTTGGTTAGATCACCTCTAGCTCAATTCTAAATGGGTGGTCATGGCGTCTTGCTAGAGGCTAACCATGACTTGTGGTTCGGGAAAGGTTCCTAAAGTCACTACCACTTAGAATGGGCCTACAGGGTCACACACCAATAGGGATGGATTTATACGTGAAGAATACGAAGAATGGAAACGAGATTTGACCGAAACGAGCATGAAAAGGAGTTTTCAGTGCGTTGGTCCGGAGCTGACAAGTTTGGTCAGCCCCGGACCAAGTTTGGTCAGTCCAGAAGGTCCGGAAGCTCGGTCCGAGGTCATCTGTCCGGGCCTGGTCCGGCTGACCAAGAGTTGGTCAGCCGCTGACCAGACAGCGGGTCAGACGGACGAAGACTGGTCCGCCGGACCAAGCTCCTGGTCCCGCGGACCGGGATCCGGAAAATTTCCAAATATTCGTTTTTAGGGTTTTCTAATCTTATTTAAGTTTGGGGTTTCGTCCAAACTTAATTAAGGCTGACCTAAAACTCAGAGAAACATCCTAGAACCCTAGAAAAGCTGTTCTCTTCGATTTCTATTATCCCGGGATTGGATCTCGTCTCTTGAGTTACCCTTTTCTTCACTAATCCTAGCAGATTCGTTCCAAATCGTTTGGAATCCTTCCCGTCGGTGTGGATACGTGTAGAGGAGCTGTACTTTCAGCTCTTGGTGATTTAGAACAGGCCCGGATCGAAATAAACTTCAAGTCTCATCGAGAACGAGGTAAGTAACGATTCCCTCGGTGATATACACGATCTTTTGCGTTTTGCGATTTTGGTTGCGTGTGACGTTTGACTAGGTTTAGATCTTTCTTCCGCTGCATGAAACCTAGTAAACCAAACCCTAGATCGATATGATCACATGCTAGGAACCCGTAGATAACCCAACA
>NW_010966849.1:25997-26508 GCF_000463585.1 Tarenaya hassleriana | reverse complement strand
AAAACCCTAATTTTCGAAGCCCGAAAAATCTGTTCCGAATCTGATTTGTCCGCGGTCAGCCGGACCAAGAGTTGGTCAGCCGGACCAGCAGACAGATCAGATTCCGGACCGCGTGTTTGGTCAGGAGGACCAAAGTTCTCGCTGGTCAGCCCCGGACCAAGAGTTGGTCCGGCGGACCAGGCGAGAACAACACGGGTCCGAGACGAAGACTGGCAGACTGACCAAGGAAAAGGACCGAGTTGGTCCGTGGCTGACCAAGTTTGATCAGCCCCGGACCAAAACCAGATAGTCCGCGCTCCGATTCCAGGTCAGCCGGACCAAGGAAACGGACTGAGTTGGTCCGGAGCTGACCAAGTTTGGTCAGTCCCGGACCAAGCTCAGTTTTCGAACTGAGTCCGATTCCTGGTCAGCTCGGACCAGGAGAAACAGACTGAGTTGGTCCGGGGCTGACCAAATTTGGTCAGCTCCGGACCAAGCTCAGAATTTCTCCGAACAACGGACAGAAGGCGGA
>NW_010966849.1:24688-24889 GCF_000463585.1 Tarenaya hassleriana | reverse complement strand
AGGGTGTTTTTCTTAGTGGGAGCTTGTCATATTGCATCTATTATCTGTGTTAGCATGTGTACTAAGCGACTTGCATGTTTTTCTGTCTGTTTGTTTGTCTTTTTCTGTAAAATATGACTGCTGCAGGTAATCTGGCTAATCTCTCCATGCGATCCATTCTGGATCGGGAGAGACTCACTGGTGGAAACTTTCTCGACTGGT
>NW_010966849.1:12438-22474 GCF_000463585.1 Tarenaya hassleriana | reverse complement strand
CTAAGTTAGAGTACATACATTGACAAGGTCTTTAATCGGTTCAAGATGCAAGACTCCACGAGTGGTGCCTTGCCAATGGGACATGACGTGGCTCTTAGCAAGACTCAGTGTCCAAAGACACCGGATGAGCAAGAGCGCATGAGTAGGATTCCATATGCCTCGGCAATTGGATCCATCATGTATGCCATGTTGTGTACTCGTCCAGATGTATCATATGCATTGAGCATGACTAGTAGATATCAATCACCACCAGATGAGGATCACTGGATTGCAGTCAAGAACATCCTTAAGTACTTGAGAAGGACTAAGGATTTGTTCTTGGTGTATGGCGGATTGGAAGACGAGCTCGCTATAAGTGGTTATACCGATGCTAGTTTCCAAACCGATAGAGATGACTTCAGGTCGCAGTCAGGTTATGTTTTCTGCCTGAACGGTGGGGCTATCAGTTGGAAGAGTTCCAAACAGTCAACCGTTGCAGATTCGACTACAGCAGCCGAGTACATAGCAGCATCGGATGCAGCTAAGGAAGCTGTTTGGATCAGGAAATTCGTGGGAGACCTGGGCGTCATTCCTAGTATTGCAGATCTCATTGAGTTGTATTGTGACAACAATGGTGCGATTGCGCAAGCTAAGGAACCCCGGTCACACCAGAGATCCAAACACATACTCATGCGATTTCACTTGATCAGAGAAATCATCGACAGAGGAGACGTGAAGATAAGCAGAGTGTCGACAGATGATAATATTGCCGACCCATTGACGAAGCCTCTCCCTTCGTCAAAGCATGATGGTTATGTTAAGGGTATGGGGATTAGATGCTTGTAGGATAGATCATAGAGCATAGTGGGAGGTTGTTGGTTGTAATGCTCTAGGATGATCTGTGATATGACATTTGACTTTATATTGATTCATTAGTTTATGAATGCATTACTCTTCCCGTTATATGATTGGCATGTTTGTTATATTTCGGTATCCTTGAATCATTACAGAATGATTCTAAACTCGCTAGTCAGTCAATATTGTGGGAACAATGTTGAATTAAGACTAGCATGAGGTGTGATCGATGCATTGGATGCATGTCACAATCATGGGTACTCGTTGTGTACGAGTGACTGGATGACCCGCATGAGATTGTCACATGGACAGAGTCATGACTTGAATCTCATACAGTGGTTCGTTTATGGATCCTCATACCTGAGATGTCTAGAGTATCTGATATGAGGAGTGACGTGTCTTGACTGCGTCAAACGTCGTCTTTAACCAGATGATTATAACGGCGTTGATCAGATACGTTCAGAATCACATGGAGATAGTAGACATGCAATATGGGACTTGTCACCTCCTTAACAGGAGAGATATCGCTGGGCCCTCTCGTGGAAGTCGGACTATGAAAACGCGTGGCCACGCTATAGATGAAGTTGCATCTATTTTACTAGTCGATTTGCCAAGACGAGAAAGCAGTTGAACTTGAAGGGTGGCTCAAATCATGCCCTTGTTCAACTTATGATATCGTGAGACAAAGGATCAGAATTCGAGTTGTTAATGCCTTGGTTAGATCACCTCTAACTCAATTCTAAGTGGGTGGTCATGGCGTCTTGCTAGAGGCTAACCATTACTTGTGGTTCGGATAAGGTTCCTAAAGTCACTACCACTTAGAATGGGCCTACAGGGTCACACACCAATAGGGATGGACTTATACGTGAAGAATACGAAGAATGGAAACGAGATTTGACCGAAACGAGCATGAAAAGGAGTTTTCAGTGCGTTGGTCCGGAGCTGACCAAGTTTGGTCGCCCCGGACCAAGTTTGGTCAGTCCAGAAGGTCCGGAAGCTCGGTCCGAGGTCATCTGTCCAGGCCTGGTCCGGCTGACCAACTCTTGGTCAGCCGCTGACCAGACAGCGGAGCAGACGGACCAAGACTGAGGACAAGCTACAGGCGAATCGAGAAATGACAAGTCGGACCGAGCTGACCAAGAAGGGTCTTGGTCCGGAGCTGACCACACGTGGTCTGCCGAACCAAGCCTTCAGGTCAGCCGATCCGTGGGCCTCGGACTAAGTTTGGTCCGCCGGACCAAGCTCCTGGTCCAGCGGACCGAGATCTGGAAAATTTCCAAATATTCGTTTTTAGGGTTTTCTAATCTTATTTAAGTTTGGGGTTTCGTCCAAACTTAATTAAGGCCGACCTAAAACTCAGAGAAACATCCTAGAACCCTAGAGAAGCTGTTCTCTTCGATTTCTATTGTCCCGGGATTGGATCTCGTCTCTTGAGTTACCCTTTTCTTCACTAATCCTAGCAGATTCGTTCCAAATCGTTTGGAATCCTTCCCGTCGGTGTGGATACGTGTAGAGGAGCTGTACTTTCAGCTCTTGGTGATTTAGAACAGGCCCCGGATCGAAATAAACTTCAAGTCACATCGAGAACGAGGTAAGTAACGATTCCCTCGGTGATATACACGATCTTTCGGGTTTTGCGAGTTTGGTTGCGTGTGACGTTTGACTAGGTTTAGATCTTTCTTCCGCTGCATGAAACCTAGTAAACCAAACCCTAGATCGATATGATCGCATGCTAGGAACCCGTAGATAACCCCAACAATCTGATGATTTAGAATTCGAGTCGAACCATCTCCATACGGTTAACAATTTGAGCCAAATAACGAGCTATGTCCGATGAGCTCGTCGATTGTTGACTGATCATATTATTAACTTCATAACTTCCATAAAACATGTCCAAAAAAGTCTTTTTTTATATCATTAGAAAACTTTTTCTAATAGCTAAGCATAAACATCATAATCGCGTAGATCCAATATATGAGCAAAACGTTATGAGCATATTTACACAATACATGGACCGAATCCCTACATATCGATAAAAATCGTTATATATCTCTCGGTGGATAATCCGATGATCTGAAAATCGACCCAAATTACTATGCATCATCCGTTAGATGATCTGTAACTCAGAAGTCAATTCGAATTGATAGCCATCGCTAAATGATCAACAATTTGAGCCAAATAACCAGCCATGCCTGAAGAGTTGGTCGATTGTTGACTAATCATATTATTAACTTCATAACTTCCAGAAAACATGTCAAAACTTTCTTTATATCATTAGAAAGCTTTTTCTAATAGCTACGCATAGACACCATGATCACGCGGATCTAGCATATGTGCAGAAAGTTATAAGCATATTTAGATAACACTATGATCGAGTCTCTACTTATCGACAAAAATCGGCATCCATCACTCGATGGATAAATTGATAATCTTACAACAGACCCAAATTACTTCCTGTCGTGCGATAGGTGATTTGATAATTCAGAATTCGAGTCAAATCGCTAGCCATCTCCATATGGTCAACAATTTGAGCCAAATAACCATCCATATCCGATGGGCTGGTCTATTGTTGACCAATCATATTATTAACTTCATACATTCCACAAAACGTGTCCAAAATTTTTTTCTTTATATCATTAGAAAGCTTTTTCTTATAGATACCATGATCGTGTAGATCTGTATATGGCAAAAGGTTATGAGCATATTTAGACAACACATTGACCGAGTGACTACATATCGATAAAAATCAGCATCCATCTCTCGATGGATAAATTGATAATCTTAAAATCGACCCAAATTACTATGCACCGTGCGATACATGATCCGATGATTTAGAATTCGAGTTGAACTATCTCCATACGGTCAACAATTCGTTCCAAATAACGGGCCATGCCCGATGAGCTCGTTGATTGTTGACTGGCCAGATTATTAACTTCATAACTTCCATAAAACGTGTCCAAAAAATTATTTCTTTATATCATTAGAAAGTTTTTTCTAATAGCAACGCATCGACATTATGATCGCGCATATCTAATATATACGCAAAACGTTATGAGCATATTTAGACAACACATTGACCGAATCCCTACATATCGATAAAAATCGGTATCTATCTCTCGGTGGATAAATAAATGATCTGAAAATCGACCCAAATTATTATGCATCATCCGGTAGATGATCTGATAACTCAGAAGTCAACTCGAATTGCTAGCCATCGCCATATGGTCAACAATTCGACGAAAATAACCAGCCATACCCGATGAGTTGGTCGATTGTTGACTTATCATATTATTAACTTCATACATTCCACAAAACGTGTCCAAAAATTTTTTTCTTTATATCATTAGAAAGCGTTTTCTTATACCTACGCATAGATACCATGATCGCGTAGATCTGTATATGGCAAAAAGTTATGAGCATATTTAGATAACACATTGACCGAGTGGCTACATATCGACAAAAATCGGCATCCATCTCTTGATGGATAATTTGATAATCTTAAAATCGACCCAAATTGTGCGATACATGATCCAATGATTTAGAATTCGAGTCGAACCATCTCCATACGGTCAACAATTCGAGCCAAATAACGGGCCATGCCCGATGAGCTCGTCGATTATTGACTGATCATATTATTAACTTCATAACTTCCATAAAACGTGTCCAAAAAATTCTTTTTTTATATCATTAGATAGTTTTTTCTAATAGCAACACATAGACATTATGATCACGCAGATCTAATATATACGCATAACGTTATGAGTATATTTAGACAACACATTGACTGAATCCCTACATATCGATAAAAATCGGTATCTATCTCTCGATGGATAAATCGATGATCTGAAAATTGACCCAAATTACTATGCATCACCCGATAGATGATTTGATAACTCAGAAGTCAACTCAAATCGCTAGCCATCGCCATATGGTCAACAATTTGAGCCAAATAACGAGCCATGCCCGATGAGATCGCCGATTGTTGAATGATCATATTATTAACTTCATAACTTCCAGAAAACATGTCAAAATAAATCATTCTTTATATTATTAGAAATCTTTTTCTAATAGCTACGCATAGACATCATAGTCGTGCAGATCTAATATATGAGAAAAACGTTATGAGCATATTTAGACACACATGGACCGAATCCGTACATATCAATAAAAATTGGTATATATCTCTCGGTGGATAATCCGATAATCTGAAAATCGACCCAAATTACTATCTATCATCCGGTAGATGATCTGCTAACTCAGAAGTTAACTCGAATTGCTAGCCATCGCCACATGGTTCGAGGCAAATAACCAGCCATGCCCGATGAGTTGGTCGATTGTTGACTGATCATATTATTAACTTCATAACTTCCGCAAAACGTGTCCAAAAAATTCTTTCTTGATACCATTAGGAAGCTTTATCTAATAGCTACGCATAGACACCATGATCACGCAGATCTAATATATGTGCAAAATGTTATGAGTATATTTAGACAACACATCGACCGAGTGGCTACATATCGACACGACATCCATCTCTCCATGGATAAATTGATAATCTTAAAATCGACCCAGATTACTGTTGGTTTAGTGCTCTATGATGTACTGTTATGCGAGCTTTGTTTAGATGCATTTGATGTATTGACACTTTCGGTCTATTTATGGATGGATGAGTGTTTTATTCATTACATATTGTGCATACTTATGTGTTATGATATCCATGTATTGTTATGAACAATACTAAACTCCCTAGTCATGTATCATTGTGGGAATAATGATATACCAAGACTAGCATGATGTGTGATTGATGATCATATAGATGATCATAGGTATTAGATACAATCACGATCATAGGTATTCGTTGGAGAACAGAATACTGGATTGACCCGCATGAGATTGTCACATGGACTAGTGTCATGACTTGAATCTCATATGGCAGTTCCATGATTGGATCCTAAGACCTGAGATATCTACGGAATCCAACGTGAGGAGTTATTGCTTTGAATACGTCAAACGTCCTGCGTAACAGGAGGACTATAAAGGCGTGTATCAGGTACGAAATGAATCATGTGATGGATTATAGATAATCAAGACGGGATTTGTACCTCTCGTAAAAGAGAGAGATATCGTTGGGCCTTTAGTGTGAGTGAGACTGTAGAAATGTGTGGTCGCACTATAGACGAACGTCATCTATTTCGGACAGTCGAACTCAGTGAATGAGAAAGCAGTCGAATCAGATAAGGTGGCTCATCCATGGCTTATGTTCGACATATGATATCGCGATACAAACAGATCATCAACCGGAATCATCACTGGCGTTTGTAACATCACGAACAAACTCTATTCGAGATAGGTAGTCATAGTGTCTTGCTAGAGACCGCCTATGACTTGTATATCCGGAATAAAGATTTCGGGTTATACTGCTATATCGAATGAGTCTACAGGGTTACACACGCAGGGAAGGACAAAACGCACGAGAAAACGTCGGAAAAACCGAGACAGAAGGGTCTGGACGGACGGACCTGAAAGTCCGGAACGGACGGTCCGCCAAGTTCAGACCCGACGGTCCAGAACGGACTGTCCGTTCCAGAAGGTCTGGAACAGACAGTCCACTTAACGCAGACCGTCCGTTCTGCATAACTGGAACGGACGGTCCACGTCTATTTCTGGACCGTCTGTTCCGGCCTTCGGGTTTTTCGAAAATTAGACCGAATTAGGGTTAAATCATCTTATAATAAGGAGATTAAAACCCTAATTACGGGTGAGACTTTGGCAATCGTCTGAAGCAGCTTTTTGGCAGCTTTTGGTGAGATCCAAAAGATCGAAGAGTGTCCAAGTCTCATTTTCTCGAAGCGTGAAACCGAATAGCAGATTCGGGTCCTAGCAGACAAGTTCCAACCGTTGGAATCCATCCCGAGGTGCGGATACGTGTAGAGGGCGAGGTATTCTTCCTGCCTTAAGTGATCGGACGAACGGATCAATTGAAACAAAGTTCTAACATTTCTACGATTCATAGAAAGCATGGTTCTAGGGTTTCTTAAATTTTCGTTTTACATCCGCTGTACAAACCCTGGAATCGATCTCTTAGGAATAGTATTCGCTCTAGAGATCCCAGGAATCCCAACAGTGGTATCAGAGCCTGGTTGCTCTGTTTTGATTTCATAGAACCCAATCACGCACGTTTTAGGATTTGAATTGTTTGAATCCATGTTTGCTTTGATTTCTATGCATGTTTGATGATTGAATCTAGTGTAGATGGCATGTATCATGTTGCATAGATTGCAGGAGTTTGAATTTTGGGTGTACAGAAGAATTCGGATCAGTTTCGGGTCTGATTGGGGCCGAGAACGTCGGAGAACGTGATCTGATCACGTAGACCTACCCTAGACCGTCTGTTCTGAGTATGCCAGACCGGACGGTCTAGGGGTGGCGTACTGAGGTGAGACCGAAGGGTCTGGAACATCCGTTCCGTGGCTGAGAGTGGACCGTCCGTTCTGCTGTCATGGACGTCCGTTCCGGTCACCTCAGACCGACCGTTCTGCATCCAGAACGGACGGTCCGAGGTCCAGATTTTGAAATTTTTCGTTTTCTAAGTCCGATTACGCAATCGTTGCTTAATCTGATTGACAGTGACTCAAATAGACATGATTGATTCTTATGGATGGTCCATAGTGAATGAATGCATGTAACTTAATCGAGATATTAGATATGCTTGATTGAGTGGGAGCTTCGGGATTGGGATTACATAATCGAATGGATGGTCTGTTCGGATTATGTACAATCGTTGCACAGAAACCGGTTAGATTTAGGAGCTCTACGAGTAAAGCACTTGTCAAGACCTCGATCGTACGTGTCATGGGCCATGCCAAAGCTGTGTGTGCCATGCTATCTTGGTGAGGCAAGATGGAGAAATGGTGGTTCTCATAGCTTGAAAGTAGATGCTTGATCTAGGTGTGGTTTCAAAAATCCCTTATTTATGTAATGCTAAGCGTGTACCTCCCATTACTAGAGCGTCTGTCAAGGCATCGATCATCCGTAACACGGGTCATGCCAAAGCTGAGCGTGCCGGATTATCTTTGTGAGGCAGGGTGGGAAATCGTAGTTTCCATAGCTTGAATATGGTTTACCTTAGGTTAAGTTGTCAAGTTTGACTTGAGACTTAATGGTACATATGAGACAAGTATGCAGTGATATTTGATATCATAATCTCATAAAGGATCTAAGAGTCATATTGGATATGATTGACATTAGATGTCTACCTAAATAGCGTAAGGCTGAGTGTATCAACTAATTCTTATGTGAAATACGAATCTTAGTCCCATATAAAAAATTATTATAGGGTTATTTTTCTGTATGGGAATATTGCTTGTATGTGCATCTATGTTGTCATTGATTGATGAAGGACTAGCTGGTAGTAGATCATTGATAGAATCTGTATTTTGTTTTTGTTTGTTCTGTTTGTCTTTTTCTGTAGGACATGGCGTCAACCGGTAGCGTACCGAGTTTGACGATGCGATCTATCCTTGAGAAGGATAAGTTGACCGGGACGAACTTTTTAGACTGATATCGGAACTTGAGAATTGTTCTCAAGGACGATAAGAAGTCGTACGTCTTGGAAGGGGCTCTACCACCAGAGCATGTGGCCAATGCCACGATAGCCGTCAAGGATGCTTGGCTGAAGCATCAGTCTGATGACATCGAGATTTCCTGTCTCATGTTGGGAAGCATGGCCTCGAATCTGCAGAGGCAGTTTGAGGAGAAGAGCGTGTTTGATATGATCGAACAACTCAAGACCATGTTTCAGGAGCTAGCGCATACTGAAAAGTACAAGACGCTAAAAGCTCTAGTGAAGAAGGAGATGCCGAGAGGCAGCTCTATCAACACCCACGTCTTGAGCGTATGGGAGTGAAGCTTGATGGTGACTTGGTCGCGGACCTGATCCTGATGTCATTACCCGAGGACTATAACCAGTTCGTGACGCAGTACCATATGCATGGGATGACTAAGAGCTTAGCCGAACTGCATGGGATGATGAAATCGGCCGAGTAGGATATTGTGGTGCCCAAGACTATGCTTGTTGTTGAGAAAAACTCCAGCAAAAAGCGGCGGGGTAAAGCCAAAAAGAAGGTGGCGAAGAAGACAAAAGTTGCCTCTATGTCTAAGCCTAAACCCGATAAGGGTGACTGTCATTACTGCGGAGTGTCTGGACACTGGAAGCGTAATTGTCACCTTTACTTGGAGGATCTGAAGGACAAGAAGCTTGATGAAGCTTCTGCCTTAGGTATTCATGTTATAGAAGCTAACATCTGTACTACATCTTCGTGGGTATTGGATATGGGAAGTGTCTCACACATTTGTGAAAATGTGCAGGGACTAAGAAGAAGTAGGATGCTAGCTAAGGGAGAAACGGATCTGCGCGTCGGAAATGGAGCAAGAGTTGTTGCATTGTGTGTTGGCGTTTATGATTTGCATCTTCCTTCTACACTTGTTTTAGAATTGAGTAATTGTTATTATGTGCCTACGATTACCAGAAACAATATTTCTATTTCATGTTTTGATTTGGATGGTTTTCGATTTGTTATTGAGAACTCGAGTTTGATGATTTATCAAGACAGTATTTATTATGGTAATGCTTATCTTGTGAATGGTTTATACGTCTTGAATGATCAGCCTTCAAACTCAACGTCATCCATCTATAACGTGGTTAGAGTGAATCGAAACATTTTTAGAGTGTGTAGAAGCATATTTAAAGTGCGTCGAAACATGTTTTGAGTGCGTATGTTTAGAGTGCATTAAAATATTTTTAGAATACGTTGAAACATGTTTAGAGTTCGTCTAAACAGTTTTAGAGAGCATTAGAACATTTTTAGAGTGCAGAAGCATATTTAAAGTGCGTCGAAACATGTTTTGAGTGCGTCCAAACATGTTTAGAGTGCATTAAAACATTTTAAGAATACGTTGAAACATGTTTAGAATTCGTCTAAACATGTTTAGAGAGCATTAAAACATTTTTAGAGTGCGTAAAACATTTTTAGAGTGCGTCGAAACATGTTTAGAGTGCATCCAAACAGTTTTAGAGTGCATCCAAACAGTTTTAGAGTGCATCAAAACATTTTTAGAGTGCGTCGAAACATGTTTTGAATGCGTCCAAACATGTTTAGAGTGTATTAAAATATTTTTAGAATACGTTGAAACATGTTTAGAA
>NW_010966849.1:11310-11645 GCF_000463585.1 Tarenaya hassleriana | reverse complement strand
TGCATCCAAACATACGTAGACTGCATCCAAACAGTTTTAGAGTGCATCAAAACATGTTTAGAGTGAATCGAAACATTTTTAGAGTGCGTAGAAACATATTTAAAGTGCGTCGAAACATGTTTTGGGTACGTCCAAACATGTTTAGAGTGCATTAAAACATTTTTAGAATACGTTGAAACATGTTTAGAGTTCGTCTAAACATGTTTAGAGAGCATTAAAACATTTTTAGAGTGTGTCGAAACATATTTAGAGTGCGTCGAAACATGTTTAGAGAGCATCCAAACATTTTTAGAGTGCGTCGAAACATGTTTAGAGTGCATCCAAACATACTTAGA
>NW_010966849.1:5360-9636 GCF_000463585.1 Tarenaya hassleriana | reverse complement strand
TGAACTTGTTGGAAAACAAAGTCATAATAGTGTTGGACTTTGACTAGAGTAGATTGTAAGCAACATTGAAGACACAAAATGCAGATTTTTTTGTCATTTTCGTCATGGACTTGGGCTGCAACTTTTGGGCCTTCATTTTGGGCTTTCTTCACTTGATATCATGTTGAAAATGGGCTGAACTTGTGTATGATTTGGGCCAATGTTATTTTTCATGTGTTCATGGCCCAAACATTCAAGAAAGAGCCCATTTAGAGCAGCTTGTAGCTTCTTTGTCTTTGATCTCGTCATGGGTCCATCCGGAAAACTGATGTGATCCACGTTGCTCCCATTTTGTTCCGTCGTGCTTCCAATGTCCTCATCATTTCCCTCCTCTTGAGAATGATTTGTCCTCAAATCTGATTCATTATCTGCATCGAAACGAGTTAAGTCAGCAACATTAAAAGTTGAACTTATCTTGTACTCACTTGGAAGATCAATCTTGTATGCATTGTTGTTGATCTTTTCCAAAACTTGAAATGGTCCAGCTGCCCTCGGCATCAACTTTGATTTTCGCTGTAGAGGAAACCTTTCTTTCCTCATGTGTATCCAAACCCAATCGCCTGGTTCAAAGATCACTTCCCGACGTCCTTTGTTCGCTTGTTTTGCATATTGCTTTGTTCTCTTGTCAATATTCATCCTTGTCTTCTCATGAATCTGCTTAACATACTCAGCTTTTCTTTTCCCATCAAGGTTAGTTTGCTCAGATAATGGCAAAGGAATCAAATCCAATGGAGTCAATGGATTAAAGCCATAAACTATTTCAAAAGGTGAAAACTGAGTAGCAGAGTGAACTGATCGATTATAAGCAAATTCAACATGAGGCAAACATTCTTCCCACGTTTTAAGATTCTTTTTGACAAGTGAACGCAACAAAGAAGACAATGTTCGATTAACAACTTCAGTTTGTCCATCGGTCTGAGGGTGGCATGTTGTAGAAAATAACAACTTAGTTCCTAGTTTAGACCACAATGTTTTCCAAAAGTAACTCAAGAATTTCACATCACGGTCTGAAACTATAGTCCTAGGCATGCCATGAAGACGAACAACTTCTCGAAAGAACAACGAAGCAACATTCGAAGCGTCATCGGTGGTATGGCAAGGAATGAAATGGGCCATTTTTGAAAACCTATCAACCACCACAAAAATTGAATCTTTTCCAGTCCTAGTCCTAGGCAATCCAAGCACAAAGTCCATAGATATATCAGTCCAAGGCACACTAGGAATTGGCAAAGGAGAATACATACCATGTGGCTGAAGTTTGGACTTAGCTTTCTTGCATGTCACGCATCGTCCACAGATTCTCTCGACATCCCTCTTTAAATGCGGCCAGTAAAAATGTTCCTGCAAAATGGACAAGGTCTTGGCCACTCCAAAATGCCCCATTAGTCCGCCACTATGTGCTTCTCTAACCAGTAGATCTCGCAACGAACAATTAGGAACACAAAGTTTATTTTCTCGGAACAGAAATCCTTCATGCCGAAAATACTTTCCAGAAACAGTTTTTGCACAAGATTGAAACACTTCATGGAAATCATGATCAGATTCGTACAATTCCTTAATGTATTCAAAACCTAGCAACTTAGCATCAAGAGAAGACAATAAACAATACCGTCTAGATAATGCGTCAGCCACTATATTTTCTTTTCCTTGCTTGTAACGAATTACATAAGGAAATGTTTCAAGGAATTCAATCCATTTGGCATGTCGGCGGTTTAGCTTATGCTGACCTTTTAAGTGTTTCAAGGACTCATGATCCGTATGAATCACGAATTCTTTCGGCCAAAGATAGTGCTGCCACGTTTGCATCGCCCTCACTAATGCATACAATTCTTTGTCATACGTTGGATAGTTCAACGAAGCTCCATTCAACTTTTCACTAAAGTACGCAATTGGCCTTCCTTCTTGCATCAACACAGCTCCAATACCTACGCCAGAAGCATCACATTCAATCTCAAAAGCTTTGGAAAAATCTGGAAGAGATAAAAGAGGAGAGTCAGTAAGCTTCCCTTTCAAGAGTTGAAATGCTGTTTCTTGAGCTTCGTTCCATTGGAATCCAACATTTTTCTTGGTGATTTCCGTCAATGGTGCAGCAATGGTGCTGAAATCTTTCACAAAGCGCCGATAGAAGCTTGCAAGTCCATGGAAACTCCTTACATCACTCACCGTCTTCGGGCTTGACCAATTCTTGATTGCTGCAACTTTTTCTTTATCCATTTGAATTCCCTGCTCACTAACAACAAATCCTAGAAAAACTAGCTTGTTAGTGCAAAACGTGCATTTCTTGAGATTCGCGAATAGTTTTTCCTTCCTTAAAACTTCTAGGACAAATTTGAGATGTTCAACATGCTCCTCGATATTCTTGCTATAAACCAAGATATCATCAAAGTAAACAACCACAAATCTACCAATGAATTGCCTTAGAACATGGTTCATCAATCTCATGAACGTGCTGGGTGCATTAGTCAAGCCAAATGGCATAACTAACCATTCATACAAGCCATGTTTCGTTTTGAATGCTGTTTTCCATTCATCACCATCTTTCATTCGTATTTGATGATAACCACTTTTAAGATCTATCTTAGAAAAGACACGTGATCCATGCAATTCATCCAACATATCATCCAATCGAGGTATGGGATGGCGATACTTTACCGTAATATTGTTGATTGCACGACAATCAACACACATACGCCACGTACCATCTTTCTTTGGAACTAGGATGACTGGAACAGCACAAGGTGACATACTTTCACGAACATAACCTTTCTCCATCAGTTCTGTGACTTGTCTTTGGAGCTCTTTTGTTTCCTCAGGATTTGTTCGGTATGCAGCCTTGTTTGGAAGGCTAGCTCCAGGAACAAGGTCGATTTGATGTTCAATCCCTCGAATAGGTGGTAATCCATGTGGAAGCTCTTCAGAAAAAACATCATCATACACCTGCAAGAGATCAAAAACCACACTAGACAAAGACGATGTGAGTTCGTTAGTATTCAAAAGAGCCTCTTTGTACATAAGTACAATCATTGGCTGTCGAGAAAGTAATGCTTTCTTGATCTCACTCGCTCTCATAAAGAAATTGGTATTTTTCCTCTCGGGTGTACTCTCACAAGTCTTTTTCTGGGTTTTTCTCAAGGCCTCACTAGATTTTGAGTGATCTACCTCATGGTCACACATGTTGATTGGTTTCTTCTCATTCTTCATCATTTTGAGTTGATCTTCAAAAACCTCCTTCGGTGTCAAAGGTACAAGTCGAATGGGTTTACCTTTGAACTCAAATGAATACTTATTGCTGTAGCCATCGTGTTGAGCTTTAGTATCAAATTGCCATGGTCTACCAAGCAACAAATGCCCCGCTTGCATAGGGACTACATCACAAAGCGCCTCGTCTTTGTATTTGCCAATACAAAATGGCACACTCACTTGTCTATGCACCTTCGTTTCTCCGCTGTCATTGAGCCATTGTAAACGGTACGGTTTCGGGTGTCTTGTTGTTTTCAACCCCAACTTCTCTACCAACAACGTACTTGCTACGTTTGTACAGCTACCCCATCAATGATGATACTACACACTTTATCTTTGACAACCCCCCTTGTGTAGAAAATGTTTTCTCGCTGCACAATCTCTTCTTCTTTTGCCTGCAAGTTTAGTGCTCTTCTAGCACTAATAATTCTCCTTTTGCAGCAAATTGATCACTAACCTCATTCGTAGATGCATCAGAATCTGATTTACCCTCTTCCTCAGACTCCGTCTCAACCTCTCCGTCATCACGTAGTGTCATTGCTCGCCTATTTGGACATTCATTCGCAAAGTGTCCTCTGCCCAAACACTTGAAACACCGAATATCTCTGTTACGTGATTGAGAAGTTTCAGAGATACCTTGTTTTCTTGGCTGAGACGTTTCAGGTTTGCTTTCGGGTTTTGCTGCACCTTTTGAGCCAAAAGTTGACTTATCTTCTTTGTGGAATTGTGGTCGGGGATTAGATGAGTTGGAACCAAACCTTTGATGTGTTTTTCCTCTTCTTTTGATTTGGTTCTCGAACTTGATCGCAAAATGTAGCAAATCCTCCATCTCAACGTAGTGTTGAATCTCTACACGATCCTGGATCTCTTGGTTCAACCCACCAATAAATCTCTCCATTGTCGCTTCACGATCTTCTTCAACGTTGGCCCGAATCATCAACATTTCCATCTCTTTGTAATATTCTTCAACACTTCTACTTCCTTGCACCAATCTTCG
>NW_010966849.1:0-1097 GCF_000463585.1 Tarenaya hassleriana | reverse complement strand
AAATACGTTGAAACATGTTTAGAGTTCGTCTAAACAGTTTTAGAGAGCATTAGAACTTTTTTTGAGTGCGTCGAAACATATTTAGAGTGCGTCGAAACATGTTTAGAGTGCATCCAAACATACTTAGAGTGCATCCAAACACGTTTAGAGTGCGTGCAAACACTTTTAGAGTGCATCCAAACATGTTTAGAGTACATCGAAACAATTTTAGAGTGCATCCAAACATATTTAGAGTGCGTCGAAAGATGTTTAGAGTGCATCCAAAAATAGGTAGAGTGCATCCAAAAACGTTTAGAGTGCGTCCAAACACGTTTATAGTGCATCGAAACATTTTTAGAATTCGTCTAAACATGTTTTGAGTGCACCAAAAAACATTTAGAGTGCGTTTAAACACATTTAGAGTGCATCCAAACATGTTTAGAGTGCGTCAAAATATACTTAGAGTGCATGCAAACATGTTTAGGGAGCATCCAAACATTTTTAGAGTGCGTCGAAACATGTTTAGAGTGCATCCAAAAGTACTTAGACTGCATCCAAACAGTTTTAGAGTGCATCAAAACATGTTTAAAGTGAATCGAAACATTTTTAGAGTGCGTAGAAGTATATTTAAAGTGCGTCGAAACATGTTTTGAGTGCGTCCAATCAGGTTTAGAGTGCATTAAAACATTTTTAGAATACGTTGAAACATGTTTATAGTTAGTCTAAACAGTTTTAGAGAGCATTAGAACATTTTTAGAGTGCGTCGAAACAAGTTTAGAGTGCATCCAAACATACTTAGAGTGCATCCAAACACGTTTAGAGTGCGTTCAAACACTTTTAGAATGCATCCAAACATGTTTAGAGTACATGGAAACATGTTTAGAGAGCATCCAAATATTTTTAGAGTGCGTCGAAACATGTTTAGAGTGCATCCAAACATACGTAGACTGGATCCAAACGGTTTTAGAGTGCATCAAAACATGTTTAGAGTGAATCGAAACATTTTTAGAGTGCGGAGAAGCATATTTAAAGTGCGTCGAAACATGTTTTGAGTGCTTCCAATCATGTTTAGAGTGCATTAAAACATTTTTAGAATACGTTGAAACATGTTTAGAGTT
>NW_010966848.1:0-773 GCF_000463585.1 Tarenaya hassleriana | reverse complement strand
TTAGATCGACTCGGTCTAACCTTAAATTCAAAATTTAACCATAATATGACTAAATTCGGTTTGAAATGGACCACACGTAGCTTAGACTAAAACGCTACGACCGGGTAAGTACCAATCTCGGGGCGAGCTGAACTGGTAATCCGGACGGGCCGGAACCTAGTTTGATCGAACCGATGATTTAAAAGATTAAATAAAAAAAATAAGTAAAATAAATAAAAACAAATTTAAAAGAAATTATGTTTGACCGTGTGTAGGTAAGTAATAATGCATGACTGCGTGTGATTGGGGAATCTTGTCAGGGTAGATGGCATAGCATTGACCTTACTCGGATGGATTCGGGTAAAGTTCAGTGCGTGATTGTAGATGGGTTTTCAGTTATATCACGATATTTGCCTTGATTGTAAATCTTCGCGGAATGATATTCGATCCGGATCGATTATTATCCCGCAAAGACATGATTGTGATTGTGACGATCTTCGATCGCGCCATCGTTCCCTAAAGAACGGTTATGGCATCCTACGACTCACTTATTCGGGTTTGCGTGTGTCACCCGAATACGTGACGAGGAAGTACGGTTCTTTGGTAACCGCGCCAACGTTCCATTGGCCATGGAACGGACTTCGGGTTTGCGTGTGTCAGCGTGTGTCACCCGTTGATAGGCAAATAAACCTGAGACCCGGGTAGTTGCGTGTGTCCCCCGGCGAGGTGGTACGGATATGTTGGTTTAGTGCTCTATGATGTACTGATTATGAGCTTTGTTCAGATACATTCGA
>NW_010966847.1:0-773 GCF_000463585.1 Tarenaya hassleriana | reverse complement strand
GATGGCAGTGTTTCTTGCCTCAACAGATGATACACAAGATCATTGTAAGAACCATCAAGTGTTAAAAGGATAGAAAACACCTTGTCTTGCTGGTTGCGAAGCATGGACTCTTTTAGATCAGCTGTTGGTGGGCGGATCTCATCAAGTTCAGTCCAAAGAGCGCAGAATTCTCCTTGGATTTTGTTGAAGGGTTGGCCATTCTGATGCAGCTGGAAGAGTTTCTTTTTAATCTCAAAAATTCGGCTTAAGTTGGAGAGATTACCATAGACTTGTTTGAGTGCATCCCAAAGTGTCTTGGCTGAGTCTAGAGCAATAAATGATTGGAGCACATTGTCTTCAAGTGATGCTTGAAGGATTACCAACGCCCTTTGATCTGCTTGGTACCATTTCTTGGCATTTTCAGCAGATTGTGCTGGTTGTGAATGAGCTGCTGCTGCCACCGGTGCATCCCCTTCAGTTGCCACGGTTTGTGGAGAGGGTGCGCTTGTGTTGGTGATGTGCTCCCATAAACCATTGCTGCTGAGCACAGCCTTAGCAGCTTTAGACCAATAAAAGTAGTTTTCTCCATTGAGAACAATGGGAATGGATTTTGTTTGGGTTTCCATAGCAGATTGCAAGGAAATTGAAAAATAGAGTGGTTTTGTGTTTGACAGCGGAAATAAGTGAGAAAAACGTAATTAGAGGATTCTTGGACCTTCTTGCTCTGATACCATGAACAAAACTAGAAGGTTTGATGCAAGAATTGAATAGAATGGTGACAATCTCTTGCAAAT
>NW_010966846.1:0-773 GCF_000463585.1 Tarenaya hassleriana | reverse complement strand
TCCTAGTCATGCTGACTTGATTAGGGTTTATGGTTAGAACCCTATGGTGGACTCCATACGGGTGTGGTTACATTTCCGTTGTGTCATGTTGATTTAACATCGGTAGTCACGCGAGTGACAAGCGTTTGAGGCGATACTGTCGTGCGATGCGACGGCCAACGTCACACGAGTGACGGGCGTGTGATGCGCCCCTAGTCATGCTGACTTGACTAGGGTTATGGCTAAACCCTATGGTGGACTTCATACGGGTGTGATTGCGATTGATATGTTTGTGATGCACGTTGATTATTGTTCTATGTGAATGTGAATTATCGTTTTAACACCGTTCTCGCTGAGGACGGGTTTATCGGGTTCAACCCAAGCTACTCACTAAGCGGTTGTGCTTAGCCCTCGTGGTTTCTTCTTTTTCAAATCATGAGACATCCGCGTAGCGCATTCGGTTGACGACGACTTCGAAGGGATAACATCATGTATGGGTTTTGGATTTTGGACTACGGGAATTGTATTCCCATCTTTTGTATGGTGTATTATCTACTATTCGGACATGTGTTGGTTTTACGACTACGGTCGCACATGTTGTATTTCCATTGCGTGTTAAGTTTAAAAAGTTTTAAAATCCCCGTATTTTTGGTTTGTATTAATTTATTGGTTTTTAGTCCATGTGGCACATCCTGTTTACGGGAAGCAGGATACGGGTGTCACAGCTCAGCCATCCAACAGTAACAAATAAATAATTAAGGCGGCTCAGCCGTCCAATAGTAATAAATAATTAA
>NW_010966845.1:76369-81923 GCF_000463585.1 Tarenaya hassleriana | reverse complement strand
GTCTGGCACTTGCGGAACGGTTCGTCCGTTCCTCAGCGGAACGAACGTTCCTCAGCGGAACTCTTCCAGATCGCTTCGTCGCTCTTTTCTCGCGTTGTTCTCTTCACGTGTGATCCATCCCTAATGGTGTGTGACCCTGTAGGCCCATTCGAAGTGGCAGTGGCTTCGGAAACCTTTCCCGAACCACAAGTCATGGTTAGCCTCTAGCAAGACGCCATGACCACCCACCTAGAATAGAGTTAGAGGTGATCTAACAAAGCCAGCATTAGTTCGAGTTCTGATCCTTTGTCTCACGATGTCGTATGTTGAACAAGGGCATGGTATGAGCCACCCTTCAAGTTCAACCGCTTACTCGTCTAGGCAAACCGACTGATAAAATAGATGTACATTCATCTATAGCGTGGCCACGCATTTTCACAGTCCGATTTCCACGAGGGGCCCAGCGACATCTCTCCTGCGTAGGAGGTGACAAGTCCCGTATTGCATGTCTACTATCTGCATATGATTCGTGAACGTATCTGAGCAACGCCGTTATGATCATCCGGTTAAAGACGACGTTTGACGCAGTCAAGACACGTCACTCCTCATATCAGATACTCTAGACATCTCAGGTCTGAGGATCCAAGAACGAACCGCTGTATGAGATTCAAGTCATGACTCATGTCCATGTGACAATCTCATGCGGGTCATCCAGTAACTCGTTCCAAACGAGAACCCATGATTGTGATTTGCATCTAATGCATATGATCATAATCATCTATCACACATCATGCTGGTCTTAATTCATCATTGTTTCCACAATGATAACTGACCAGGGAATTTAGAATCATCTGCAATGATTCAAGGATATTTACCGTAATATAACAAACATGCTAATCATATAACGGGAAAAGTAATGCATTCATAAACCAATGAATCAATACATAGTCAAAATGTCATATCACGGATCATCGTAGAGCATTACAACCAACAATAATCGGCACCCTTAAGTTCTCAATCCCACACGTAATTGCTTGATCAGTAACATGGTAGACAGTGACTATCACATCTGGTCCCCAAACGATCTAAATACGTCTAGACGGGTCCATAGAGTGGTTAGAGACATATTTCCAACCATCCGGTATAGCAGCCAAAATACGAGGCTCATTCCGCTGTACTATATGACTCTCCAAAAATGCCCCCACAACCGGTTTGTGGTCCAAAATCCAAGACTTTACGGCTTGGCCTTTATTCCGACTATTGAGTCCTCGTGTATTCCAACAAAAAATCATGGAATCCATTAGTACGGTTAGTTTCGACTTTCGGCCTTACGGCCGCGACCGCGCCCCCGACCTCTGCCACGACCTCTAGACACCGCCGTCTTGAAATCTTGCTCAGAGATAAGAGGAGGAGCCTGTATCGAGGGAGCCCCTGGGGATGCTTCCAGAAGTGAGGGATCTGTCAGCGAGGGTACCAGTGTCATAAGAATTGACTCTTCCTGATGGGAGGAGACCTGACACAGGTGTTGCACAGTAAGAATCAATGGTGCCTTGGAATCAGAGGGTGGTGAGGTAGGTGCAGGGGAAGGCACATGGAGAGTTGGTGTCGCACTAGTTTCCCCGACCAGCGATGTCTCTGTTGCCTCACCATTTCCCACTGTCTGCATTAAGGTTGGCTCATGGACTGGTGTAGTCCTGATGGGAGGAGACCTGACACAGGTGTTGCACAGTAAGAATCAATGGTGCCTTGGAATCAGAGGGTGGTGAGGTAGGTGCAGGGGAAGGCACATGGAGAGTTGGTGTCGCACTAGTTTCCCCGACCAGCGATGTCTCTGTTGCCTCACCATTTCCCACTGTCTGCATTAAGGTTGGCTCATGGACTGGTGTAGATGTTGGGTTCCCTGCGGGTTCCTAGCATGCGATCTCATCGATCTAGGGTTTGGTTTCTAGGTTTCATGCAGCGGAAGAAAAAGATAACCTAGCCAAACGTCACACAAAAACCAATTGTGCAATAACCCGAAAGAACGTGTATATCACCGTGGGAATCGTATACTTACCTCTTTCCTGAAGAAACGAAAGTAGGAGTCGATCCGGGGCCTGTTTAATCACCTAGGACTGAAGTTATAGTCCCTCTACACGTATCCACACCGAGGAAAAGATTCCAAACGCTTTTGGAACCGATATGCTAGGATCTGTGAAGTATATCAAGTGGGATCTAATCCCGGGAGTTAAAACTATTAAAGAAACGATTTCTTCTGAGTTTTTGCTCTGTCTTTGGGTTCTGAAAGTGAGTTCTACTCTTAGGACGACGTCCAACACCTCCTTATAAGTTAGAAACCCTAATCCTTGTGAAAAGAGACTTTTTCCGAGTATTGACTCGATCCGAGTTCTGAGTCAAAACTTTGACTCGGTCCGAGTCAAAACATCAGCCAAGCCCAAAACACTTTCTGGGCTTCGACTCGCATGGAACTGACTCGGTCCGAGTCAAATACTGACTCGGTCCGAGTCAGAAGGCTGAATTCGTCCCGACACTCTGATTTGATCCGAAAAACCGTTTGTTCGACCAAATCCAAGTCTTCCTTTCCGATACTTCACATATTGCTCGTTTCGGTCAAATCTCGTTTCCATTCTTCGTATTCTTCACGTATAAGTCCATCCCTATTGGTATGTGACCCTGTAGGCCCATTCGCAGTGACAACAGCCTCGAGAACCATTCCCGATCTACAAGTCATGGTTAGCCTCTAGCAAGACGCCATGACTACCCACATTGAACTGAGTTAGAGTGATCTAACCAAGGCAGTAACAGCTCGAGTTCTGATCCTTTGTCTCACGATATCATATGTTGAAAAAGGGCATGGTTTGAGCCACCCTTCAAGTCCAACTACTTTCTCGTCTTGGCAAATCAACTAATAAAATAGATGCAACTTCATCTATAGTGTGGCCACGCGTTTTTATAGTCCGATTTCCACGAAAGGGCCCAACGATATCTCTCCTGTTGAGGAGGTGACAAATCCCGTATTGCATATCTATTATCTCCATATGATTCGTGAATGTATCTGATCAATGCCGTTATAATCATCCGGTTAAAGACGACGTTTGACGCAGTCAAGACACGCCACTTCTCATATCAGATACTCTAGACATCTCAGGTCTAAGGATCCAAGAACGAACCGCTATATGAGATTCAAGTCATGACTCTTTCCATGTGACAATCTCATGCGGGTCAACCAGACTACTCATTCATAACGAGTACCCATGATTGTGATATGCATCTAATGCATCGATCACACCTCATGCTAGTCTTAATTCATCATTGTTCCCACAATGATAACTGACCAGGGTGTTTAGAATCATTCTATAATAATTCAAGGATACCAAAATATAACAAACATGCCAATCATATAACGAGAATGTAATGCATTCATAAATCAATGAATCAATACAAAGTCAAAATGTCATATCACGGATCATCCTAGAGCATTACAACCAACAGTAGAAGCCTCGTCTGCCTGTGTTAGAGCAGGTTGCGGTTGCGTGGGTTGCTCTGGAGAATGCTGTGGTTTTGGACATCTTCGGATAATGTGTCCAATTTCACTGCAGTTTCCGCATATCGGCAGGAGCCATCCGTAGGATACATCAACTGTTATCACCTCCTCCCGAGGTAAGTTGATGATAACCTTGTTTGGTGGTTTGGTACGAAGATTGACATCAACATATACCTTAGCCACTACTAGATTATCCTTGGCTTCGGTTGCTTTGTCCAGGTAAAGGGGTTCTCCCAAACATGTTGCGATTCAACAAAGTTCGTTGGTGTTGTATAGCTTCAAGGGGATGTTTCTGAGTTCTACCCATGTGCGAGCCGAGGTTAGAGTTGGCTTGGCAGGATCATAGGAGGGATCCCACTCTGACAGGAACATCAAGCAGTCACCAATATGCCACAAGCTACGGCTAAGGACATGGTTTTTCGCCGACAAGCTGGGGAGCTTGAAAAGGAAAGAACCATTCCCCATTTCGTGCACTCGAACCTTTAATCCTCCTCGAACCTAGACGAAGTTCACAAATCCAATTACGCGCCCCATGGAAGGAGGAACGCCATAGAACTTACCTATAATGAAGGGCTTCCATTCAGATTTGTGTTGGGTTTCCTGGGATCTCATGAGCGAATCTAATTCCTAAGAGATCGATTCTAGGGTTTGCGCAGCGGATGTAAAACAATAATTTTAATGAAACCCTAGAACCTATCATGCATGATCTTGTAGAAACGTTAGAACGCTTACCTCAATCGATCCGGGGCCTGTATCAATCGAAGAACGCGTCTGATCACTGTAGACAGGAAGAATACCTTGCTCTCTACACGTATCCTCACGGCGGAAAGGATTCCAACGGTTGGAACTTGTCTGCATGATCTTGTAGAAACGTTAGAACGCTTACCTCAATCGATCTGGGGCCTGTATCAATCGAAGAACGCGTCTGATCACTGTACGCAGGAAGAATACCTCGCCCTCTACACGTATCCACACGGCGGAAAGGATTCCAATGGTTGGAACTTGTCTACTAGGACTGAAGAACGCTTTTTTCTTTGCGCAAAGGATTCAGGGATTTTCTCTTAGGTTTTTCACTCTCCAAACCTCTTCCTAGGGTCTGAAATTCGTGCCAAAAGAGTTGGGTGGCGTTCTCCTAAGTTTCTCCACATTAAAACCCTAATTAGAGCGAGTTTAGTAATTCCCGACGTCTGGACCGATCGGTCTGGAGCTTTATAACGTCTGGACCGATCGGTCTAGAACAATTTCCGGACCTCACACATTACAAACCCTAATTAGAGCGAGTTTAGTAATTCCCGACGTCTGGACCGATCGGTCTGGAGCTTTATAACGTCTGGACCGATCGGTCTAGAACAATTTCCGGACCTCACACATTACATCTGGACCGACCGGTCTACGTCTAGACCGATCGGTCTGGGTTAGCTGGACCGATCGGTCCAGACCTTCTGGACCGGTCGGTCTGGCCTCCGCTCCACCGGGAATTTCTCGTGTCTTCTCGCACATTCGTCCTTTCCTATGTGTGTGACCCTGTAGGCTCATCCGATATAGCAGTATAACACGAAATCTCTTATTTCGGTTACACAAGTCATAGGCGGTCTCTAGCAAGACACTATGACTACCTATCTCGAATAGAGTTTGTTCGTGATCCTACGAACGCCAACGATGATTCCGTTTGATGATCCTTTTGTATCACGATATCATATGTCGAATATAAGGCATGGACAAGTCACCTTATCTGATTCGACTGTTTTCTCGTTCACTGAGTTCGACTGTATGAAATAGACGACGTTCGACCATAGTGCGGCCACACATTTCTACAGTCTCGCTCACACGAGGGGCCCAGCGATATCTCTCTCTTTTACGAGAGGTACAAATCCCGTCTTGACTATCTACAATCCAGCACATGATTCGTTTCGTACCTGATACACGCCTTTATAGTCCTCCTGTTACGCAGGACCTTTGACGTAATCAAAGTACGCAACTCCTCATGTTGGATTCCGTAGATATCTCAAGTCTTAGGATCCAATCATGGAA
>NW_010966845.1:65905-76353 GCF_000463585.1 Tarenaya hassleriana | reverse complement strand
TTTGCGACGGAAATTTCCGTCGCAAATACTAATTTCATTTATTTCGTTATTTTCGATGAAATTTTTTAAATTTTCACGGTTTTTATTTCGTTTTGCGACGGATGGCGACGGAAATTTCCGTCGCAACACGAAATAAAAGCACCGACTTCGTCTTCTTTCTTCAGACTTTGAAGTTTCCAAAAACAAAAATCTTAATCTTCTCCAATTTTTTTCCAACGTTGTTTTCCTCCAAGATATCTTCAAGATATATCAAGGTATGTGTATATGTATATGAGTGTGAATATGTATATATGAGTATATATGGATTATATATATATATATATATATATATTTTTTGTGTGTGTATATATGTGTACGTATATTTTGTGTGTATGTATGTTTATGTGTTGTTAATGTGTGTGTATTGTATGTATGTATGTATGTATGTTTGTGTGTGAATGTGTATATATATGTGTGAATGTATATGTGTGTGTTTATATATGTGTGTAAGTGAATGTGTATATATGTGTGAATGTGTATATGTGTGTGTGTTTATGTATGTGTATGTGTATATATGTGAATGTGAATATGTATTTGTATGTATATGTGATTGTATGTGTATATGAATATATGTGTATATGTATGTGTTTATGTGTATGTGTATGTGTTTGTGAAATGTATATGTGTATGAGTATTTATGTATGTGTATATGTGTATATGTGTGAATGTGTATGTGTGTTTGTGTATATATGAGTATGTGTATATGAAAATATATGTGTATATATATATGTATGTGTGTAATGTTTGTGTATGAATGTATGTGTATATAGGTGTATGTGTATGTGAAAATGTAATATGTACGTGTATATATAGTATATAATTTTTTTATATATTTTTTTTAAAATTTTAAAACATTTGCGACGGAATGCGACGGAAAAAATTCCGTCGCAATTTGCGACGGAATTATCCGTCACTTTCCGTCGCAAAACGCAGATTTCTCCCGTCGCAAAAATGCGACGGATTAACGACCGTTATACGTTTGCGACAGCGCTATAGCGACGGAAATAAGTCCGTCGCATTCCGTCGCAAATTCTTAATTGCGACGGATTTCCTTTGTATTTGCGACGGATTTTTCCGTCGCTATATAACTGTTTTTTTGTAGTGTGCGGGTCAATCCAGTATTCCGTTCTCCAACGAATACCTATGATTGTGATCGTATCGAAATACCTATGATCATCCATATGATCATCAATCACACATCATACTAGTCTTATTATATCATCATTCCCATAATGACACAAGACTAGGGAGTTAAGTATCATTCATAATGATACATGGATTTCATAACACATCTAGTATGCAAGAACATGTAATGAATCAAATACTCTCATAAACCATAGAAAGTATCAATACATCAAATGTATCTAAATAAAGCTCATAAACAGTACATCATAGAGCACTAAACCAACAATTTGGATTCGAGCAAAGCTTCCTCCGGTATTGTCACCATGGGCAAACCCGATGAGTGGATTTGAGGTTCTCCAATCCGTCGAAGGAAACGAATCGAGGATTTCACATTCTGGCTCCACGTCGGTTGCGATTCTGGGAGTATAGGGGCGGTAGAAATAGGGGCATCAGAGAGGTTAGCTTGCGTTTCAGCTGCTACTGCAGGAGGGGTGCGGAGGAGGACCCCGGTTGCCATCTTGTCTAATGACAAGAGGAAAAGAGTGAGAAGGAGATGTCGGAGCAGGAATGGCGTGGGGAAGAACAGGAGGACTTTGGAGAGAGGGAGTCGGTAGCAACGGTGGGAGAACATGGGCTTTTTTCGGAGGCGAAATCGGCCTCATCGCAACCGTAAGAGGAGATGGAAGAGAGGGGGACAATGGTGGAAATTCCGTTGCGGAGCTCAGAGAGGGTAAATCTGGTGGCTTCATTTTGAGGGTTTCCGGTCGGCAGTGGCCGGTGGCGGAGGAGGGAGGCGGTGGCTAGGGTTCAACTTCTCCTTCGTCTTCCAAGGCTGCCTCCGTCTCCGTTTACCCCCGTTTATCGATTTTTCACCCTCTTTTTGTCGTGTACTAGGTATTCTTTATTAGGACATGTAAGTATATTAGAATTTTCTCTTGATTTTATGGACGAAACTTTGTGACGAGTTCGGCCACCACCTCCGGGTCTGACCTCATTTTAACAAAAAATATAACCCGTATCTAACCTTTCTTTCTTGTGACTAAAAAACACGACGAAGCTGTTCAAATTCAGAGTATCTCCAAGAGATCAATTATCTAAAGATGATTTGTTGGGAATGTATAAACATCTTGATATTTTATTAACTTTCTTTTTTTTTCTAGGGGTGACCCTAAGGGTGGGGATTCTTAGGGGGTCGAACCATCTCTTTCTTGATCAGAATGTGTAAGATGTAAATATATTTGACTTTAATGTTTTAGTTTATGATTTATATAAACAGTAGTCAAAAGTCATATAGAGTGTAGTAAGTTGAAAGTGTGCGCCAAATGAGTTATCAGGATTTAAAGTGATAGTTTGAATCACATAAATTGCAATGGACTATAGTTAGAAGAGCCACTGAGATATATAGGTTGTAATGAATCGTGAGAGGATCATAGTGAATCAGGAGGGAATATTGTAAAGATTTATATTGTAGTGAATTAAATAGGAGGGTCGTAGTTATTAGAAATTCTCTAACAACTATATTTTAGTTTAATGTCATAATCAATATATGATAGAATTGTTATGTAATGTAAATAATTGCAGAAGATTATGACCACTAATTATATATGGTCGAATATGTAAATACAGAAAAGTATAGAGGTTCAATATCTACACACATAAGCAAATATAACCCAATCCAACATCGGAAAATAAAGTTATGATGAAAATACTATGAGTCTATGTTCTGACGACTAATTTTGCAAGAGCGAGCCATTACGAGCCATATAACTTTCTCAATACAAATTTAAATTACGTGTGCGATTATACGTCATTGAAAAGATCTTTTAGATAGCTACATGTGGACACCAAGATCACTACAATCCGACATCGGAGTCGAAAGTTAAGTGGAAAGTACTATGACTATGTGCTTCGATGGCGACAAAAAAAATACATTTCCTCAAAATATGGAGCTTGACAATCATGGAAAAAAATGGGGAGGAAAATGGAGAAATATCTTTCTCATTTTCTTGTCTATAAAAGGGGCACGAATGGGAGGCTTAGGATCATCAATCACACACTTAGAGAGAGAGTTTAGAGAGCAAAATCCAAGCTTTCAAGGGAGATTCAAGAGAAGAAAAAGGAGAAGAGGATTAAGAGGAAGATCATGCTCCTAATCACTAAGCCTCTCTAACTCTATCTCTCTATTCTTACTCTTGAATCATCTCTTTGATATATCTTGTTTTTTCTCTTGAATTTGTGTGAGAACTCCCTTCATGAGTTTGGAATTTGAGTTTGTATAAGGATTTATGTGTGTATTGAATATTTGATCTCGTTGGTTTGATGTTTTGGTTTGAATGAATGGTCTTAATGCTTTGATTCTTGTTGGTCCCTTGAATCAATTGATACTAGAGTTTAGTTTGTATAGTGATATGAAATTAGATTTGGAAAATGTTCACTTGATTAGATGATTGTACCATTTGGATATGGAGAGGTTGTCTTAGATAAGTGAATTCTTATACGGATGGTGAATTTGTCTAGGAATTGTGATAGAAAGCTCTATACTCATAGTGTCTTCAATCTATTAGGAATCGAGAGATCGGTACATTGAATGATTCTAGGAAGAGAGGTGAGACTCGAGAGAATAAACCTCGACAAAAGACCTTGATTTCTCGAAACCTAGCTGGTGAGGTAAGAAGTAAACATTAGACACGATCCTTACACAACCGAGAATTCCCGAACTTATGATGTCTATCCCACCATTTGTATATATCCATCATTTAAATTCTCGTTTTAGTAGTTTAGTATGTCCACCACCACCACCATATTCGCCATCGACCGAAACTCGAGTAGAAGTCCGATTCTTATAGCTAGTGAGTACATTCTTTGTGTCCCGGTGATTCTCGACAAATCCCTAGAGTTCGACCCTAGATACTACAACTGACCCGTATACTTGCGGAAGTCGTGTCTAGGTAATAAAAACTAGATGATTTCGAACCTAGTTCGCGACGCATCACGTACCAAAGGGTAGAAAATAATCTTGATAAAGATTATTGAAAATCTTATCAGAATTTAGGAGAATCAAAAAATAAATCCAAACCGACGTTTTAATGTAATAGCCACCAAAAATAAAATTCTGTCAATTGTAATTTCTGGTTTTTTAGAAAACCAAAATCAATCAGAATCTGAGGGTCGGGATCGAGGTACGAATGGGGCTATATTGTGTATATAACAATACTTTGCCACTGTCAGTGACCAACTCCAAACCATCCCTCAATTTGGTTAAGGTGACAAATTAGAAACGTAACAGAAAAACTGGAATGAGACACATATGAACTGAGAGTGTCAGATTTCGGATTAAACCGGAACCGAGAACTCAAAGTGTCATTGACTTAAGTGTTGCAAAGACGTACGAAAGCAAACGCAAGTTGAGTTAGAATGTCGATTGTTGGGCCATGCAGACACGAGCCTGTATTCTTTCAAAGTCCCGAAAATAAAATCGCAAAAAAAATGTTCAAGGTTGAACGAGATAGAAACAGATCATTAGAGGATCAGTTTCTGCATGTTCGGTTCACAAGATTTGGCACGTTGAACTCTCTAGAAAAGTTGATCGACACTGACCGTTATAGAACAGGGGCTCCGAATTTCTGATCACGTAAACCAACGATGATCTCGCCAAATAATAACTGAAAATAAAGGACATTAAGAGAGGACAGAGTTTCGGGAGTTTAAAACATCGATTTTATTCTTGAATCTGCATGCATAGATCAATGTGTGAATACGCGTATTTATATGCATATTCAAACAGAAAAATAAGAAATAAAATCAGAAGAGAAATATAAAACGGCGGAGCTTTCTTGTTTCATTTTTTTGTAGAATATTTCGAAAATCCGAGGACAAAAAAGAAAGTTTACAAGTTGAATCGAAAATCCATGAACACTTAAATAGATTTTCTGGTTTTGGAAACCAAAATCATAAATCTTGGATTTTTTCGGACAATCTATGCAAAACCGAAACTAAAAGAAACTAAAAGCTAAAAATAAAAATAAAAACTATAACCGGAGTAGGAAACTTACCGAAATTTGAAACCCAAGAAATGAAATTTGGGAAAATCGGGAAAACAAGAACAAAATAAAGATCGCACAAATATGTTTGGAATTCTAAAAGGAAACTGAATATTTATGTAAGTTTCGGAACAAAAAGTAGCAAAGATCGAACGAAAAAAACAAAAAGAAAGAAAATTTCGGAGCAGAGAATACTCTCGCTCAAAACTGATGAGAGAGTGAAGAAGATGAAACGACTTCAGTCAAATCATCATTTCCTCTTAAAATCCTCGAAATTTATGTTTCTCGTCCAGAAAAATAATGGGCCAATGCCCATTAATGATCTCGAAGAGTCTGCAATCTGATGCGGATAACGAAGCTTCACTATACTTAAAGGGACACAAACATTTGGGCCAAAATTTGGCAGACCCAAGTTGGGTCGGAACCAAACAGGGCCCAAGAGAATAAATCAACAATAACGCTGCAAGTGCAAGTGCCCAAGTTCAAAATCGGATCGGGAGCATGCTTAGGGACACAGCAGCCACTGAGCCACAGACGTTACTTGGCATATGCTCGCACTGACAACATCTTATTACAATAAAGTTTGAATAAATTATAACATCAAATTTAGCAGAAATTTGATAAAATTCACAAATAAAATCTCTCAGGAATTTTATGGTGAAACGAGATTCAATGATAAACTTTATTATTCGTGCCTAGTTACCTTTTTTACTTTATTGTCTCCCCTACACCTAGCTTTTTACCTAGTTGTTACTTTGTTGTCTCCCCAACAGCTAGTTTTTCCTCTATATATATGTTGTAGCATCTCATTCAAAGGAATAAGAGAGATAGAAGGGATTTAGTTCATTTTCATCGACCTCTCTTCTGATATTCAGTATGTTGAGATCTTCATGCGGATATAGAACGATACACAAAGGACGGAAAATATTTGGCAGAACCTCGAACATATATGTAATGATAAATACAATTATCATACGGATGTTCGGCTATCAAAATTGGCCCAAAGGAAGGTTTTGGTAGTTGAATTCGATTTTCAATGTTTGATCATTACATTGATATCACCGCTGATAAGTTAGTATTACTGTCCAAAGATGGGTCCAATATTGTTTGGTATATCGCATCATTGTTATCATTAACTCGTATCCTGTTTATATTTATTGGAACTGATGTTGTCTACTGTGACACCTGATCACACGAGTCTTGTCGTATTAACTTGCATATAATTATCATGTTATTCTCATGCTTTCATATTTAGATTAGAAATATTTTGGTTTGTTTTATAGGAAGATATTATTCCTAGAATATTATCATTAATATAGTTATGATTTACCCTAGATATTATACCTAGAATATTCTATTGTATTTTACTATATATTAGAGTGTAATCTTTCACTACTCATTAATATAGGAAAACATTTTACCTGTTATGGTATCAGAGTCTGGTTTTTGTTCTAGATTTTTTTATTCTTCTCATCAACAATGTTGGTCAAATCCGAAAACGACGATGAAGATGATGATGATTTACTCTAATAGTATCATCGTCTTGAGTATCGTCTTTCATTCTTTTTATTTTTTTTCTTTCTCTTTTTTACGACGGCGGTGCTCATCACCGTCAATCCTAGCCAATGTGCTACTTTTTTTTCCAACGATGTTCGTTTATCGACATCAACCTTAGCCGATGTGCTACTTTTTTTTCTTTTTCGACGACGTTCGTTTATCGACATCAACCCTAGCCATTGTGAGATCTTTAAACTTTGATTTTAACCTTTTCGATTGGAAAACTCCGATCGTCGATCCCGTATTTGCTCACTTATTTTTTTCTTCTATCTTGCTCCGCTACTACACTATCACGCATTATGCATCACACTTTTGCGCCCTTATTGTTTTTCTCCGGCCTAGCCACCATATACACCGTAATTTGTTGCGCTGCCGACCTCATTGTCGTACAACCCAACTTGCGCATATACGCCACACATCCGTGCTACATCAGCCTCTGAGAATATAACTTTCAAGCTCTTCAAACGTTATCAAGCAACACCGACTCAAGTCTAAATTACATCACCACGTGGAAGATGATTCGTTTAATACGATCATAATTTCAGTTTTTATGTAACAAGATTGAATTCATCATAGATGATTCATCTTGAGGGGGTATATAGGAAGATATTATTCCTAGAATATTATCATTAATATAGTTAAGATTTATCCTAGATATTATACTTCGAATATTCTATTGTATTTTACTATATATTAGGGTGTAATCTTTCACTCATTAATATAGAAAAACATTTTACCTATTATGTTTTTGATGTGTTTCATGTTTTGTAGGTGACAAAAATCATTTCGGAAACATTTGGCACAAATGGAACAAAAATGGAGCAAACTCGGTTTCATGGGCAGCTTTGACAGTTTGGACGAATTTGACTATAACTTTCTTATCTGAAGTACAAATGACGTGCTTTCAATTTTAAAAGATCACTAACTCACTGAAATTATGATCTGAAAACGTTGAGATCGAAAGGAGAAGGCATGAATCAGAGCCGAAAGTTGCAAGTCACGTTACGGATCCAGAAAAGCAAAATGAGAAGTGTGTATTATTCCCTCCATAACTTGCGATTGGGAGCTCGGATTGCTTCGCCGTTTGTTTCACAATAAGCTAGACGTCAAGATCTTTCATAGACACCAAGATCGTAATTTTTGGTGGAGATTTGGCCATTCATCGAACAGTTATAATCAGAGCAAAATTATGGTTGTTGACATCATGGCTTACATCGTGGAGACAATTCACCTAACATGCCACTACGAATTTCATCATTTCCATCCACTTTTTCCCTTCAGAAACTCCTATAAATAGACCCTTAATCTGCTCTCATTCATCACACAACAACAAGAAACACAAAAACAAAGAGTAGAAGAAGATTTGGAGGCTTGGAGCATGAAGAACAAGTCTTGAATGTCTCTTGATCATTTCATGGCTTTAGAGTGGTTCTCTTGTTATGGGATATGTTGAATTTGGTTTGATGAATAAGTTTGTGCTTGATTGATGATATTGTGTTCATATGCTCATGGTGTTGAAATCTTGAATCTTAATGCTTGTTCTTGAATTAATTCTTGAGCATGATTCTATAAACATGTTTTGAATTGATTAATCCAGGCATGTTATGAATAAGATTATCATCTAGAAGTCATGATTCATTGAGAAATGATCGTGAATCCTCTAGGAACATTGATTAAACATGAACTTGTAATGCTCTTAGAACTTAAATTTCATCATTGAGAAATGAGAAAAATTTAAGTATCTAAGTAAGAAGATTTGATCTTTGAAGAAAGATGATCTTGAATTAGAGTTTAAGTTCCACCATGAATGCATATAAATCACATAAGCATATCCTTAGTGCTTATTCATTGAATTAAGTTCATACCGATTCCCATAACGTCTTTTGATATTGAATCCATTTTTTTAGAATTTTTTTTTCTCATCCTCTTGATAATCAAAAACTATAAACTTGATTTAGTTCACTAGATTTTTTAGAAATATTGTTGGAAACAAAATTCCATTCCCTTGGGACGAACCTTAAGTACTGTCGACATAACCATGCACTTGCGGTTGTGTGTGCTTAAGTGACTTATAAATATTAAATCTTGATCTAACTACACATATTACTTAGCACGCATCAAGTTTTTGGCGCTGTTGTCGGGCTAAGTAATGTGCGTAGTTAGATCAAGCTTTAATATTTATAAGCATTAGGAGCCGAAAATTTCTCTTCTTTCTCCCGGCATTTGACACCTCCTGCTTTGCCATGCCGCCACCTCTTCCCTCCGTTTGACACCTCCTGCTTGTGCCCAAACGCTCTCTCCCTTCTTCCCCTCATTCTCACGACCTCTCTTTCACTCTCACGCTCCATCTCTCTCTCTCTCTCAGCTCTCTCCACTCTCTCGATTCTCTCTCTCTCTCTCTGTCCTTCGAGTCCGACCATGAGAGACGGATTGCAGACCTTCAGAGGAGTCACGAGCTAGCAAGGAAGCTTCAGATTTGGCCAGAAATCGACGGGGAACACCATGTGAGTGAATTTGGGTGTTAAGTCGAAGATTTTTATTTCATTGATTTCAGAGTATTTTGAGTGATTCATGCATTTTTGATGATTGATTTATGTTCTTGGTAGATTTCTCATCATTTTGAGTTGAGTTGAGTGAGTTTGATGCAAAAATACGGAACTCGAGGAAGTGCAGAATGATAGATCCGATGGACCACTAGTGGATCGTTCGGACTAGGTCTGAAGATGGCTCGAAGAAGAAGACGAAGGCCAGTCCGTTTGGATACCAGACCTTCCGGTCCGCCTGGACCTGACCTCCAGTCCGTTCTGATTGACTTTGAGTCCGTTCGGACTAGACTATCCGAGGGCAGACCGAACGATCTGGTCTTCCGTGTTGGGTTTCCTGCGGGTTCCTAGCATGCGATCTCATCGAATTAGGATTTGGTTTCTAGGTTTCATGCAGCGGAAGAAAAAGATCTAAACCTAGCCAAACGTCACACAAAACCAATTGTGCAATAACCCGAAAGAACGTGTATATCACCGTGGGATTCGAATACTTACCTTGTTCTATCAAGATCTGGAAGTACCAATCGATCAAGGGCCTGTTTTAATCACCAAGAGTTGAAAGCACAACTCCTCTACACGTATCTACACCGGCGGGATGAATTCCAATACTTTGGAACGTATCTCCTAGGATTTATGAAGAGAAAACGACGTCCTTGACTTGGAATTGATATTCCAATGTTTAGAACTCAAGAGAAATCTTCTCCAAAGCTCTAGGAAGTGTCTAGGACATCTGAGGATTGTTACTTAGGGTTTGTGGCGGTTCCCTTGATTAATTAGGATTGCCCAAAACCCTAAAACGCGGAAAAAGGAAATTATCCCGTAAGTCGGACCGTCCGGTCTAGGTCTGGACCGGACGGTCTGGATTCTACGTGGAACGGACTTCCATTTTTTCCTCACAGAACGGACGGTCTTGACGCCTGGACCGGATGGTCTGGCCCTTGCGGAACGGACAGTCCATTTTCACTAGAACGGACGGTCCGGAAAGACTGGACCGTCCGTCCAGGTCTGGACCGGACGGTCTGGCCATTTGGAACTCTTCCAGATCGTTCCGTCATTCCTTTCTTGCGTTGTTCTCTTCACGTGTGATCCATCCCTAATGGTGTGTGACCCTGTAGGCCCATTCGAAGTGGCAGTGGCTTCGGAA
>NW_010966845.1:58151-65846 GCF_000463585.1 Tarenaya hassleriana | reverse complement strand
CCGAACCACAAGTCATGGTTAGCCTCTAGCAAGACGCCATGACCACCCACCTAGAATAGAGTTAGAGGTGATCTAACAAAGCCAGCAATAGCTCGAGTTCTGATCCTTTGTCTCACGATGTCGTATGTTGAACAAGGGCATGGTATGAGCCACCCTTCAAGTTCAACCGCTAACTCGTCCAGGCAAATCGACTGATAAAATAGATGTAACTTCATCTATAGCGTGGCCACACATTTTTCACAGTCTGATTTCCACGAGGGGCCCAGCGATATCTCTCCTGCTTAGGAGGTGTCAAGCCCCGTATTGCATGTCTACTATCTGCATATGATTCATGAACGTATCTGAGCAACGCCGTTATGATCATCCGGTTAAAGATGACGTTTGACGCAATCAAGACACGCCACTCCTCATATTAGATACTCTAGACATCTCAGGTCTGAGGATCCAAGAACGAACCGCTGTATTCAAGTCATGACTCATGTCCATATGGCAGTCTCATGCGGGTCATCCAGTCACTCGTTCCAAACGAGTACCCATGATTGTGATTTGCATCTAATGCATATGATCATCATCATCAATCACACATCATGCTGGTCTTAATTCATCACTGTTCCCACAATGACAACTGATCAGGGAGTTTATAATCATCTGCAATGATTCATGGATATCTACCGAAACATAACAAACATGTCAATCATATCACGGGAAAAGTAATGGATTCATAAACCAATGAATCAATACATAGTCTAAATATCATATCACGGATCATCGTAGAGCATTACAACCAACATTCCGGACCAGACGGACTGACCCCCGGGCAATAATAGTTGGTAATCCGGGGTGGCCGAAACCCAGTATAATCGTTCCGAATGATAAAAGAATATAATGAACCTAAATAATAATGAATATCAGAACGATTGAGTAATGATGTGTGTATGTGTGAATAATACGAGATCATTGCATGAATGCTTGTGATTGGGGATTAGGGTAGTTGGCATGGCGTGAGACTTTACTTCGAAGGGCCGGAGTAACGTCGAGTGTGTGTTTGTAGTTGGGAATTGAGATGATATTTTGATGATTGCTTTGTTTGAGATCTCCTCTTTATGATCTTTGATCCGGGTCAAGTTTCATATTGAGGAGACATGATTGTGATTGATCGTCTATGGGAGGGGTTTGGAGCCGATGATTCACGTCGATAACCTTTGAGTGATTTGGACTATCGCGGGATGAGGAAACATATTACGGTCACACTTTGACCGCGACGACGTTTCACTAGCTACGGAGCGGATTCGGGATTGAGTGATTCTCCTGGCAGAGACTGCATGGCATACATTTACCCATGACTCGGGATTGAGAGATTCTCCCGATGAGGTTATAAGGAATTACTCTAAAAGACCTGAGCTCGGGTCTGATGAGCATTTCCATTTTGGATGGTCGGCCAGAGGTTGTCAGCAGATGGTTGACTTTGCTCGACATAGTCGGTGGTGACCTGGAGGAGACACATGGCGCTCTGATATCGAGAGGTGACATCGGTATCAGAGGGGGATGGATTGCGTGTGATATGTTTTTATAAAGTGTTGGGCTTGGTTGGTGTATTTTTATTATTTTGATTTCGACCGAGGAGAGTGAGTGGATTGTGCGATGCACATGGAGAGTTCTGACCTACGCGTGTAATGCACCCGTAGAGATGATGTTGGTGTAATTCTCTATGATGTACTGCTATATGAGCTTTATTTTGATATATTTGATGTATTGACACTTACTATGGTTATATGGATGAGTGTTTGATTCATTACATGTTATGCATACTTTAATATGTTATGAAATCCATGTATTGTTATGAACAATGCTAAACACTCTAGTCATATATCATTGTGGGAACAATGATGTAATAAGACTAGTATGATGTGTGATATGATGAATATGGTGCTTTGGCCACGATCGGTTTGCGAAACTGATTAGAAATCCATTAGATGGGTTTAGGTGGTCTAATGGGTCCATATGTTTATTAATAAGGCTAATGGGCCTAATGTCACTTAATTGTTAAGAGACAGCCCATTAAGGCCCAATGGGTTTAATGAAACCCTAATCACTTTATAATGATGGGTAATGGGTTACCCGGGACTCGAACTGCGTTCACAACGGTTTCTAGAGTTCTAACTTTGGGTTTCACGCAGCGAAAAATATAAAACGAAACCCAATCAACAGATCTTGCATATAATGATAAAGGTATCGATATACAAACCTGTTTCGATCCAAGGACCTGTCACAAACGCTGAAATCCAACGTTCTCTACAGCTAGTTCATACTCACGGGCTTGCGTCTGCTAGAACACGATCTGGAGGTCGGGAACGAAAATCGAGACAATCCCGGGAGAGAGAAATTTCGGCCAAGAGAGAGAGAGAGTTCGAAAATCTCTTCTTATTTTCTTAACTCTAAATTATGTTTCCCATTTAAAATCGGTTTTGAACAATAGAATCAAATGTGTGCTCTCTGTGTTGTTTGGATCTGTCAAACGAATCGATGTTTTTGTGAAAGCAATCAATTGTTTGGTTCGATTTGGTTGTATCAAAGTGTTGATATGATTAGAATCGAATACAGAAGCTCGTGAATCGATTGGATCGATCATAGAGTTGAAAATCGGGATGAACAGATCGCGATTTACGAATATCAACGTTTTGGAAACCTCGATATAGATGTTGAGAACATCGATATCGATGTCTTAAAATCTCGATATCGATATTGAGGGATCCTCGATAGTTTTTAGATTCAGATCTGAAAAAATATCGATGTTTGGAACCTCGATATCGATGTTGAGTAAATATCGAGATCTGCATATACTAGATCTGAAGAATATCAACGTTGAGGAACCTCGATATCGATGTTAGAGAACATCGATATCGATCGAGATCTTCAGATACCAGATTTGAAGAATATCGATATTAGGGAACCTCGATATCGACGTTGACAAACATCAAGATTTTCAGATATCAGATCTGAAGAATATCGATGTTAGAGAACCTCGATATCGATGTTTCGAACATCGATATCGACGTTGAAAACCTCGATATTTTCCTCAGAATCTGAGTTCTCCCGGGTAACTGTGCTACCGAAATTGTCCGGCTCGACGGAACCACCGTCGGGGTTCCGTCCCTGGACCCTGGTCAAGGGGTTACAAGGAGAACTACTTGAACCCAACCTACCTTTGGCATTGTCGTCTTGGTCATATAAGCGAGAAATGCATCGCCAAACTCCATTCAGATAGTGTTTTGGATCCATTTGATTATGAATCAATGGAAGCATGCGAATCTTGCTTATTAGGCAAGATAACAAAGAGTCCTTTTACTGGAAAGGGACAACGTGCGGATGAACTCCTTAATCTAATACATAGCGATGTATGCAGACCAATGAGTACACCTGCCAGAGGAGGTTATTCTTACTTCGCTACCTTTACCGAAGATTGCAGTCGTTACGGTTAATGAGGCGTAAATCTGAAACGTTTGAATTGTTCAAGACGTTTAGAAACGAAATAGAGAATCAACTTGTTTCTCTCGTAAAAGAGAGAGATATCGATGGGCCCCTCGTGTGAGCGAGACTGTAGAAATGTGTGGCCACACTATTGATGCGCACGCACCGAGTTATATATATTACCCGATTCATACCACTACCCGCAAGTATACGGTAGTTGTAGTAACGGGATCGAACATGAGGACTAGGTTGTGTTAATCTATCCCTAAGCTAGATTGAAGGTTAAATAAAAATACGATTTGTGATGAGTGTCGGAATACAAGAAAGCAAGCAAAATTAAAGGGTTGTAAAACGATGAAATTGAGACGTTGTGGATTCGGGATCCCTCGAGAATTGCATGGATGCTACAATACCTACGGGTTTATCTTCCAAAAAGGGGGGTTTCAAGCACTTCATCTAGGGTGTGTCTCTCCCGAGCTTAAACCCACTACCTAGATAATCGATTTTTAAACCCACTACCTAGAGAATCGATTTACCCATTTCCCAATGATCCAAATGATCTCTAGATGCATTAACGTACCCCATCATGAACCCTAAGCAAGCTAAGCCATCTCCCAATGTGAATAACTTACTCATTCGATGTTTGGTTCCAAACTTCATCCCCATATCCCTATGATCAATGTGTTCTAACATCATACCAACTAAGATTTCGCCAAAGTTGATAGCATTAAGTACAAAACATCAAACCCATGGAAGAAAACTCAAAGCATCATAGATTAAGTATAGATGTCCATACAAAAGTGGGGATCCTTCCTCCACAACAAAAGTTACTACTCCATGCCTAGGGTTTCAAAACATAAAGCGAAATGAAAAAACATAGAAAGGGAAAAGAGAAGCTCAAGATGGTCTTCAATGGTGGTCTTCTTCTTCTCCAAGTTTTCTAGGTCTCCAAAATCTCCCTTTTCACTTCTCCAAGGTGTTTTTCTTCAAGTTGGTCGAGTCCCCCTTCTCTCTCCTCAAACTCCCTTTTTTATGCAAGTGCAGCAGCTAGGTTTCTCCTCAAAAATCGGGCTTTTCCTTTTTGGGCCGGATTTAATAACGGACGGTCGCTCACTTTTTCTTCAGGGTCGCCCGTTTTCGTCTTCAGGGTCGCCCGTTTTTCTGGTTCCGGGCGACCGCTCGTATGTTGAGCGACCGCTCGTCCTTCATAGCGCACGGTCGACCGCCTGGTTTCTTGAGCGACCGCCTATTCCCGTGATTTCGGCGTCGAGCGACCGCTCGATTAAATGGGCGGGCCGCCCACTTTCTCTGATCAAATTCTCGGGATGAATTTCGCCAATGGGCGACCGCTCGGCAAAATGAGCGGACCGCCCATTTTTTCTGAGCCTTCCGGGTCTTCTCGATTCTGCTCCTTTTCCGTGCCTTGTGCGTGAATGTCCTCGTTTGATCATCCTGCATGAAAAATGGAGAAAAGAATCCTACCCATGACCGTCTAACGTCCTATTATGCCTAAGGTATGTGCAAAGTGTGATGTAAGACGTTAGAAAAACCGGTGAAAATCTCGTGTGATCAAATCCCCCCAGACTTGAGGTTTGCTCGTCCTCGAGTAAGTGTGTAGCTATGAAACTATCCAGAGGTGATAAAATATAATCAGAAAACAAATGGGGTTTGAAGTAGATTGGTGGTACGGGTTAGAGTTGCTGTGAATAAAATCGGGTTTGGCGTACTCTATCTTCTCCAACATTTAAACGAACGTTTATCAATGGGATTTCTATTGTTTCCCGCAACCTAGAATGGAGTATCTCTTACTTGTCGAGCATGTCTCCTAAACACATCCCAATCGAGGTCTCTAAAAATTACTTGGCCTACACTTTCACTATTTTTCTTCACCCTACCTCTTTCCTTTTTATTCTTGTTTTTTTTCTTTTTCCTTTTCGTGCAATCCCGGGCTTCTAGGACGTTGGAATTTGACAAGTGTCACTTTTTTTTTCTTTATTTTTTTTCTTTCTTGTCCCACAACTTAGACCCGAGCCCTCATTTTCGACGCACTCATGTCCCCGAATGATTTTCATTAACGAGATGATGACAGAGGAGTGTCGGGATGCATCGTATTTTCTAGGGCTTGTTGCTTTCTATAGGCTTTATAACTTAGAGATCAAAGGGTGGTTCTTAGGGAAACGTTTCGTGCTTGGTTCGTAACTTCTACTCCATCTAGACTTTAGGAGACAAAATCATCCCACGTAATATCCATTCGCTCTAGGGTTGGATCAACTATTTCTACCTCCCCCGACAATCCATTCAACTCTTTAGATAAATCTAAACTTAGCTCCTAGAACCTTACCAAACCAATCCTCACTCTATACCCCCACATTGTTATCCGGCCAAATTGTTGGGTTTCCTGGGATCTCATGAGCGAATCTAATTCCTAAGAGATCGATTCTAGGGTTTGCGCAGCGGATATAAAACAAAAATTTTAATGAAACCCTAGAACCATGCTACTATTGAATCATAGAAACGTTAGAACGCTTACCTCAATCGATCCGGGGCCTGTATCAATTGATCTGTTCGTCCGATCACTCTAGGCAGGAAGAATACCTCGCCCTCTACACGTATCCACACGTCGGGATGGATTCCAACACCTTGGAACTTGTCTGCTAGGACTAGAGATCTCGATCTCTCTTGTGTGCAAGGTTTTTGGAGGCTTAGGGTTTTATTTTTCAAGCTTAGAATCTAATTCTAAACTGAAAAAAAAGTATTAATTTTTCTTCTTCTTTTTCTTTCTTTTTTTAAAACCCTAGAAGACATTCTCCTTATATAGACTTTCCAAAAATCCTAATTTGACAAGGAATAGATTACTAGGAATCCTAATCTAATTAGGTTTCCTAAACCTATTAGAATTCTAATCTCATTAGGTTTCCTAGATGTAATAGAATTCTAATCTCATTAGGATTCCTATACATAACAGGATTCCTAATCCCATTAGGATTCCTATTCCAATTAGGAATCTCAATCCAATTAGGATTCCTAATCGGGATAATTTAGCACACGTACTTGTCCATCCCTATTGTGTGTGACCCTGTAGGCTCATCCGGAATAGCAGTAAAACGCAGAATCTCCATTCCGGTAATACAAGTCATACGCGGTCTCTAGCAAGACACTATGACTACCTATCTCGAATAGAGTTTGTTTGTGATCATACGAAAGCCAGTGATGATTCCGACTGATGATCCTTTTGTATCGCGATATCATATGTCGAACATAAGGCATGGACAAGCCACCTTATCTAATTCGACTGCTTTCTCGTTCACTGAGTTCGACTGTCTGAAATAGACGACGTTCGTCTATAGTGCGGCCACACATTTCTACAGTCTTGCTCACACGAGGGGCCCAGCGATATCTCTCTCTTTTACGAGAGGTACAAATCCCGTATTGACTATCTACAATCCAGTACATGATTCGTTTCGTACCTGATACACGCCTTTATAGTCCTCCTGTTACGCAGGACGTTTGACGTAATCAAAGCACGCAACTCCTCATGTTGGATTCTGTAGATATCTCAGGTCTTAGGATCCAATCATAGAATCGTCGTATGAGATTCAAGTCATGACGCTAGTCCATGTGACAATCTCATGCGGGTCAGTCCAGTATTCCGTTCTGCAACGAATACCTATGATTGTGATCGTATCCAATACCTATGATCATCTATGTGATCATCAATCACACATCATACTAGTCTTATTATGTCGTTATTCCCATAACGACACAAGACTAGGGAGTTTAGTATCATTCATAATGATACATGGATTTCATAACAGATCTAGCATGCAAGAACATGTAATGAATAAAATACTCTCATAAAACACATAGAAAGTATCAATACATCGAATGTATCTGAACAAAGCTCATAAACAGTACATCATAGAGCACTAAACCAACAATCTCCCACTTGCTCTAATCATGAACTGCTAAACATCTAATGCCCATATCCCTAACATGACCCTCATGCTTCGACGAAGGGAGAGGCTTCGTCAACGGATCGACAATGTTATCATCTGTCGACACTCTGCAAATGTGCACGTCTCCTCTGTCTATAATCTCCCTGATAAGGTGAAATCGTCTGAGTATGTGTTTGGATCGTTGATGGGATCTGGGTTCTTTCGCTTGTGCGATCGCTCCATTGTTGTCACAATACAGAGCAATGGGGCTATCAGCACTAGGAATGACACC
>NW_010966845.1:47807-51166 GCF_000463585.1 Tarenaya hassleriana | reverse complement strand
ACAGGTAAATCTATTCATGTCAAGTGGTTTAGTAAATATATCAGCTAATTGATGTTCAGTGGGTACATACTCAATCAGAAGACTCTCTTTCTCCACTTGCTCTCTGAGCGGAAGAGAGTACCGAGTGTATGTGGAGGATGACCCTCGAGGCTATGTCGGTGACTTCAGGCCGGTTATGCATCATGAAGTGGAGGGGTCCCATAAGGAGGTTGAGTTCGGTGATTGAGACGACTTGTGGATCTTCTCGTGCGAGTAACGCGTAGGCCATGAACTGCTGGAGATAGCGAATCGCGGGGTGTCGGATCATTAGGGCTTCGAGTTCCCATGGGCGGAAAGTGCCCGCTGCGATTTCCATCTAGAAAGATCGGCTTTGGTGACTGTGATCTTCGGAATCGCTGCGTTGGTGCTCATCTCGATGCCTAGAATTTCTGCAAGTTGTTCCACCCGGAGATAGAATTGTCGCCCTTCAAGTCTGAAACCAAAGTAACCTTCCCGAGGGTTACCATTCGTCGGGATGAAGCATTTGAAGGTGCAAACGAATTCTGTTGTCAGTCTTCGGTAAGTCCGAGGGTTGGCTTGGAAGAGGCGATCCCAGCCCGCGAGTTGAAAAATATCCATGATTCTCTCGTAGAGTTGCTTTGGTAAAATGCGGTGATGCACGAACTTTGAAGCTCTGATTCCTCTGTTCTGGACTCGATGTAGGACGAGTGCCTCCTCGTCGGATTGGGGTTGGAATGTAGTTGGTTCCACAAAAGGTGCATCGGCGTTGATGGGGGCCGTATCTACGAGACTTGAGAAAGGCATTCCTTGCGACTTGAAGTCATGGAGAATGGGTATTCTGTCCGAAATGTATTTGCGCGCTTTGCCCCAACGACTTCTGGAATCCATCTGAAATAGCTGAAAAATATCAAGAATTCGTCAGAGAAAACGGGCGCGCCGCCTGCTTTTGTGAGCGGTCGCTCGTTTTCTTGGATTGAAACGATTGATTCCAGGTGACCGCTCGGGCGTCGCCCAAAACGGGTCGAATGGTCCGCCTGAAAAGGCGAGCGACCGCTCGTTTTTCATCCGCAAGTGGGCGACCGCTCGAAAAACCGAGCGGTCCGTCCATCTTTTCTGTGTAAATTTTTTTTTCTGACCCGATTTCGAGGAAATGCTGCATAAACATGAAGTCCGACAAGATTATCAACATTTAAGCACGTTAAAACATCATATAATAATATCGACAATCCAAAAAGAGTAGCACGAGACAAGAGTTTTAAACGCATGAAAACATCGTTCTACGGAAAATGTTAAACGTTCTATTCTAACGATGATCGAATCAAGGAGCCGTCCTCTTGCTCCCCTTGCTGGCCCCGGATGCAGAAGAGCCTTCTTCCTCAGACCCCTGGTCTCATTCTCCCGCATTGGAGTCTTCGCCGTCTATGATCCGCTCTACGGTCCTTATGATCTCGCGTTGGGCGCTCTCGATGGATGCAGTGAGGGTGGCTTCGAGGGTGCCCATCTGGTCCTCTATAGATTCCTCGAGAGGGGTGAGGTGGGTGCCGAGCCCCTCAACAGCAGAAAGCCGGGTGTCAAAGCTCTCCAGCTTCTGCAATATAAGATCTAACCTAGGATCGGGAGTGGAGCTCGATTGACCCTCAGTTCCCGACGCTGAGGGGTCGATCGTTCTCCCCCTGCCAACTCTGATTCGGGCTGGCGCAATGTCAAGGAAGTCCAGTCGAAGGGTGGTGGCTATGAATGTCTCGATTTGCTCGCATGGGAGCATAATGCATCGTGTCATCCCATCACTCCCTTTGAAGATCCACTCCCATCCCTTCCTCTGAATATGTCCTCGAAGTCTAAGGGCATCCATGTCAAGGAGAATGTGGTCGTCGACCATGTCGGCTTGGTAGAATGAGATCCTCGTGTCCACTCGTTGGGCTATCTTCGTGATCATCCCGCCCACGCAAATGCAAGTCTCATTGGCTTTGGTGGTTGCCAATGTGTGGAGGTGCATGGCCACCCTCGAAGCTAAATCCATGTCCCTCCATGGAGCTCGGATACACGAGTCAAGAGATGACCCGTTGTGGAATTCCTTCAGTGCCACATAGAGGTAACCCAGCTCGATTTTGTGGATCTTACCGGGTTCATCTCGTGCGAAGATGAAGTTGGACATGATGGAATGAGCATAGCGGATGGCCGGGTGCTGATGAATCCATGAGACCTTCGCTGCCGAGCTCGAGTAGCGATTGACGGCTATCTTCTTCCAGAAATCTTGAAGGGCGTATGATGAGATGGTTGGGATGAGAGGGTGCTTCCCTTTCGGTATTTCCAAGATGTCTGCAAATTGCGCCATACTCAGCCTAACCCACCTCTTGTTCAGTCGAAATTCCATATATGCTTCATCGATTGAGCCGTCCGAGGGGAAGTAGCACGAATACGTGGCCAGGAACTCGCGGGTTACACTCTTGAATGATAGTTCGACGCTTCTGCTCAATGCCCCCCAGCCGAGTTTCTCGAAGATGTATTCGACGTTCGCTTGAATTCCCAATCTTCGAACTGTGTGCTCACACATGAACTTACTCGGGCGTTGCTTGAGCTTTGACAGGTGTTTCGCTCGCTCGTATGCTTCATCGTGCCTGTCAATTTTGACCACTTTGGTGGTCCTTCGATGAGGAGATTTTGCTTCGTCTCCAATATTTCTGTGATCGTTCCCGGTCTCATCTCTCTTCTTGGAGAGAATTCGGCTTCTTGTGATGATGATGCAACGTCACTTGTTCGGGTTCTTTTTGGTGCCATCTGCAAAGGTATAGTCGATATGGATCGGGGCAGTGGGGTTAGGACGAGAAAAATAGAACGGTTTTTCGGGTTTCAGAGAAAACGAGCGGGCCGCCTGTTCTCACAGGCGGTCGCTCGTCTTTCGGGCGGTCACTTGAGCGACCGCTGGCAAATCAGGCAGTCGCTCGAAAAAACGAGCGACCGCTCACTGGTTCGGAAGATCGAGATTTCGACCAGAAATCGGGATTTTCCGGTCGAAATCGATCGAAACAAACCCTACCAGCTATACCCATCAAAATACCCTAATGTCACGATTTTGAAGGGAGGAATTACCGGTTAGGGTTTTCGGAGAGGGTGGATCTGCGTGGGGTTTGAGCGTTGTGGTTCTGGAACGATGGCGGCGCGGTGAGGCTTCGAAGCAGCAGACTCGGTCACGGTGGCTGGGGAAATCGGTCGCCGGTGAGAGAGAAGGGGAGGAAATCTCGGTAATTTTGCGTGAAGTGGTGGCTCTCTCCCCCGAAATCGAGTTAAAAACTCGATTTCGAGACCGAGTGGTCGCTCGGTTTCTCGGGCGATCGCTCGGTTTCTCGGGCGATCGCTCG
>NW_010966845.1:46087-46748 GCF_000463585.1 Tarenaya hassleriana | reverse complement strand
TAAATGCTGTCCGATATGCCCAAACTGCATCTTCAAGCTTCAAAGCCCAGTCTTTCCTTGACTTGGCCACTGTTTTCTCCAAGATCTGTTTTATCTCCCTGTTGGAGACCTCCACTTGGCCACTCGTTTGGGGGTGGTAAGGGGTGGCTACTCTATGGTGAACACCATATTTAGTCAATATGCCCTGAATCACTCTATTAACGAAGTGCGCTCCCCCATCACTTATCACCACTCTCGGGACTCCAAACCGAGAAAATTTGACTCTTTTGAACATCCGTGAAACAGTGCTTGAGTCATTCTTCGGGCTAGCAAGTACTTCCACCCATTTCGTCACGTAATCTACAGCCACAAGGATGTATAAGTTACCGCAGGATGATGGAAATGGTCCCATGAAGTCGATCCCCCACACATCGAACGGTTCCACTTCTAAGATGTAGTTTTGTGGCATCTCATTCCGACGCGAAATATTCCCTGTTCTTTGACAAGCATCGCAAGAGCTCACAAAACGGTGGACATCCTTAAAGAGAGTCGGCCAATAAAAACCCGCTTGCAAAACCTTCGCGGATGTCTTGGCCGAAGCAAAATGACCCGCATAATCCGATGCATGACAATGATGGATCACTTGCTGCACTTCCTCTTCGGGGATGCATCTTCTAAATAA
>NW_010966845.1:32833-45889 GCF_000463585.1 Tarenaya hassleriana | reverse complement strand
TTTGCCATCTTTTTTCTGTCCCAAGACCGCGCCCACGGCGTAATCACTAGCATCACACATGAGTTCAAAGGGAAGTTCCCAATCCGGGGGTTGGATGATTGGAGGTGTCACCAACGCCTTTTTGAGTGTTTCAAAGGCTTGATGACACTCCTTGTCAAACTCAAATGACACGTCTTTTCCCAAAAGAGCGGTTAGGGGTCTTGAAATCTTCGAGAAATCTTTTATGAAGCGCCTGTAAAACCCCGCATGTCCGAGAAAACTTCGGATTCCTTTCACGTTTGTCGGGGGAGGAAGCTTCTCACTAACTTTGACCTTTGCTCTATCAACCTCAATCCCTTTATCTGAAATCCTATGACCAAGCACGATGCCCTTTTGCACCATAAAGTGGCATTTTTCCCAATTTAAAACCAAGTTAGCCTTGCTGCACCTGTCTAACACTCGATGAAGATTGGTTAGACACACATCAAAGGAGGGTCCATGGACCGAAAAATCGTCCATGAATACCTCCATGATATCTTCAATCACATCAGAAAAAATAGCCATCATGCATCTTTCAAATGTGGCCGGTGCATTGCATAATCCGAATGGCATGCGTCTATATGCAAATGTACCATAGGGGCACGTGAATGTTGTCTTTTCTTGATCGTTAGGATGAATTGGAATTTGGAAAAATCCAGAATAGCCATCGAGAAAGCAAAAATATGAATGCAATGCGAGTCTTTCTAACATTTGATCAATGAATGGTAAAGGGAAGTGGTCTTTACGGGTGTTTGTGTTTAGCTTGCGATAGTCAATGCACATTCTCCATCCCGTGATTGTCCTTGTTGGTATGAGTTCATTGTTCTCATTAGGAACGACCGTGATACCTCCCTTTTTGGGTACAACTTGTACCGGACTAACCCAAGAGCTATCCGAAATCGGGTAAATAATACCCGCATCTAACAATTTCAAAATCTCTTTCTTGACTACTTCTTTCATGTTCGGTTTAGCCTACGTAGATGTTCGATTGACGATTTGGTATCATCCTCTAAATGTATGCGGTGCATGCAAAGAGAGGGGCTAAGACCCTTGATGTCTCCTAGAGTGTACCCTAGGACTTCCCTGTATTGCCTAAGTAGCCTAGTAAGTTTCTCTACTTGATCCTCATCTAATGCATCGTTAACGATAACGGGATAAGTAGAATTTGCACCGAGGAAAACATACCTTAACCCTTGAGGTAGGGGTTTCAATTCCACTTGTGGGGCACGTTTGGGATCCCAATCGACGCTTGTGTCTCCTCTCGGGACTAGAGGCGTGTCAGGTATGGCTCGAGTGGTTGCGAAGAGGGCTTCGAACTGCAATTCTTCATTCTCAGGCAGAAATGGGCGGGTCACCCAATATGTCAAGCGGTCGCTCGTTTTGTCAGAAACTGAGTCGATTTTGCTCAGACTTTTCGGGCGGGCCGCCTGGAAATTCGAGCGGTCGCTCGTTTCCTCAGAATCCACTTCGATTTTGCTCAGAAATAGCGGGCGGGCCGCCTGCTTTCCCGGGCGGTCGCCCGTTTCTTCAATATTTTCTTCGAATTTTCTCAGAAATTTTGAGCGGGCCGCCTGCTTTCCTGGGCGGTCACCCGTTTTTCTCCGGATCTCTTCTTCTTCTAACACTTTCAGGCGGACCGCCTGCTTATCTGGGCGGGCCGCTCAGGCGGGCCGCTCGAAATACTGCAGAAACTTCTTTTTCTTCTTCCCGATCGTCCAATGCCCGGCTAATCTCCTCGATTTCTTCCCAGTTGCTATATAAACTTGCTTCTGCGGCCATTAGTGAGATTTCTAGCGGATCCACTTCACGGAATTCTCCAATCACTTCCTCTGCCATTGCTTCGAGTATATCCGCATAACATACCGTATCACTTGTTGACGGTTGCTTCAAATTCTGGTCAAGGGTAAATTCGACTGTCTCGTCTCCAATTTTCATAGTCAATCTACCAGTTCGAACGTGCACTACGGCATCCGCTGTACTTAAAAATGGTCGGCCTAGTATGATCGGTACCTTGGAATCTTCATTCATGTCTAAAACCACGAAATCTATCGGCACATAGAACCCACCAATCTTCAAAGGTACATCCTCTAGTATTCCTGCACTCCTGCTGGGTACTTGACTGATCGATCTGCTAATTGCAGTGCCATTCTTGTAGGTTTTAGCTCACCAATATTCAACTTCTTGTAGATTGACAAGGGCATTAAGCTCACGCTTGCTCCAAGATCGCATAAGGCTCGATCTATCTCAATATTTTCCAACTTGCAAGGTATGGAGAAACTCCCCGGATCAGACATCTTCGGGGGAAGTTCGTGCTTCGTGATTGCGGCACTAATCTCGGTACTAAGAGCTACTGTTTCTTTCTCCACAACCCTTTTCTTCGTCAAAATATCTTTCAAAAACTTTGCGCAGGACGGCATTTGGAGAATTGAACTCGTGAAAGGGCATTGTAATCTCCATCTTCTTTAACATCTCCGCAAACTTCCCGAATTGGCTGTCCTCATTAAACTTCTTTAAACGAGAAGGGAAAGATATCGGGGGTACCTTAGGCGGAGGCGGGATGTAGGCTGGTTCTTTCTCCTGTTCTTGCACCTTAGGGATGTCTTCCTCTACCGCCTTGTCCTTTTCCTCTCTCGTTAACCCCGGAGGTGCTACTTTCTCAACCATCGGGGGTGTAATCTCCAGAAGTTGTTTTCCACTCCTTAGTTCGATTGCATTGATATGCTCACGGGGGTTCCCTTCGTTCTTTCCGGGAAGCATTCCTTGCTGTCTTGATGAGGAGGAGGATGCAATTTGGGCCACTTGATTGTCCAGAATCTTCAAGTGAGCTTGTACTCCCTCCAATTGCTTCTTGAATGCAACTTGCTCATTCTCAATGCTCCCAATGGATACTCCTTGTGACTTTTGACCTTGGAGGATTTGAAATAGCATGTCTTTGATGTCCAGGTCTTGATCCTTGGGTTGCACTTGATGTGGTCTATAGTTGGAATTTCCTTGATAACCTTGACTCCCTTGGCCTTGTTGTTGATACTTTGATTGAAAACCCGGAGGTCCTTGGTTGTTCCGTTGGAAAGCGGGTTGAGGATTTAGCGCATTCGATGTGTTTTAAATTGGGATGATTTCTCAATCCCGGGTTGTATAGGTTGGATGGATGAGTGTATTGGTTTTGGCCGACATAGTTGGCCTCTTCCGCTTCTTGATCAACCATATACATTTATTTTCTGTCGCAAATCATATATTTCTTTGTTGTGACAGAATTATTCGTCGCAAACCGTAGCAAATTGCGACGGATTTTGCGACTGTTTGCGACGGATAATTTTTTTCCACGTTCTGTCGTAAAATCGTCATATTTCGTCGCAATTTTCTGTGCGACGGAAATTTCTGTCGCAAATTCCGTCGCTATATGCAGGTTTTTTTGTAGTGGGGCACATTCTTTGATATTCCTTGAAGCGTTCCCATGCATCATGGAGATTCTCCCCATCCTCTTGCACAAAAGCATCTCATCCCATGTTGAGATAGAGTTTGGCTCAAGAGTGTAGAGCCAATCTCTAGCTCTCTCCGTAAGCGAGTAGGGGAAAGTTTCAAGGAATACGTCTTCAAGAGTAATCCCCGGTCCCTTCTTGATTGCCTTACAGTTCATCTTGAAGTTCGTAAGGTGAGCATTCGGATCCTCGTTTGGTCTCCCCCGAAAACTCATGTTGTTGAGCATTTGAATACATTGCGGTAGGAGTTCAAAATCTTCAAGAGGTCTCCGGCTGATGCATGACAGTAACTGAGTGTGCTTCGGTTGTGTGTATGTTCGAAGCGTTCTAGGGGGTGCTTGGACTGGACCTCTTTGGGCATTGGCCCCTCTCAACAACTCTTCGGCCATATCGGGCTGTTCTCTTCGTGCGTTGTTCTCTCTCAGCATTTCTTCGGTCATTCCCCACTGTCTTTGCTGTCTCTGAGCGAAGCACAGTGTTCTTTCTATTTCGGGGTCGAAGACGAGTTGATCTCTACCGGTGGTACTTCTTGTCATGCACCGGAGGAGCTGCACACCAAAGAGACAAAACGAACCGAATGTGCTGTGAAACGGTAATGACTCAAATTGATCCAAGCAAAAACCCAAGCAATGGTGATCTAGCAAAAATCTAGACTAACACGAAAACGCCTAGTCCCCGGCAACGACGCCAAAAACTTGATGCGCACGCACCGAGTTATATATATTACCCGATTCGTACCACTACCCGCAAGTATACAGTAGTTGTAATAACGGGGTCAAACACGAGGACTAGGTTGTGTTAATCTATCCCTAAGCTAGATTGAAGGTTAAATAAAAATACGATTTGTGATGAGTGTCGGAATACAAGAAAGCAAACAAAATTAACGGGTTGTAAAACGATGAAATTGAGACGTTGTGGATTCGGGATCCCTCGAGAATTGCATGGACGGTTGATGATGCTACAATACCTACGGGTTTAGCTTCCAAAAAGGGGGATTTCAAGCACTTCATCTAGGGTGTGTCTCTCCCGAGCTTAAACCCACTACCTAGAGAATCAATTTACCCATTTCCCAATGATCCAAATGATCTCTAGATGCATTAATGTACCCCATCATGAACCCTAAGCAAGCTAAGTCATCTCCCAATGTGAATAACTCACTCATTCGATGTTGGTTCCAAACCTCATCCCCATATCCCTATGATCAATGTGTTCTAACATCATACCAACTAAGATTTCGCCAAAGTTGATAGCATTAAGTACAAAACATCAAACCCATGGAAGAAAACTCAAAGCATCATAGATTAAGCATAGATGTCCATACAAAAGTGGGGATCCTTCCTCCACAACAAAAGTTACTACTCCATGTCTAGGGTTTCAAAACAGAAAGCGAAATGAAGAAACATAGAAAGGGAAAAGAGAAGCTCAAGATGGTCTTCAATGGTGGTCTTCTTCTTCTCCAAGTTTCCTAGGTCTCCAAAATCTCCCTTTTCACTTCTCCAAGGTGTTTTTCTTCAAGTTGGTCGAGTCCCCCTTCTCTCTCCTCAAACTCCCTTTTTTATGCAAGTGCAGCAGCTAGGTTTCTCCTAAAAAATCGGGCTTTTCCTTTTTGGGCCGGATTTAATAACGGGCGGTCGCTCACTTTTTCTTCAGGGTCGCCCGTTTTCGTCTTTAGGGTCGCCCGTTTTTCTGGTTCCGGGCGACCGCTCGTTTGTTCGAGCGACCGCTCGTCCTTCATAGCGCACGGTCGACCGCCTGGTTTCTTGAGCGACCGCCCATTTTTTTTGCCCATTTTTTTTGAGCCTTCCGGGTCTTCTCGATTCTGCTCCTTTTCCGTGCCTTGTGCGTGAATGTCCTCGTTTGATCATCCTGCATAAAAAATGGAGAAAAGAATCCTACCCATGACCGTCTAACGTCCTATTATGCCTAAGGTATGTGCAAAGTGTGATGTAAGATGTTAGAAAAACCGGTGAAAATCTCGTGTGATCAACTATAGACGAGCATCGTCTATTTCATACAGTCGAACTCGTGGACGAGAAAGCAATCGAATTAAATAAGGTGGCTTCTTCATGCCTTATGTTCGACATATGATATCGTGATACAAAAGGATCATCAACCGGAATCATCACTAACGTTCGTAAGATCACGAACAAACTCTATTCGAGATAGGTAGTCGTAGTGTCTTGCTAGAGACCACCTATGACTTGTATACCCGAAATAGAGATTTTGGGTTATACTACTATATCGGATGAGCCTACAGGGTCACACACATAAGAAAGGACAAATGCGCGAGAAAAGACGAGAAATTCCCGGAGGCACGAAGGCCAGACCGACCGGTCCAGACGCATGGATCGGTCAGTCTAGAGGTAATGAGCAAAGGTTGTTCGGTACCGAAAAGCTCCAGACCGATTGGTCCAGAGGCTGGACTGATCGGTCCAGGCGTCGGAAATTACTTATCTCACTCTAATTAGGGTTTTAAGTAAAAAAACACTTGGGGAACGCCTCATTGTTGAGAGAGCACGATTTCTCAGACCTTTTGAGAGGTTTTGGAGATCCAAAAACCCCGAGAAAGATCCCTGAAACCCTGGCGCATTGGAGAGCGAGTTCTTCAGTCCTAGCAGACAAAGTTTCAAGTCGTTGGAATCCTTTTTGTCGTGTGGATACGTGTAGAGGGCGAGGTAATCTTCCTGCCTTTGTGATCGGATGAATACGTCAATTGAAACAGGCCCCGGATCGATTGAGTAAGTGTTCTAACGTTTCTACGAAATCATACATGCATGGCTTTAGGGTTTATAGAATTTTTTTTGTTTTATATCCGCTGCGCAAACCCTAAAATCGATCTCTTAGGAATTAGATTCGCTGTAGAGATCCCAGGAATTCCCAATAGTGGTATCAGAGCTTGGTTGCTTTTTTTATTTCGTAGAACCTGATCACGCACGTTATAGGATTTGAACCGTTTGAATCCATGTTTGTTTTGATGCTATGCATGAATTGATTGTGAGTCTAGAGTAGATTTCATGTTCTCTGTTGCATAGTATGCCAGAGGTTCGTGTTCTGAGTTCACGGGCGAAAACCGGGTCGAATTCAGGTCTGAATCGGGACCGAAGCGACGAAAAATTTGATCTGATCACGTTTCGCCTAGACCGATCGGTCTGGTCCTCCGGACTGATCGGTCCAGGGTTTTCGTCTCTTCCCGTCTAGACCGAAAGGTCTGGACCGATCGGTCTGCACGTGTAGACCGATCGGTCTAGGTCTTGGTCCGAGACCGAACGATCTGGTTCGGTCTGACCAGTCTGGACCGACCAGACCGATTTTTCATGTGGATCGACCGGTCCAGATCCTTGGACCGACCAGTCCACACCCCGGTTTAGACAGAAATTTTTCGATTCTTCGTTTCGCGATCTTGAGCAATAGTTGCTTAATTCGATCAACTGTGATTCAGAATAATATGATTCAATCTTATGGATAGTCCATAGTGAATAAATACATGTAACTTAATCAAGATATTAGATTTGCTTGATTCAGTGAGAGCTTCGGGATTGGGATTACGTAACCAAATGGATGGTCTATTCGGATTATGTAATACATCTTATCAAGGAACAATAGTTGATCCTTGATTCGAATGGTACAATCGTTGCACCTAAACAAGTTAGATCTAGGAGCTCTTCGAGTAAAGCACTTGTCAAGGCCTCGATCGTACGTGTCATGGGTCATGCCAAAGCTGGGTGTGTCGTACTATCTTGGTGAGGCAAGATGGAGAAATGGTGGTTCTCATAGCATGAAAGTAAATGCTTGATCTAAGTGTGGTTTACAAATCCCTTTTCATGTACTGATAAGCTAGTACCTTCCATTAATAGAGCACTTGTCAAGACGTCTTTCACAAACTTCGAATAAGAGGGTATCTACAGCATAGCCTCATAGAACGGTATAGTAACCTCTAGCTTCTGAAGCATATCAGCAAATCTCGAAAACTGTGTATCCTCAACATGCTTCTTCAATCGAGAAGGAAAAGGAACGGGTGGTACCTTAGGTGGAGGAGCGACGTATGGTGGTTCGGCTTCCTCTGCATTCACCCGAGGTGTCTCATCTGCTATGGTTTTTCTTTTTGCTTCGGCAGTGTATCTTGGTGTCGTCCCTTTTTCCGTAGGGACTGTCTCTGGGAAATTCTTTCAACTCCTCAGCTCAACAGCGTTTACATGCTCTCGTGGATTTGGCTCGAGCTTCCCAGGAAATTTGCCCTGCTGCCTAGAGGGTTGTGATGCAAGCTATGTGATCTGTGTATCCACTAGCTTCATATGTGCATCCATCCCGTCAAGCCTCCTCTCAAAGGTGTCTTGCCTTACCCTTATGCTCTATACCTCGGTTTTCAACTCCGTAAATGATGTCTTCTGATCGAGCATTAGCTGGGCAAGCATCTCTTGATGTCCGCTTCTTTATTCTTTGCTGGTGGAGGAGCTCGGTAACCCTGATTCTGCTGCCCGTAGCCTGGATTCTGCTGCGCATATCCCTGATTTTATCTCTAAAAACGTGACTGAGTGAAGCCCGGGGGATTCTGAGGGATTCTGGAAACGTCCTGCTGCTGTGCATTCAATGCTCCGCTCGGGTTTCCGTAGGAGAAACCAGGATGGTTCCTAGGCGCATTCGGGTTGTAGAGATTGGAAGGATTCTGGTATTGATTCCTTCCTACGTAGTTGATGTCCTCAACCGATTCTTCTTCTGATGTGGCCTGATCAACCAGAAACATACCATGCTGGACTTTCGGCGGGTTAGACGCATTCTTGAGTCTGATGTTATCTCCTGACATCTCTCTTGCCTTAGCCATCTTCGCAATCTACATCTCTAGGGTGTCAAAGGGAATGTCATATACACTCCCTCCACAAACTGCATCCATCCATGCTCTAGTATCGTCTCTCAATCCGTGGATGAATGTGGAAAGCAACAACCGCTTATCCATGCTGTGGTGTGGACAAAGTCGTTGATAGCCTTTGAATCTCTCCCGTGCATCGTATAGACTCTCGTCACTCCCCTGAGTGAAGCTGTGTATAGCTCTCTGTGCAGCCCGGGTCTTCTCTAGGGAGTAGTATTTGGCCATGAATTGCTCTTCTATCTCCTCCCATGTCGTAATCGAGTTCGACTCAAGAGTGTAGAGCCAATCTCTTGCCCGGTCCATCAGTGAAAAAGGAAAGGCCTCCAAGTATACATCTTCAATAGGCATCCCTCGTGCCTTCCTAACTGATCTGCACAGCATCTTGAACTGGGTCAAGTGAACAATGGGATCTTCTGTAGGTCGTCCTCTGAAACTCGCCTGACTGAACATCGTGATGCACTGTGGCGGTAGCTCGAAACTGTCTATGGGTGGTCTGTTGATGCATGATAGGAGTTGGGTGTGCTTCGGTGCAATGTAAAAACCCAAAGTCTCCTCTGCCACGTAAGTAGCTTCGCCCTCAGTGTGCTGATCATAGAGCGGATTCATGTGCTCTTGATTCTCTTGATGCTCCTCATCATGAACCGTACGGTCGTGCGAACTACTTGACCTCGACATAGCTTCTCTTCTCTGCTGATTTCGGATGTCTCTCAAGGTACGCTCAATCTCCGGATCGTAGACTAGGTCTTCTCTCCGAGTAGAGCTCTGTGTCATGCACTAGAACCCTGCAAACCGCAAAGAAAAAGAAGAACTCGAGACCAAGTGAATCCACAAAAACCAAAGAAAACAAAAAAGAAAAAGAAAGCAAGCAAGTGGAAGTAACGTGACGGAAATATTATGGACTCAAAAGAAAGTAAAATAGCGAAGCAAATTAAACGTGTAACTAGCAAGCAAAGATGACCGTGGGTGTCGGGACCGTATTCGCGTGTATGAGTATATGCTAAGCATGCGAGAATCACGATATTGAATCTGTATTCGGGAATCGTCAAGCAACAAAGATAGAGAAATCACCTTCCGGCATATAACTCACTATCTAAAGTTCTCTAAATCCATATCCCTATGCGATTTATCAAACTAGATGCATGAAGAACGTTATCATCAACCCTAGATCGATCAAACTATATTCCTATGTGAATAATACGATCTATTCTATCGATTTTGATCCGAAACTAAACCCATATTCCTATGTAGTTCAGAATCTAAAACAACTGATCAAGGGGTCAGCAAACATCAATTGGCATGAAGTGCAAATCGATAAAACCGAAACAAATCCAAATCACAACCAAGTTAGGGTTCAAACATACCCAAAACACAAACGAATCCTTAACCCACATCCGTGGATCTACTCACGGTTCATGGAAAAACACAGAATAAAACCGGAAACAGAAACTAAAGAGGGAGAAGAAAGACTCATGTCGACAGCAAGCGATCTTCACGTTCCAACTCTCATTCTTCTTCCTGAAATCTCATAAACTCCTATTTCTCTCACCAAAGCTCTCCAAAGTGTGTATAAAGTTTGTCTCCTCTCTTGGACGTCTGTAGACACTTTTTATAAACTCTAGGCGCCGCTCCCGAAGTCTTATTCCCATCAAAACTCTGAAAATTCGAATCTGAGGTTTTTCTGGGTTTTGACTCGGACCGAGTCAAAACTCTGACTAGACCGAGTCAAAACGGGGCTCTTAAGAATTTGGCCCAGGCCAATCTTCTGACTTGAGCCATTTTCAGCATGTTGACTCGGCCCATTTTTCGTGGTTGACTCTGGCCGAGTCAAGGCAGGAAATTCTTGACTCCTTCATCCTTTTAGCTCCAGATTGCTCCCGTTTTGCTCTAAATCGCATCCGATACCTGGATTATAAAAACACAACCAAACCGAGTTTCGTAGCCTAACACGCCTATAATGCCTACAAATGTATGCGATCCTCGTCTAAATCCTATAAAAACGTCCTGGAAATATAGAGAAAAATAGGAGTTATCAAATCCCCCCAGACTTAAACCTCTGCTCGTCCTCGAGTAAAGAACGAAGGAATAAAATCTGCAAAACAGGGATAACAAACATCAAATAGCATCATCATGAAACTCAAAAGCGAAACATCCATCTAGTACTAGCTTCCTGTGAATCGTACCCAAATCGGTCTACTATGATCTTTCTACCAAAGACTAATCTACCTAGTCATGGGACTTTTATTGCCACCTAGAACCCATTAGAGTCTCAGCAACTCACCAAGCATATTTTCGAACCCATCCTTATCTCAACGTAGCCTCTTCGATCTTAGTTCTTCTTCATACCTGGATTTTTACCTTTTTGTAGAATTTTCTATCAAACGCTAGTATCTCGGGTTTCTAGGACGTTAAAGTTGAAGGACATCGCTTTTCGCTCTCTCTTTTTTTTTCTTTTCTTTTTTTTTTCTCAATGGGATGTCCGACCCACAACTTAGACCCGAACCATCGAATGATGCACTCATGTCCTCGAACGATTTTCGTTGACGAGATTCTAACAGCGGAGTGTCGAGATGCTTTATTTTCCCGATATATTCGTTGAACTAGAATTCATCGACCTGCAAGACTCGAAAAAAGGTTCTAAACGAAACTTATAACCTGGATATAGTCGTCTCAACTCCGTAGGTTCCAAATAACAACACCATCTCACAAACTATATATAGAAAGTCTGGAGAACTATCAATTCGACACGGTTCAAATACGTTCTACAAAGTCACTAGATCATCAAGGTGTTCCTACTCTATCATTCCACAGGTCGCTCGGTTTCTCGGGCGATCGCTCGGTTTCTCGGGCGATCGCTCGATATTTATTATTATATTTTTTTTTATTTTTTTTCGAAAAGCTGCGAGCGATCGCTCGATTGTTCGAGCGGTCGCTCGATGAATGGGCGGTCGCCTGATTTACCGGGCGGGCCGCTCATTTTCTCTGGCGCATGCTAAAATTTTTCGTCCCCCGTTTTTCCCCCCGACGAAAGGACTTATTTGATTGGAGTGATTTGGGAGAATTTGATATTCCTACTCTATCATCCCACAAATCTTCCAAATGATGCTCAAAACGGGTTTTCGAGGTATACACATGAACCTATATGAACCTAATTCTATATGTCAAATGCAATCATGCAGACCTAATAAAAACCCATCTATATGAAAATAAAAGAAACGTGTGGATGCAACTAATACAAAGTGTTATGCAAAAATGAAATTTTTTTCCTAAGTCTATATGCCATGATAAAATGCACCTAAACTAAATACAATCCTAAGTAGATAGGCCTGAATGTGTGAAGGATCTATCCACCCCCCAGACTTGAACCATACACCGTCCACGGTGTAGACTCTCGCGTGGAAGAATAGAATCGAAAATAACGTATGAAAAGAACCAGAAAAGGGTAGAGAAGGCTTAGCTCTGCGAAATTCGTTCGCTCGCAATGAAGTTAACTCACGTCAAACGCCAGAACTCTCACACACTCTATGAACTGGAATCTATCCAATCGTCGTCTCTCGGAAACTGATACTCATCTCTCATGTGTCAGAATGAACGCTCATAGAACAACAAACGTTACCCGAAAAAAATAAAGGCTCGCATATAGATAAATAAGTCCAGAGTATGCAAAATCCGAGTCCCCAAAATACATCCGAAAGGCCTACTACATCTCTACTAAAATAGAAAAGGGAAGACCTACCTGAACTAAGGTCTAGTCGTCTGCTGGTGCATCATCTCTGTTGTTCTCCATGGGTACTGGTGGCTGCTCATCTGGGAATAGTTGGTTGCGGAACCCGCGAAACTTCCCGTATAATGCATCGTGTTGTATCCTGAGTGCATGCATCTGATCAACCAGCTGGGATGAAGTCCCGCACCATCTGGTGTATGATAACACGATTTTCTCATCTATTTCAAAGCCCATTGTGTAGAACTTTCGCATCGGTTGTGTGCATTATTAGACATTTAGGATCATTTTAGCACTGGGTTTTGCTTCTTCTGCATTCTCTGGTGATTGAACAGGTAATGGACGCACTATGGATGTCAAAGGAGCATAATCGAGGACTTCGGAGCATACTGGACCGGAACAGAACGATTAAGGCATTTCTAGCTCGAGTTGCACCTAAACACGGCCGAGTCGAGTTTAAACACGGCTGTGCAAAAGCAAGGAAACGAAGACATTCTTACAGACAATTGACACGGACCGTGTCAAGTTAAACACGGCCGTGTCGAGACACAACTCGCCCGTGTCCAGCCCGTGCAGAACGCGTAGTTTTTTATCAGACAATTGACACGGGCCGTGTTTACCCCAACACGACCGTGTTACGTTTCGAGAAAACTTCCTATTTTGCATCCGAACTTCCGTTTTCAGAATGGAAAGAAGCCTAGCTGCCAAGCAAATAAATAGGAGACATCCTGGGTTTCAGAAATCATCGAGAGATCACAGCAGAAGCCAGAGAACTCGAGAGAGAATCAAGACGGAGTTTCTCGGGAGTAGAGATTGAAGAATCGTCGTCGAGAGATCGCTGCGAGTCTTCTTTATCTGTTCTCCATGTTTCTTCTTATTGATTTGAACTCGTTCGTTGTTATGGGTAGTGAGTAGTCGTTTCACTGTAGCTAGGGATTTAACCTTGTACGGATTTGTTTGGTTTTTATTTTTCGAGA
>NW_010966845.1:28350-32440 GCF_000463585.1 Tarenaya hassleriana | reverse complement strand
TAGGTTGAGAGATCGATAGGTTAGATTATTGGATAGTGGATTTAGTACTTGAGAGAGCCAAATCTGATTTTAGAACTTGAGATCCCCGTTTAGAGTTCGATATTCGTAGATTCTCCATCTTTAGAAACAATCCCTGCGCGTTAAGGTTATCCCGAAGCTACGGTGGTTTAGTTATCTGAATTTACTTAGTTCGTTTATAGATTTATTTTTGGTATTCACATATTTCATCTGTTATTTCCTTATCTAATTCTTGGTCGAGTCTTGTTCCTAGAGTTAACTATTCTCTGTGTTCGACCCTGGTACTACAGTTGATCCGTCTGAAGCTCTACAACCCTGCTTTTCCATCGGACGCGAGAGGAGTCATCGCCCTCTCTGATCCCGCAGAGCAATGAACCCTTGCCAGGTCCAGCTAACGACCTAAAACAAGCGCTTGTCGGGAGGTAACCCGACCCCGTATCCTTACTATATATTAGTTTCGTTTTATTATTCTCTTTCTTTTCTATTTATTATCTCTACCCGCTCATTGCTATATCTTCTCTCGTGGTCATTTCTGGTTATTTCAGGTCTCACGGATCACCGGACTATTCATGTTTCCTTTTGGCCGGAATTCAGCACGGCCCGTGTTGCCTGTAACTCGGCCGTGTTCACGATTTTTCGATTTTCACAGAAATTCTGCACGGCCCGTGTTGATTTGAACACGACCGTGTTCATTTTTGCGAATTTTTTACAGAAAATTTGCACAGCCCGTGTCCTACTTCAACACGGCCGTGTTCGCTTTTGCAAACTTTTGACAGATAATTTGCACGGCTCGTGCTCTACTTCAACACAGCCGTGTTCGTTTTGCGAACTTTTAACAGAGACTTTGCACGGCCCGTGTTCTTCTTCAACATGGCTTTCTCGCCGCCGTTTCCGCCGCCATACGACCACCCACCGAGCCGCTTCTCCCATCACTCCCGCCGCAGCCTCGCTCCCCCTCGCCGCCTCTCACTCCCGTCGCAGCCTCGCTCCCCCTCGCCGCCTCTCACTCCCGCCGCCGCCTAGCTCTCCCTCGCCGCCGTATCCCCATCTCTTCCGCCCTCACTCCGACTATGGCTGAGCGAAGCCGGATCGAAGGCCGCCCCGAAAGAGGTCCGAAGCGCCGGTACAGCCGCACACTCCGGGACAATGAACCTTGGGCCCCTCGCCGAGGCGCTATCATGGAGCTTACCGACCTCACGCCAATCCGACCTGAACCGGGGGTTCTTCGGATCCATCACCGGGACAACATCTCCAAGACCGTCTACTTCAAACTCGAACAACAGGGCCTACAACCGACCAAGTTTTTCGGTGACGATCTCGATCGCATCGGAATACACGACGAGTTGGTTCGCATCTTCGATAGGCTCGGGTGGTCGAGCTTTCTGTCAGTACATGAGAAGTTTCAAGACCTTGACCTTGGAATTCCTCTCTACCATCCAGTGCTACTTTCCGAGCGATGGCAGTACAGCGCATGCCTACATGGAATTTCGGATGCGGAATACCGAGTACCGCCTCTCAATGCGTCAGTTTGCCGATATCCTCGGCATCGCACCAGGTACATCTTCGAAGCTCTCTCTTTTCCTACCTCAGCGTCAGAAAGCATTTTGGCAGGCTATCGCCGCTCGATCGTACGAGAGTCGTACCGCGAAGGCAACTTGGCTCCGCCACCCAGTAGCCCGGTATTTTCACCAATCCTTTACCAGCTGCCTCCTCGCCCGAGCTGCCGGCGGCACGGTGAATCATCAGGAACTTGGTTTTCTCCGCTGGGCTTTGACCGACGCCTTAGACGGCGACACCTGGGGAATGGAGGAAGTATGCCTTGCTTCCCGTATGGCGATGCATCTCGAGACTTTCGCTCAACCAGGGAATCCGACCAGCTTCAAGATTTGCGGCGGCGACATCATCACCATGATTGCTCGTCGCGTGGGCATTAATGTCGGACTCTATTCCGACGATGTGATCCCGGGCCACACCCTCCTGAATATTGCTGCGTTGGTCTAGAAATTTCACCTCTCCGAGCGACCGGTACACTGGCAATGGAACTATCTGGACCATCAAGGTAACCGCCAGCGCGTACGCCTGCCTTGTCCTCATCTACCACCGATCACTCCAGCCGGTCTCCTCTTCCGAGCCCCCTTTGACGATGTCCCCGATGACGATGTTGTCATGCCAGATGCTGACCAGCCCTCCTCCTCTCGGGGTCCTCAGTCCTACCCTCTTCCTTCAAAGGACTTCTCTTTCGACATGCCTCCCTTACCACCACCGGATCCGAGCTCTCACTCATTTCCCGACTACTCTGCCCAGATTGACATGCTCAGCCAGAGGATGCAAAGTATGGAGACGACCATGCACGGGTTCGGCGCTCAGCTCCAGTCTTTTGGAGATCTGATACGGACGGAGTTCGACGCTCAGAGGCAGTTCCGCGAGCAGCAGCATCAGATGGCGCAGTACGCCACGGAGTTTCATCGCCGCTATGATGCGAGGTATGCAGCCGACAGCGACGCCCCTTGATCCCTATTCCATCTGGATCCCCGTACTCGCCATACTACTATCAGCCAGGACCACCACCACCTCCTCCAGAGCAGTGAGCGTTTGCTAGTTCTTTTCCTTTTATTTTTTTTCCTTTTCTTTTGCTTTTGCATTTTCGGACTGTTTTATTTGGGCTTATCAGTTGTACTTTTTTGACTTGACGATGTATCACTCGCGCTTGTTCTATTTGCTGCGTTGTTTTGGTTTGTGATGTTGTTTTATGTGTTTCCAAGGTCGTATCACATACCACACGTACGCTGAGAGCTGTGAGTGTTCGTCTGCGCATTTTTCTTCGATCATTGAGTACCGTGAGGGAGCACGCCATTCATTCACGCTAAGTATTCTTTTACCCCGTTCCCTTTTGGTTTCTCTCGCTGATTTTCCCTCTGCCCAAGGCGACTTGACACCGCGGACGGTGTCTTGTTCCTGTCTGGGGGAGGATAGTCTGACAACTTGTTTTTCCCATTTTGACAGTCCTTGATGCATTTTAGCACATCATCTAGTAAATCTGCATAGAAAAACTGCAAAAACCCGATTTCAGATGATCAGTTAGAAGATTCATGAGCGATAGAGTAGAAATCTCTTGAGAGTATAGATGAACCTGGCTTAGTTATCTAAGCGCCCGAATGAATTGTCGGACTTATCTGAAAAGGTAGCTTGACCTGAGGAATGATCTATAGGTTATGAGATCAGTCGTTGCCTAGGATGAAAGAGGGAACGAAAGCTTTCTAACCCAAGCGTATATGTTTCCCTAAAAACTGTTCCCCATTTGCAGGAATATTAGGTCCTATATAGTCTAGCGAACCCTCTTTCTCAATCTATCTTTATTTCTTTTGATTCGTCTAGACACACAGGCAAGTAGTTCGGGGGTGGCAGCAACCATCACGAGGTGAAAGTAAGTCCTGTTTCCAAAACCCATACCTTGTTCCTTTGACTCGTCTAGATACACAGGCAAGTAGTCCAGGGGTGGCAGCAACCATCACGAGGTGAAAGTAAGCCCTGTTTCTGAAACCCATACCCTGTTCTTACATTCGTTCCTCTTGATCATATCATGCATTCGTCCAACGCGTATTTCGAAAAGAAAAGAAACAAAAAAAATCGAATAAGAACGACAGAAGGAGAATGCATTTGATATTGATCTTTGGAACTCCAATTTTCCATCACCGTATTTAGACTCACTCCAAACCCTAGTGGACCGAATTATTCCTGTAGACAACGATAAATATGTTTGAGAAACGTGCTCGATAGATAACTTGAAATCCCCTTTGAAGTTTTGGGCAATGAAGTTCGTCGTGTAACTCTATGATCGTTTTGTTGGAATGGAGATCTGAATAGGGTAAGCTTGATTTCATTCAAGGTTAGTCGATACAGGAGAGAGATTTCACTTTTGAAACTCATGGAGATTTCTGATTGATCACCTACTTACTTCCCCCGCACGCGTTTTTCCGTCGTATATTTGCTCGAGACGAGCAAAAGTATAAGTCTGGGGGAGTTTGATAACACGATTTTCTCATCTATTTCAAAGCCCATTGTGTAGCACTTT
>NW_010966845.1:15067-28195 GCF_000463585.1 Tarenaya hassleriana | reverse complement strand
TCAAAGGAGCATAATCGAGGACTTCGTAGCATACTGGACCGGAACAGAACGATTAAGGCATTTCTAGCTCGAGTTGCACCTAAACACGGCCGAGTCGAGTTTAAACACGGCCGTGCAAAAGCAAGGAAACGAATACATTCTTACAGACAATTGACACGGACCGTGTCGAGTCAAACACGGCCGTGTCGAGACACAACTCGCCCGTGTCCAGCCCGTGCAGAACGCGTAGTTTTTGATCAGAAAATTGACACGGGCCGTGTTTACCCCAACACGGCCGTGTTACGTTTCGAGAAAACTTCCTATTTTGCATCCGAACTTCCGTTTTCAGAATGGAAAGAAGCCTAGCTGCCAAGCAAATAAATAGGAGACATCCTGGGTTTCAGAAATCATCGAGAGATCACAGCAAAAGCCAGAGAACTCGAGAGAGAATCAAGACGGAGTTTCCCGGGAGTAGAGATTGAAGAATCGTCGTCGAGAGATCGCTGCGAGTCTTCTTTATCTGTTCTCCATGTTTCTTCTTATTGATTTGAACTCGTTCGTTGTTATGGGTAGTGAGTAGTCGTTTCACTGTAGCTAGGGATTTAACCTTGTACGGATTTGTTTGGTTTTTATTTTTCGAGACTACGTTATCGATACTCTTCGGTTTAATTGAATTGAGTTTATTGCTTTTGATCCTCTTGGCCAGTTGATTGATTGATTTTAGATTCTGATTTGCAACGAGAGTTGAGATTAGATTCGGAACGAATTCATTGAATGAATTGATTAAGACTATTGAGAGATAGGTTAATCGGTTTAGGAACTGTGATAGTGATCGTTAATGCATTTGATATTTTAATCTATTAGGTTGAGAGATCGATAGGTTAGATTATTGGATAGTGGATTTAGGACTTGAGAGAGCCAAATCTGATTTTAGAACTTGAGATCCCCGTTTAGAGTTCGATATTCGTAGATTCTCCATCCTTAGAAACAATCCCTGCGCGTTAAGGTTATCCCGAAGCTACGGTGGTTTAGTTATCTGAATTTACTTAGTTCGTTTATAGATTTATTTTTGCTATTCACATATTTCATCTGTTATTTCCTTATCTAATTCTTGGTCGAGTCTTGTTCCTAGAGTTAACTATTTCCTGTGTTCGGCCCTAGTACTACAGTTGATCCGTATCCTCTCGGTATTCGCTGTATCTAGTTTTTTTATAACTTGAGCTTATTTACACACCTAGATTTGCGTTATCAGTGTACATGGTCGTCATCTCGGAGTCGACATGGCTCTGCATGTCCGTCATAGCGCTCTCGACCGAACTCCTAATGTCGACCACTGCTCTGTCTACCGAACTCCTCGTGTCCAGCATCGCTTGATACATGAAGCGCTGGAAGTCATCATGTGGCTGGAATGTGTATCCGTAGCTGTCTAGGCCATAAGTAGGTGGTGGCGGTGATGGCCTCGGGAAGTCTGGCTCCGGAAATGAAGCTGTGGCCGGTGGCGGTGGAGATGACTGGAGCAAGTCATCGGGTAGTCGGGATGTCCCTGCCTCTGAAGTGTGGTGCTCCGAATGTGTGGGCGGTGCTGGCGGCTCGTCGTATGCGTCCTCCTCTAGACCGGATCGATGTCCTGCTGTGAGGTCTAGTAGGAGCCCCTCTAGCGTGATGGGCGGCAGATGCGTGTTCGGCAGAAGGAGGCGACTTTTGATGTTGCTACCGCGCTCATAGTACAACCAGTAAATCCGGCGACCCTCGATATCGATGGAGAACTTCTGTCACAGCGCTCTGATGTTTAGAGTGGAGGAGGGGCTGCATCGGGTCCTCTCGTATCTGCCGACATTGACTCCCACTCGTCTAACAATCCAAGTGATCATACCTCCGACGAACACTTCGACTCCAGAGTCTGCCTGCTAGATCGAGTATAGGTGGAGTGCTACTCGGGAGACTAGGTCAACGCGAGACATTCCCCAGTCGGACCCATCGTAAAGTGGACTCAGGGCATGTCGGATGAACGGTAGCTCCGTCTGGGATACTGACCCCGGATCTTTCCTAGCAAACCGTGTGTTAGCTAGGATCATGTGAAAATACCTGACTGCAGGGTGTCAGAACCATGTAGACTTCAAACGACTGGGTTTGTAGTCGCGAGATCCTATCTCTGACCAGAACTGTCGTAGTACAGAGCCGCTCACAGATGGAAGCTCAGCCGTGTCCCTGGGTGTAACACCAAGGATCTCAGAGAACTGAGCCATGGTGAGGTGGTAGTGACGCTCGGCTATCCAGAATGCCATGTAAGCTCTGCGGGTGTCGCCGTCCTGGGGAATGTACAGGCGGTATGATGCTAGAAATTCCGCCATCAGCTGTCTGTATGTCGATTTGCGAGCCTCAAGATGCTGAGCCATCCTAGTTGGTCGCATAAGCCGTGGACCTGCTCGTAGAATCCTAGCTCGATGATCTCCTCGTCTGGGAATTTCGTGCAGTAGACCAAGTTGGAGAAATAGGCTGCTGACTGCTGCATGTCGGGTGTGGGCAGGCGGAAGCGAGGCTCGTGGTCGTTGTCGCTGACTACATCTGTCGGGGGAGTCAGGGTCATCAGTGCGTCCCCCCGTGGTTGAAAAGGGGCAAGCGGTGGAATGTGATCCTCGCGAATGTCTGATGCTCTAGATTTGGTCTTGCGGGTGGCCATCTGAAACTCAAGGCAAAGACAAGTGAGTGCGACCGGAATCGCAAATACGCGTGGAAAACAGCCCGGATATCGCACAGATTACTAACTCGACCGAGTCAAGAGTGCCAGGACCGAGTCAGAACATACTGTCAATTTACTGGGTATTGCCTTGGTCGAGTCATCTATCTATAAGAAGCTCAACATTGGAGATCTTAAGCCGACAAGGATGGCACTACAGCTTGCAGATAGATCCGTCAAGTATCCCGCAGGTATTCTCGAGGACGTCCCATTGAAAGTCGGGGATTATTATGTTCTCGTCGATTTTGTTGTTTTAGACATGGACGAGGACTCGAAGATACCGATTATACTAGGCCGACCGTTCTTAAACACGGCCGATGCAGTAGTTCATGTTCGTGCTAGTCGTCTCACGATGAAGATAGGTGACGAGACTGTGGAGTTCACCTTAGATCACAACATGAAGGAGTCATCCACCACCGATTCAATATGCTATGTCGATGTGTATGAGATCCTCACTCAAGAAGTCTTCGATCAGTTTCGGGAAGTCGATCCTTTAGAGATATCTCTCCCTGCGGCGAATGAGAGCATATACAACAATTGAGAGGATATCTGGGAGTTTACGCGAACATTGAATGAAGGATCGGACGAAGACAGATATTTACAGAATGCGGATCCGAACCGATTCCACCTGGACTCAGACCGGATCCAAATACAGCCTTTCGAAGACAAAGTGGATTCGGACGAATTCTACCTGGAATCGGACCGGATCCAGTCTCTGGGCAAATCAGACGTTTTTCACATCAACACGTCCGATTCATCTACGAACGTCCCCGAACCCTCCACGATGACTAATAAAGATGTTCTAGAGTCCAGAGAGCCACCACTTAGCACGGGGACGCTGAATAAAGCGGATTGGAGTCTAGAGAACGCTCCAAAGGTGAAGCTGAAGCCCCTACCTCAAGTGCTTAGGACGAAGGAACACACATACACGGATAGGAACACAGGACCAACATTGGAGAGAGGCACGTATCCCGCTCATAATTCTATATCCGTGTTTGAACCTTCCATTACAGGTGGTCGAGTAAGGGAAATGAGCAAGAGAGGATCGAAACGAGCAAAATCATCGCTCAAACGTCCACAAGATCCACCTCCTTCACAAGTTTGGAAACCCAAGGATCCACGAGGTCCAAAAGATGCGCTTAACGCTCAACATCCAGGGTGGCGAAAGATCGATTATCTTCGTCTCTCAGACCCTCTCATCATTTGAGCAAGATAGGTCGAGCTAATGACGTTAAACAAGCACTTCTGGGGAGGCAACCCGAGCACTAGTAACTTTTCTTTTTCTTTTCTTTTTCTTTGTAGCATAGGTAGTAGAGACCATGATTGTATTTTGGATCTTTCGGAGTGCATTGCTATTATTATGCTTTTGTTCGGATAACGTTTGTTGTTCTATGAGCGTTTACACCGGCACACGAGAGATGAGCATCGACTTCTGAGAGACAACGTTGGATAGGTTCCAATTCACAGAGTGTGTAAGAGCTCTTGCATTTGATATGAGTTAACTTCATTGCGAGCGAACGAATTTCGCAGAGCTAAACCTTCTCTATCCCTCTTATTGGTTCTTTTCATACGTTGTTTTCGCTTCTACTTTTTTGAACGAGAATCTACACCGTGGACGGTGTATGGTTCAAGTCTGGGGGTGGATAGATCCTTCACACATTCAAGCCTATCTACTTAGGATTGCATTTAGTTTAGGTGCATTTTATCATGGCATATAGACTTAGGAAAATTTTTCACTTTTGCATATCACTTTGCATTAGTTGCATTCACACGTTTTTTATTATTCTCATATAGATGGGTTTTTTTTCGTTAGGTTTGCATGATTGCATTTGACATATAGATTTAGGCTCATATAGATTCACGTGCATACCTCAAAAACCCGTTTTGAACACCATTTGGAAGATTTGTGGGATGATAGAGTAGGAACGTCCTGATGATCTAACGACTTCGTAGAATGTGGTTGGACCGTGTCGAATTGATAGTTCTCCAGAATTTCTATATATAGTTTGTGGGATAGGATTGTTATTTGCAACCTACGGAGTTGAAACGACTATATCCAGATTATATGTTTCTTGTAGAACCTTTTCCGAGTCTTGCAAGTCGATGAAATCTAGTTCAACAAATGTCTTGGGAAAATAAAGCATCTCGACATTCCGCTGTCAGAATCTCGTCAATGAAAATCGTTCGAGGACATGAGTGCATCGATTGATGGTTCGGGTCTAAGTTGTGGGTCAGACATCGCATTAAAAGAAAAAAAAATGAGAAGAGAAAAAAAGAAAAAAAAGAGAGAGAAAAGCGATGTCCTTCAACTTCAACGTCCTAGAAACCCGAGGTGCTAGCGTTTGATAGAGAAATTCTACAAAAAGGTAAAAATCCAAGTATGAAGTAGAATTAAGATCGAAGAGCCTAAGTTGAGATAAGGATGGGTTCGGAAATATGCTTGGTGAGTTGTAGAGATTCTAATGGGTTCTAGGTGGCAATAAAAATCTCATGGCTAGGTAGATTAGTCTTTGGTAGGAAGATCATAGTAGACCGGTTTGGGTACGATTATCGGAAAACTAGTATTGGATGGATGTTTTGCTTTTGAGTCTCATGATGATGCTATTTGATGTTCGTTATTCCCTGTTTTGCAGATTTTATTCCTTCGTTCTTTACTCGAGAACGAGTAAAGGTTTAAGTCTGGGGGGATTTGGTAACTCCTATTTTTCTCTATATTTTGATAAGAATTTGTCTAGGTTTTACGGGATAATCACATGCATTCATAGATATTCTAAGCGTGTTAGAACACAAAACTCGGTTGTGCTTTAGTTTTGCAGAGTTACATGTTTCGAAGATGATTGGACTCGAAAAGGAGCTATTTGGAGTGTTAAAGGAGAAGTCCGGATGAGGTACTCATGTTCAACATCAATAACTTTCTCTACAGAGGTCCAAATCTGCGAGACTTATACCATTGGAAAGAGCACTTCAAGAGCTTCGCGTAGACACCAAAATCGCGTAAATTCGACACCGGATCAGAAAGTTATGAGCGAATTCGTGAAGATCAAAAAACTGCCAGTGCAAGGCTGGATCCAACTGGATCCGGTCCGAATCAAGACAACTGAGCTCGAGCCCTGGAATCTGGATCCACCTGGAAATGGCCCGGATCCAGTCAAAAACCCTAATTCGTGATTTTCAGCATCTGAATGGGAAGAGGACTCTTGGGAGCCACCCTAGGGTTATAAAAAAGCCCTAGCCACGTCCTAGAACATCAGAGCCTTAGAGAACACCTAGATACAGACTTTTGGAGAGATTTTGGTGAAGAGAAGAATAGGAGTTCACGGGATTTCGGGAAGAAGAAGGAAGATTTGATCGCGGAGACTACACATCTACATGAGCCTTTCTTTCCTCTCTTTTATCTCTTTTCTTATGAGCTTTTTGTTGTTTTCTATGAACCGTGAGTAGATCCACGACTATGGGTTAGAGATTCGTTTGTGTTTTAGGTATGTTTGAACCCTAACTTGGATTTCGATTTTGATTTGTTTTGATTCTATTGATTTTTACTTTTATTCGATTGATGTTTGCTAATCTCTTGGTCAATTATCTTAGATTCTAAACTACTTAGAGATATGGATTTGGTTTCGGATCAAAATCTATAGGATAGATCGTATTATTCAAATAGAGATATGGTTTAATCGATCTAGGATTGATGATAGCGTTCTTCATGCATCTAGGGTTAACTTGAATAGATCGAGAAATTGACGAGTTACTCTGTAGGTAGTGAGTTAGTAGACCGAGAGGTGAATTCTCTATTTTTGTTGCTTGATGATTCCCGAACACAAGTCATAATCGTTATTCTCGCATGCTTAGCATATACCCATACACTCGAATACAATCCCGACACCCGTAGTCATCCTTGTTTGATAGGTCACTTGTTTTCATTGCTTTCTTATTTCGTTTTCCATTGATTCCACATATTTCCACCATGACTTGCTTGCTTTCTTTGGTTTAGTTTCGATTAGGGTTTAGATTTAGCTATTGGTCCTTACGTTCGACCCCGTGATACGACGATCCGTATCCTTGTAGTGAGTTGTGAATCGGGTTATAAATTCTAGACTCGGTACACACGTATCAGTCAGCTCTGGACTAGGGCTTCATAACGTCATGACTGGCAGACTGGCTAAGGAGGGCAGCTCTGTATTAGTCTTAGGATGGGTGACCTCCTGGGAAGTACTTTCTAAGATGTACGCGAGTGAGAATAAAATACGCTAAAAGGTCTCGTGTTGGTGTATGAGAATAACTTTGACATTTCGTAGCGGCTTCAGGACGTTACAGTAAGTAATAGATGGTAGCCATTTATAGTGGTGCACACACACATTTTCATAGTTCTACTCACTTGAGAGGCTCACTAATATCTTTCTCGTTCCGAGAGAGACAAATCTCATCTTGATTATATATAATCCTCTACATGACTTGTAACAGATTATATATAAAGATGACATTTGAAATAGTCAAGACACGCTACTCCTCATATATATAAAATGCCATAGATATCTTAGGTATGAAGATTTAAAAGTGAACCATTACATGAGATTAAAGTGTTGATGCATGTTCATGTTATATAATCTCATTCAGGTCATCCAATCTCTTGTTCCAAACAAGTATTTTTAACCGTAATTTGTATCTAATGCTATTAATTTTCTGGTAAAGTTGAAGAAAAGGTGAAAATTTGAAGAATAAGAAGAAAATGAAATTATGGAAGAGAAGAAGAGAGAGAATCGTGAAAATATTTTTCTAATCTTAATTCATTCATATAAAAGGATATGTATATACGCACACATCTCTAACAAATATCTATAACAAACTTATAATTCTTTCTAACACAAAATATTCTAATATTTTAATATTCCACTCAAGTGTGTACGCTTACATATTTTGAAACAAAATATGAAACTTTAACGAATAGTCAGATCACCTTCAAAAGTTAGGAAGAATAATTTGAACAAAGCCTTGCATACTCAACAACAATGGAAAAAAAATTTGAATAGCAGCATTAACTCTCAACATTCCCTATTTGCAGCAGTTCCCCACCAACAACAACATCAAGACTAGCTTCCACCATCATCAAATCGATAAAGGAGAAAATGCATTAAATAGTTTTGAATAAGAGCAACGAAAAGTTCGTGAATGAAATACAACTACAAAAGGATCGAAAAGAAATAAATGAAGCCTCCACGGCTCAAATAACATGGCCGTTAAGACTGACAAATCACAATCGATATTGATTGGAAAGTAAACACGGTCATAGACAGGATACGATCGGAATAGGATCATAAGATCGTAGATATGATGAATCCGTATATTTCATCGAGAAAGAAACTAAACCAAGATCAAATTTCATAGTTGAGAAGACACCAAAGAGATCCATCGACATTGAAGAAAAGAAACTATTGACCGAGAATATCGGTTTCGTATATTGTGTATATTTGGCAATCTTGTTAGTTGCCTGTTTTGATTATATCTTCTTCTGATTTCCCTAGATTTACTAGGTTTCGGTTTGTGTTCGAGTTATACATATACATGGCTTCTGTGATCAATAACAGCGACGAATTCTTCTCTTTGGCTGTCGGTTTCACTCTGACATGGTATCAGAGCCCGACAATCTCTAAATTTTTTTTCTCTCGTGTTTTGCTATGTCTTCTGCTCACGACAGCAATTCTTCTTCGATTCCCTCTGTTCCTCCGATTCCAACAATGTCTTCGACAACGACCCATTCGATCTCCGACATCCCTCGCCGAACCATCTCCCCTTACGATCTAAGCCCAAGTGATAACCCCGATCTGGTTCTCACACAAACTCCTCTTCGTGGTACTAACTACGACAAATGGGCAATCAATATTCGTCATGCCTTGAAGTCTCGGAAGAAATTCGGGTTTGTCGATGGTAAAATTCCGCAACCCGATCGGGATTCTACTGACTATGAAGATTGGGAGACAAACAACTCTCTCATCGTTTCATGGTTGAAGAACACCATTGAGCCATCTTTGCGCTCTGATGTTGTTCATCGTGAACTTGCCAAAGACCTATGGGATTATCTTAAGCGTCGTTTTGGCATGACGAATGCTCCTCGGTTTCTTCGGTTGCGCAGTGCTCTCGCGAATTGTCGGCAGACGGGAATGTCTGTCGAGGCTTATTTTGGTAAGCTTACGAAGCTGTGGGATGACTTGGCTAGCCTGCGGACTCTGAAGTTGTGTCGCTGCGGTCACTGCACATGCAACATCTCTGCGGACCTCGAAAACCAGACACAATAGGATCGTCTCTATGAATTTCTGCTCAGGCTTGACGACGTCAAATACGGCGTTGTTCGTTCAAATTTGCTTTCTCGACAACCATTGCCGACGGTTGAGGAGGCTTACATGGTGGTTTCTCAGGATGAAGAGTCCAAGAACTCTGTTTCTCGACCTGATCTCTCGGACGTTGCGGCATTCTCTGTTAATGTTGTGCCGAAAGCTCGTTCGCCAGCTCCAATCAAAGACAAAGGCGTTGTGTGCTCCAATTGTGGTCGTACGGGTCATGCTGTCGATTCGTGCTTCCAGATTCTTGGTTTTCCGGAGTGGTGAGGTGATCGCCCCCGCAACCGCTCTGGCCGAGGTCGTGGACAGCAGTCGAATACACGTGGTCGAGGTACAGTTCATGCGAATTCTGCGCATACTGTGTCTTCGAGCCTGCTTGGTCCGTCTCCAGTTGCCGCTCTTCCCTCCGACAAACCGCCTACAGCCGGTTTAAGTGATGAGCAGTGGAAGACATTGGTCACCTTGCTCAATTCTGGTCAACTCGGCGCCACTGAGACTTCCTCCGGTAAGTCTTTGTCTACTCCCTGGGTTTTAGATACTGGAGCTTCTCATCATTTGACAGGTTGCTTCGACTTGATCCAACATCCGACGTACATGGATCCTTGTGCCATTATTCTTCCTGATGGACAACAGTCTATAGCTACTCAATCCGGTTTTGTTTCGCTGTCGCCTCGTCTTCGACTTTCCGATGTGTTCTATGTGCCTGGATTACATGTCAACCTTATTTCCATATCACAGTTATTGGCTGACTGCGATTGTGTTGTTCAATTTACTCAGACATTGTGCATCATTCAGGACCGGGTTAAGCGGATGCTGATTGGAGCAGGTGAACTTCGGGATGGGCTCTATTACTTTTGGCCTGTTGTGATTGCAGCTGCGGTGCGGTCGTGTGACAAAGATTCTTTTGATATGTGGCATCGACGTTTGGGGCATCCTTCGTCGTCAGTTGTAGAGCAAATACCCGAGTTAGCTATGCCAAGACCAATTGTTTCTTCTGCTTGTGACATTTGTTTTCGCGCTAAACATGCGCGTGATTCTTTCTCTTCGAGTACTAATAAAGCTACTGCTGTTTTTGAGCTCATTCACTGCGATCTATGGGGTCTATACCGTACACCGGTATTTTGTGGTACACGATATTTTCTCACTATCGTCGATGATTTTTCACGAGGTGTTTGGCTGTATCTTTTAACTGACAAAAGTCAGGTTTCTCGATACTTGTTGGATTTTCCTACGTTGGTAGAAAGGCAATTCGATAAGAAAGTACGCACAATTCGTACCGACAACGGTACTGAATTTGTCTACCTCCGGAATGAATTCACCTCTCAGGGAATTATACAGGAAACGTCTTGCGTTGATACTCCTCAACAAAATGACAGATGCAAACGGAAACATCGCTACATCCTTAATGTCGCTCCTTCCGATCGATTTTTGGGACGATTGTATCTTAACCGCGGGGTTTTTGATCAATCGTACTCCCTCGAAGATATTGCACGGAAAGACACCTTTTGAGCTTATATATGGCCGCTCCCCGGATTATAGTCATCTTCGCATGATGGGTTGTCATTGTTATGCCCATAACAAAGATCATCGGGGTGACAAATTTGCGTCTCGTAGTATTCGCTGCGTGTTTGCTGGATATCCCGCTGGCAAGAAAGGATGGAGGCTATTCGATATTGATCATCACAAGTTTTTTATTTCTCGGGATGTCACCTTCTGCGAAAATCAGTTTCCTTTCCTGGATAATCCGGATTTGACCAGATCGTCTACTCTTTCTACATCTCTGGATTCTTGGCCGATTTATTTGGACGAGGAAGCACTGTCACCGGCGCCATCTCACCGCCTCACAACCCAGACGGCTCTCGGCCCCTCTTCGGATTCTGTATCTTCTTCTGTTGCGTCGTCTGAGCTCGCCGGTGCCAATATCGATGATAGGGGGCAATCATTCAATGGATCCTGCTCCTGAGTGTCCGGTTTTGACTGAGGAATTGGGTCATGGTAAACGAGCAAAGTTCCCATCTACACGTCTCAAGGATCATGTTACAAATACAATCTGTGTTGTTAGCTCGTCCATGTGTCCTTCTGTCCCGCACTCGTCCTCCGATACGCCTTACCCTATCTCACGGTTTGTCGATTGCAGAAAATTCTCGCCCTCTCATCGTGCTTTTCTAGCGGCAATCACTGACAATATTGAACCTCGCTCTTACAAGGAGGCTCTGTGCGATCCTCGTTGGAAAGCAGCAATACAATCTGAAATCGATGCTCTGGAGAAAAACAAAACGTGGACAGTTGAATCGCTTCCTCCAGGTAAGAAGGCTATTGGTTGTCAGTGGTGATGCATGTGCACCGAGTCTTAAATTTATAACCCGATTGCACCGCTAACCGCAAGTATACGGTAGTTATAGTATCGGGGTCGATCACAAGGACTAGGAACAACTCGTATGCTAATCTATCCTAAATCTAGACCAAAGAGAGAAAAATATTGGTTTTGGAGTGTAATGTGTGATGATGAAAATGTAAAACTAACGATTAAACAAAAAGTGAATGATGTGATTAGGTAAAATATAAACAATGGATAACGTTGTGGGTTCGGGATCCCTTTAACATGTATGGATATTAGGATTGTGATGGCATGGCTAACGTGACGATTGCCTCTAAATGGGGGTTTCAAGCTCTTTGTGCAAGATCTTTCTCTCTCAAGCTTAGACCTACTACCTAGAAGATCAAACTATCCATCTCTCGATGGTCTAGATGACACCTAGATGCATTAATATCCCTATCATAAACCCTAAACAAGTCAAACCATCTCTCAATGTGAATGCCTTGTTCATTAGATGTCTAGGTCAAAACATCATTCTCATATGTCTATGATCAATGTTGTTCTAAGATCATTTAATCGAGATTTTGTCAAGATCAAAAGCATGAAGAATAAGACATCAAAACCAATAGAGACAATCAAAAGAGTGTCATGGGTTGGAATGAGGTGATCACTACAATGGTTGGTTTCAAATTGGGGATTTCAAGCTCTTGTGTAAGGTCTTTCTCTCTCAAGCTTAGACCTACTATCTAGAAGATTAATCCATCCATCTCTCAATGATCTAGATAATCCCTAAATGCATTAACACTCCCCATCACAAATCCTAAGTAAGTTAAACCATTTATCAATGTGAATAACCTACTCATTTGATATTGAGGTCCAAACATCATTCCCATATCTCTATGATCAATGTTGTTCTAAAATCATTCAATCAAGGTTTTGTCAAGATCAAAAGCATGAAGCACACAATATCAAACCAATGAAAACAACCCAAGAGTATCATAGATTAAACCCCAACATCCACACACAAGGGGATCCCTTCCCCACAACTAAAGGTCTACTCCATATTCAAGGAAAGAAAACAAGAAGAAACAAAATAAAACATGAAGAGTAAGAGAGAGAAAGCTTAATATGGTCTTCAATGGTGGATTCTCTCTCCTCTCCTCCTTCTCCAAGCTTTCCCCCTTGTTCTCCAAGTTCTTCCTCCCCTTTTCCCTCAAGGTGGCTCCCCTTCTTTTAAAAATGACTCCCCTAAGGTTAGGAAACCCTAGGTTCTCTTCTACTATCATTGTGGGCTTAGAAATGGGCCAAAACACAAATTGAATTTCGTCAGATATAAATGGGCGGCCACTCTACATTTTAGGGCGGCCAGCTCCTTTCTTCTGAGGCTTTCGCTGGGAATATTGCATTTTCGAGCGGTCTCTCTGTATTTCAGGGCGGGAGCCTGAATATGCTTCACATTTTCGGGCGGTCGACAGAACTTAGGGGCGACCCTCCTGAATTTTCTGTTAAATCTCGAGGCTTCTATCACTTTAGGGCGGCCAGATCTCTTTCTAGGGCGGTAGCCTGTTTTTGCTCTTGTTCCACATTCCGCGTTTTCGTCTGATTTTTCCGTTGTTTTCTCCCGGAGACTTCACTGCACCATCAGATCCTGAAATGGACAAAACAAGGACCTACTCTACCCCTAGACGACTCATATGCACATGAATCCAATGATAAAGATCACAATCCACTCATAAAATTCTCAAGTAAATATGATGTGATCAAAT
>NW_010966845.1:8384-11176 GCF_000463585.1 Tarenaya hassleriana | reverse complement strand
AGTGTGTGATGATGAAAACGTAAAACTAACGATTAAACAAAAAGTGAATGATGTGATTAGGTAAAATATAAACAATGGATAACGTTGTGGGTTCGGGATCCCTTTAACATGTATGGATATTAGGATTGTGATGGCATGGCTAACGTGACGATTGCCTCTAAATGGGGCTTGGTGGAACAGGGTTTCATTCTGTTGGTTGTTATGCTCTAGTATGATCCGTGATATGACACTTTGACTTTGTATTGATTCATTGGTTCATGAATGCATTACTCTTCCCGTTATATGATTAGCATGTTTGTTATATTTCGATATCCTTGAATCATTAGAGAATGATTCTAAACTCCCTGGTCAGTTATTGATCACATCATATTTACTTGAGAATTTTATGAGTGGATTGTGATCTTTATCATTGGATTCATGTGCATATGAGTCGTCTAGGAGTAGAGTAGGTCCTTGTTTTGGTCATTGCAGGATCAGGTGATGCAGTCAAGTCAACGGGAGAAAACGACAGAAGAATCGGGCGAAAATGCGGGATGTGGAACAAAAGTAAAAAATGGGCTACCGCCCTAAAAAGAGATCTGGCCGCCCTAAAGTGATAGAAGCCTTGAGATTTAACAGAAAATTCAGGAGGGTCGCCCCTAAGTTCTGTCGACCGCCCGAAAATGTGAAGCATATTCAGGCTCCCGCCCTGAAATACAGAGAGACCGCTCGAAAATGCAATATTCCCAGCGAAAGCCTCAAAAGAAAGGAGCTGACCGCCCTAAAATATAGAGTGGCCGCCCATTTATATCTGACGAAATTCAATTTGTGTTTTGGCCCATTTCTAAGCCCACAATGATAGTAGAAGAGAACCTAGGGTTTCTTAACCTTAGGGGGGTCATTTTAAAAGAAGGGAGCCACCTTGAGGGAAAAGGGGGAGGAAGAACTTGGAGAACAAGGGGGAAAGCTTGGAGAAGGAGGAGAGGAGAGAGAATCCACCATTGAAGACCATATTAAGCTTTCTCTCTCTTACTCTTCATGTTAACACATCCTATACAATCTCTATGCATGATCTAGCCCATATTTTTGTGATTCTACCTCACCCTATTCTTCTTTCTTTATTCATTTTGGTTTTTCTTTTCTTTTCTTTTTCTTTCTCTTTTTTTTTTTTTTGAAACATCTCGGGCTTCTAGGACGTTGAAGTTGGCGAGTGACATACCTTTTTGGTATATTCGCCCCACAACTTAGACCCGAGCCATCGGTTTCTAATGCACTCATGTCCTCGAATGATTTTCATTAACGAGCTAATGACAGCGGAGTGTCGGGATGCTACTCTATTTATTCGGGCTTTCTTGTATGCTACGGGCTTACTAAACTTAGAGATAGAAGAATGGTTCTTGGGGAGACGTTTGTGCTTGGTTCGTAGCTTCTAATCTGCCTAGACCTTAGGAGGTAAATCATCCCACATAACAATAGCTCGTTCTAGGACTAGATTGAATATTTCTGCTTCACACGACAATCCATTCAGCTACTAAGGGGATCCCAAGTCCGGTTTCTCAAACCTTTCAAAACAGCCTCGCTCTACTCCCCCCACATCATCATTTGACCAACCTCTTATGCAAATGAGTGTATGCATGCCTATACCTATATGAACTTGTGCAATATGCAACCTAATTAGAGACCTATCGTGAGACAATATACAAATGCACGTAACCCTATTTGGATCTATGATGAAGATGCACATTTTTTTTTTGGATGAGAATGCAATTATGTAATGCTCACAAGGCTCAAAACTTTGTTAGTGTGTCCCCCCAGACTTGATTCAGACACCGTCCCCGGTGTCGAGTCGATGTCAAACGGATGAAGAAAAGATGAAAAGTGGAAGGGTTTTAGATGTTGAACCTGATTGGAGTGTAGAACCCATCCATAGAAAGCTTCTCATCCTTTGAGCGTCTTGCAAGAGCCCTATGAAATGCAAAAAGAAAAATACAAATGCAATGCTAGGGGTGTAATGTTAGCGCAAATGAGAGTCAGGAAAATGATGAGATATATGAGTTGGTGAAGCTCAGAAATAATGGGAGGGCCGCCTTAAAATGTGAGTAGGGCGCCCGAAATTTTTGAAACTGTCATTTTGCTCAGAAATATCAGGAGGGTAGCCCGAAAATGAGAGGCGGTAGCCCGAAAATGAACAGATTCACAAAACTTCAAAAATCGAGCGACCGCTAGAGAAAAACAGGCGGTCCGCCTGGTTCTTCTGAGAAAGAGTTGGAGACAGACAAAAAATGGTCAAAATGTTGGGGGGTTTTTGATTTTTTTTTTTTTTTAAAAAGAAAAAAGGTATTTACAACCTCGGGATGCCCCCGAGAACACTTGTTTAAAGTCCCTAGCTCGACCATGTTCACTTCATTGCTCAAGGGGGTTCAAAGATATGTGTTGTGTCATCTTCCCTTTTGGCAATAACCCCTGACTCTTTATCAAAAAATGGTGGAGGGTAGAGATCTATTCGTGTGACCAATTTTCTTGACATCAATTTATCATTTTCGATTAGGGTCACCTTGCTATCTACCCTATCATATCCAAGTTGAGTCGAACTAATCCCTAGACTGCTCATGATTGGACGTGTAGCCCAAGGAAATAGTTCATGTTCGAACATTAAGTGGAGTCTAGGATTCTTATCTATGTGAATGTGATCAATACAAACTAGCGAACTATCTCCCTTAATATCGTCTATTGAATAACCCATAGCACGCCTAAATGCCCTAAATGCATCGCACAAATCATTCAACTCAAAACCATTCGAAGCATCAATTTCC
>NW_010966845.1:4278-7367 GCF_000463585.1 Tarenaya hassleriana | reverse complement strand
TGCGCACCGAGTCTTAAATTTATAACCCGATTGCACCGCTAACCGCAAGTATACGGTAGTTGTAGTATCGGGGTCGATCACAGGGACTAGGAACAACTCGTATGCTAATCTATCCTAAATCTAGACCAAAGAGAGAAAAATATTGGTTTTGGAGTGTAGTGTGTGATGATGATAATGTAAAACTAACGATTAAATAAAAAGTGAATGATGTGATTGGGTAAAATATAAACAATGGATAACGTTGTGGGTTCGGGATCCCTTTAACATGTATGGATATTAGGATTGTGATGGCATGGCTAACGTGACGATTGCCTCTAAATGGGGATTTCAAGCTCTTTGTGCAAGATCTTTCTCTCTCAAGCTTAGACCTACTACCTAGAAGATCAAACTATCCATCTCTCGATGGTCTAGATGACACCTAGATGCATTAATATCCCTATCATAAACCCTAAACAAGTCAAACCATCTCTCAATGTGAATGCCTTGTTCATTAGATGTCTAGGTCAAAACATCATTCTCATATGTCTATGATCAATGTTGTTCTAAGATCATTTAATCGAGATTTTGTCAAGATCAAAAGTATGAAGAATAAGACATCAAAACCAATAGAGACAATCAAAAGGGTGTCATGGGTTGGAATGAGGTGATTACTACAATGGTTGGTTTCAAATTGGGGATTTCAAGCTCTTGTGTAAGGTCTTTCTCTCTCAAGTTTAGACCTACTATCTAGAAGATTAATCCATCCATCTCTCAATAATCTAGATAATCTCTAAATGCATTAACACAATCCTAAGTAAGTTAAACCATTTATCAATGTGAATAACCTACTCATTTGATATTGAGGTCCAAACATCATTCCCATATCTCTATGATCAATGTTGTTCTAAAATCATTCAATCAAGGTTTTGTCAAGATCAAAAGCATGAAGCACACAATATCAAACCAATGAAAACAACCCAAGAGTATCATAGATTAAACCCCAACATCCACACACAAGGGGATCCCTCCCCCACAACTAAAGGTCTACTCCATATTCAAGGAAAGAAAACAAGAAGAAACAAAATAAAACATGAAGAGTAAGAGAGAGAAAGCTTAATATGATCTTCAATGGTGGATTCTCTCTCCTCTCCTCCTTCTCCAAGCCTTCCCCCTTGTTCTCCAAGTTCTTCCTCCCCCCTTTCCCTCAAGGTGGCTCCCTTCTTTTAAAAATGACTCCCCTAAGGTTAGGAAACCCTAGGTTCTCTTCTACTATCATTGTGGGCTTAGAAATGGGCCAAAACACAAATTGAATTTCGTCAGATATAAATGGGCGACCACTCTACATTTTAGGACGGCCAGCTCCTTTCTTCTGAGGCTTTCGCTGGGAATATTGCATTTTCGAGCGGTCTCTCTGTATTTCAGGGCGGGAGCCTGAATATGCTTCACATTTTCGGGCGGTCGGCAGAACTTATGGGCGGCCCTCCTGAATTTTCTGTTAAATCTCGAGGCTTCTATCACTTTAGGGCGGCCAGATCTCTTTCTAGGGCGGTAGCCTGTTTTTGCTCTTGTTCCACATTCCGCGTTTTCGTCTGATTTTTCCGTTGTTTTCTCCCGGAGACTTCACTGCACCATCAGATCCTGAAATGGACAAAACAAGGACCTACTCTACCCCTAGACGACTCATATGCACATGATTCCGATGATAAAGATCCCAATCACTCATAAAATTCTCAAGTAAAGATGATGTGATCAAGTGGATATTTAAAATTAAGTATCGTTCTGATGGGACCATAGAACGTTACAAAGCTCGGTTAGTAGTGTTGGGTAATCGGCAAGATGATGCTTTGGATTACGGGGAAACATTTGCCCCTGTGGCCAAAATGGTCACGGTGCGTACCTTCTTGGCTGTAGCAGCAGCACAGAAGTGGGATATCCATCAAATGGACGTCCATAACGCTTTCTTACATGGTGATTTACGGGAAGAAATTTTTATGCGTTTACCACCCGGCTTTGAGCGCGTCGGTTCAGGCCAAGTTTGCCATCTTCGCAAGTCACTGTATGGACTACGACAAACACCTCGCTGCTGGTTTGAGAAACTACGTGCAGCCCTTCGTCAGTATGGCTTTGTTCAATCTCAATCCGATCATTCTCTCTTCACCTTCCGGAACGGCAAGATTCAGCTCTGTGTGTTCGTATATGTCGACGATTTAATCATTTCCTGGAATTCTTCTGTTGCTCTTCACGCTTTCAAGTCCTACTTAAGCTCTTGTTTTTATATGAAAGATTTGGGATCGTTGAAGTACTTCCTCGGTTTGGAAGTGGCTTGAGGTCTCGATGGTATTTACATCTGCCAACGTAAATACGCTCTCGACATCATTTCTGAGGTTGGGATTGTTGGGTCTGCAAATGTGCACGTCTCCTCTGTCTATAATCTCCCTGATAAGGTGAAATCGTCTGAGTATGTGTTTGGATCTTTGATGGGATCTGGGTTCTTTCGCTTGTGCGATCGCTCCGTTGTTGTCACAATACAGAGCAATGGGGCTATCAGCACTCGGAATGACACCCAAGTCGCCAACAAACTTCCTGATCCAAACAGCTTCTTTTGCTGCGTCCGACGCTGCAATATACTCAGCTTCTGTAGTAGAATCTGCAACGGTCGCCTGCTTGAAACTCTTCCAGCTAACAGCACCTCCGTTCAAGCAGAAAACATAGCCAGACTGCGATCTGTAGTCATCCGGGTCTGACTGGAAACTAGCATCGGTGTAACCTCTTACAGCGAGCTCGTCTTCCGACCCACCGTTTACCAAGAATACATCCTTAGTCCTTCTCAAGTACTTCAGGATGTTCTTGACGGCGATCCAGTGCGACTCACCTGGATCTGACTGGTATCTACTCGTAATGCTCAACGCATAGGATACATCCGGTCGAGTACAAAGCATGGCATACATGATGCATCCAATTGCCGAAGTATATGGAATCCGGTCCATGCGTTCTCGCTCATCAGGTGTCGTAGGACACTGACTCCTGCAGAGAACTGTGCCACTGCTCATCGGTAACGTTCCTTTCTTGGAATCTTGCATCTTGAACCGTTTCAAGACCTTATCGATATA
>NW_010966845.1:0-1880 GCF_000463585.1 Tarenaya hassleriana | reverse complement strand
AAAAAAAATAAAAAAATTATATACTATATATACACATACATATATACATTTTCACATACATATACATTCATACACATACATTACACACATACAAATATACATACACATACATACATATATATATATACATATTTTCACATACACAAACACACATACACATACATACATATATACACATATTTTCATATACACAAACACACATACACATTCACACATATACACACATACACATATATACACATACATAAATACTCATACACATATACATTTCACAAACACATACACATACATATAAATACACATATATACACATATTCATATACACATACAATCACATATACATATACATACATATTCACATTCACATATATATACACATACACATACATAAACTCACACACACATTCACAAATACATACACATTCACTTACACACATATATAAACACACACATACACATCCACACATATATATACACATTCACTCACACACACATACACATACATAAACACACAAAAACACATCAAACACACATATATATATACATAAATACATATATATTACCTTATGGGAGAAATTTGGCGATCCTTGAAGTTTGATGGAAAAAATTGGCGATTTTTATTTTTATTTTTCCGAAAATCTTTGAAGTCTGATGAAGAAGACGACTCGTGGTTTTATACTGCGATTTGCGACGGAAAATTCCGTCGCAATCCGTCGCAAAATGAAATTAATTTACGCGCCCAAAATTTAAAAAATTTCGTGAAAAAACGAAACCAATACATTGCGACGGAATATTCCGTCGCAAAATGAAATTAATTTACGCGCCCAAAATTTAAAAAATTTCGTGAAAAATGAAACCAATACATTGCAACGGAATATTCCGTCGCAATCCGTCGCAAGTGTTATTTTCCGTCGCAAATCATCTATTTCTTTGTTGTGACAGAATTATCCGTCGCAAACCGTAGCAAATTGCGACGGATTTTGCGACTGTTTGCGACGGATAGTTTTTTTCCACATTCTGTCGTAAAATCGTCACATTCCGTCACAATTTTCTGTGCGACGGAAATTTCCGTCGCAAATTCCGTCGCTATATGCAGGTTTTTTTGTAGTGAAAGTCAAATGAATCTAGAAGACCTTCAGAATGAAGCTTCTGTATGCGTTTCTCGTTTATATGGCCTAGACGACAATGTCAGAGGAAGGTCGGGTTTAAGTCGTTCGGCTTAAACCGTTTAGTACTCACGCTATAGATGGATGATGTTGAGTTTGAAGGCTGATCATTCAAGACGTATAAACCATTAACTAGATAACCATTACCATAGTAAATATCGTCTCGATAAATCATCAAACTCGAGTTCTCAATCACAAATCAAAAATCATCCAAATCCAGACATGAAATAGAAATAATGTTTCTGCTAATCACAGGAACATAGTAACAATTACTAAGCTCTAAAACAAGTCCAGAAGGAAGATGCAAATCGTAAACGCCAACACACAATGCAACTACTCTTGCTCCATTTCCGACGCGTAGATCCGCTTCTCCCTTAGCTAGCATCCTACTTCTTCTTGGTCCCTGCACATTTCCACAAATGTGTGAGGCACTTTCGGTATCTAATACCCATGAAGATATAGTACAGATGTTAGCCTCTATAACGTGCATACCTGAGGCACCGCTTCTTGCTGGAGTTATTCTCAACAGCAAGCACAATCTTGGGCACCACGATATCCTGCTCGGCCGATTTCAGCATCCCATGCAGTTCGCTAAGCTCTTAGTCATCCCGTGCATATGGTATTGCATCACGAATTGGTTATAGTCCTCGGGCAATGACATCAGGATTAAGTCTGCAACCAAGTCACCATCGAGGTTCACTCCCATACGCTCAA
>NW_010966844.1:0-773 GCF_000463585.1 Tarenaya hassleriana | reverse complement strand
TAATACCTGTGATGGTAGCAACATCGATCTGCTCTGGGTCACCCTCAACAACTGCATCAATAGTGACCGTCTCCTGGGCATAGTAGGCCCCGTCCCCCTGAGTCTCTGCCTCTGCAGAAAGCATGTAGACTCGCGGCGCTGTGTTCCCTCTACGTGGTGACTGAGGACGTGGAGGTCTCGTCCCCTGCTGTCCAGAGGTGGCGACGTTCCCGGTACACTGGTTAGCGAAGTGGTAAGGTTGACCACAACTGTAACAAGTATACCCTTAACGACATGGTCCAACATGATCTCGTACGCACCGTGGGCAAGATCTGCGCGGTCCTGGCAGTGCCGGTGGCGATGGAGTCGCATGACGAACTTTGGTACTCTTCCCCTATCACGGGTCTGCATCATCTGTCCTGAACTCGAAGAGGGGCGAGTGAACGTAATTCGCCTCATGGGACTCCTGTCTCGGTTCCTCACCTCTTGTTGCTCCTCCTATTCTCTCCTCTCCAACTTCTGCAGCTGAGTCATGTACCTACTCAACGTAGGATACTCCTAGATCTCAATCCGTCTACGCAAATACGGTCGCAATCCAGTTACAAACTTCTGGATCTTCAGCTTCTCACTCAGCACCAAATGTGACCCGTATCACAACAGACGAGTGAACTCTGCCTCATAAGCAGCTAGGGTACGATCACCCTGCTCTAAGTGGAGGAACTCCACAATATGGTGATCCTAGTCTCCTTTCTAGCAATACTTCTCCTCAAACTGCGCTTTGAACTCCTCCCAAG
>NW_010966843.1:0-611 GCF_000463585.1 Tarenaya hassleriana | reverse complement strand
CTTAACAATTAAAATCATGCAAACAAGCAACAGGCACGGCGATATATAGAGAAACAGGCTCTGATACCACTGTTGGGTTCCCTTCGGGTTCCTAGCATGCGATCTCATCGATCTAGGGTTTGGATTCTAGGTTTCACGCAGCGGAAGGAAAGATCTAAACCTAGCCAAACGTCACACAAAACCAATTGTGCAATAACCCGAACAATCGTGTATATCGTCGTGGAATTCGAATACTTACCTCGTTCTTTCAAGATCTGGAAGTATCAATCGATCCAGGGCCTGTTTTAATCACCAAGAGTTGAAAGCACAACTCCTCTACACGTATCCACACCGGCGGGATGAATTCCAACAGTTTGGAACGTATCTGCTAGGATTTGTGAAGATAAAACGATGTCACTAGAACTCAAGAGAAAGCTTCTCCAAAGCTCTAGGAAGTGTCTAGGACGTCTGAGGTTCATTATAAGGGTTTATGGCGGCTCCCCCATTAATTAGGATTGCCCAAAACCCTTAAAACGCGAAATAGAAAATCTGCCCGAAAGTCGGACCGTCTGGTCTAGGTCTGGACCGGACGGTCTGACATTCCACGCGGAACGGACGTTCCGCTTTTCCTC
>NW_010966842.1:0-206 GCF_000463585.1 Tarenaya hassleriana | reverse complement strand
ATATCGAATGAGCCTACAGGGTCACACACGCAGGGAAGGACAAATGCACGAGGGAAAACGAACAAAAACCGAGACAGAAGGGTCTGGAACGGACGGACCGGAAGTCCAGAACAGACGGTCCACCAAGTCCAGACCCGACGGTCCAGAGGGCGCGGTCTGTCCGTTCCAGAAGGTCTGGAACGGCTGGTCCACTAACGCAGATCGTC
>NW_010966841.1:0-774 GCF_000463585.1 Tarenaya hassleriana | reverse complement strand
CCGGTGTCGTCGAAGAAGAGGCAGTAGCACGCTTCAGCAAGGCAACATCATCTGCAAGCGTCTTCAGCACCGCAAGTTCCTCATCAACTTCGTGCCTGACAAGCCGCTCATCCAACCCCCGTGTTAGAATAGCGATATCCTTCTTCAAGGAACCAACCGCCGATTCCAACGACGCAACAGAGATGGGAGACGAAGCCTGCAAACCGATCCTTCTCTCCAGATCTGCGAGCTTTCCCGTCAATCCTTCGACCGCAACCCGAGCATCTACGATCATCTGGTACAGCGACGTCTCCTCCACGTCCGTACCCACAATCCGCTGAAGCACTTCAACGGTTGCCTCAAGTCGTCCCAATCTCTCCCCAGTGGAACCAGGATTCACCAGCGTTTCCGCTTCGACAGCAACTCCCCCGTCAAAGACTCACGCGCAATCCAGCGGCTAACACGGTCCACAACTCGAACCGAGGCTCTGATACCAAACTGTTAGACCCCTTTTTCACGCACTCGATTTTTCTCGTTAAGGAACGGATCTCTCTCTCACCGAACCCAACTCTCGTGTGCGGAAAACTCACTCGTTCGTGGAAACAAAGTGCGATCCAAAGACGCAGATTTACGGACCCGGTCCAACCTTATGTATTTCTCGTTCACACAAGGAAAATCTCGCCTGCTCAGCACAAGTCACGAACCAAAACGCTCTCTCATTCGCGTTTCTCTCCCGTGTCCGTTTTGCTGGCTAGGCTACGAGTAAATAAAGAGAAAGAACGTGGCAGTTGACAT
>NW_010966840.1:0-774 GCF_000463585.1 Tarenaya hassleriana | reverse complement strand
TGCCATGCTGAAGGAGCACTTGATGAGAACATCTGCTGGTGTTGTAACTTCAAAGTCCCTCAAGAATGCCAATATCTCTTGATACCACAGCTCAATCAATAACAATAAAGATTTGATTTTTGAGTCATACATACTACTACCATCTTCTCTGTTGTATTTTGGATTTTAATTTGGAGAGCTTGAAAGAAACGTGTAAAAATCTTTATTATGAACCTTTTAGGGTACAACAGCAGAGGAGATTCTTTCAGTGAGCAGCAACAACAATGATGAGCCAATGCTTATATATATATAAATGAAAGATGTTTTTGCAAATCAAGTAACAAGAAGTAGACACAAAATCCCAAATCGTGAAAGCAAGAGTGTTGCAAAGAAACTGTCCCACTACTCAGAGATGGGCGAAGACAGAAAATATGTCACCATGGATGTAGTCGTTGTCCACCAAACTTACCAAATAGTAGCTGCTCTTCACCTGCACACCATTATTCATCAAGAAACTGGAATCAGTCTAAGTGGGGGGACAACGGGAGAAATTGAAAAGGCGGGTTTAAGCCTAAGACTCACCTCTTCCAGCAACTTTCTGGAAGGATCATCTTCTGGGTACAAGCTTGCCCAGCTTCTTGACCAGGTCTCGAAAGCTTCATCCTTCCAGATTTTGAAGCTGGCAGGGTCAACGATTGTTGGCTGGATGATCTCCTTACCTGGGAAGGCTCCCCAAGTGACGGCGTTCACATCAGATTGGCCTATGTTCGAGACCCAGTTCCCGTCTTTGTTCAC
>NW_010966839.1:65780-68099 GCF_000463585.1 Tarenaya hassleriana | reverse complement strand
GCGACATACCTATGGACATCCTTGAACATCGTAGGCCAATAGAATCCCGCTTGTAGAATCTTCGCTGTGGTCTTCGAAGCGGTGAAATGACCTGCATAATCAGAAGAGTGGCAATGGAAAAGTACCTGTTGCACTTCTTCCTCGGGAATGCATCGTCTGAACATCCCATCGGTACCACGCTTGAACAAGAATAGGTCGTCCCAAAAATAATCTCGTACGTCATGGAGGAACTTCTTCCTTCCGTTATAATTAAGCTCGGACGGGAGTATTCAGGAGACCAGATAGTTCACGTAGTCTGCGTACATGGGTCTTCATGTCGGGTAGTGATTGCCATAATCTGTTCCTCTCGCAGAGAATCATCGATCGGGAGAGGGTCGGGTATTGCAAGGCATGAATGGTGGTCTGCAACTGTGTTCTCCGTGCCTTTGCGATCCCGAATCTCGACGTCAAACTCTTGTATGAGTAGCATCCATCGAATCAGTCGAGGTTTGGCGTCTTTCTTCGTCAGCAAATACTTCAAAGCCGCGTGGTCTGGGTATACGATCACTTTCCGTCCCACCAAGTACGACCTGAACTTCTCAAAAGCAAACACCACAGCAAGTAACTCTTTCTCAGTAGTAGTGTAATTTACCTGCGCATCATCAAGAGTTCGGCTTGCGTAGTAGATGGCGTGGTGTTTGTGATCCTTCTTCTGCCCCAGCACTGCTCCAACCGCATAATCGCTAGCATCGCACATCAGTTCAAACGGTAGAGTCCAATCGGGGGGCTGTATGATCGGTGGTGAGATCAGAGTTGCCTTCAAAGTCTGGAAAGCCTTCGAGCATTCTGTAGTAAACCTGAAAGGTACATCCTTCGCCAATAGCTCGGTAAGTGGTCTAGAGATATTGGAGAAGTCCTTGATGAATCGCCGATAAAATCCTGCATGTCCTAGAAAACTGCGGATGCCTTTGACGTTCACGGGCAGTGGAAGCTTCTCAATAATCTCTATCTTCGCTCTGTCTACCTCGATTCCCCTAGAAGACACCTTATGTCCTAAAACAATCCCTTCTTGCACCATGAAGTGACACTTCTCCCAGTTGAGGACTAAGTTAGTCGCTGCACACCTGTCTAAGACTCGATGCAAATTGGCCAAACAAACGTCAAATGAGGGTCCATGGACAGAGAAATCATCCATGAACACCTCTATAATATCCTCAATCACATCAAAATCCAAAGGGCATACGACGATAAGCAAACGTGACATAAGGACAAGTAAAGGTGGTCTTCTCCTGGTCGCTCGGGTGAATGGGGATCTGGAAGAATCCCGAGTAACCGTCTAGAAAGCAAAAGTACGAGTGGAGTGCAAGTCTCTCTAACATCTGATCAATAAAAGGCAAAGGAAAGTGATCCTTACGGGTGTTGGAGTTCAACTTACGATAGTCGATGCACATCCTCCATCCCGTGACCGTCCGCGTAGGAATAAGCTCGTTCTTCTCGTTCTGGATCACGGTCATGCCTCCCTTCTTGGGTACAACCTGCACAGGACTCACCCACGTACTATCCGAAATAGGGTATATAATACCCGCATCTAACAGCTTCATCACCTCTTTCCTAACTACCTCTTTCATCGTCGGATTCAATCTACGTTGATGCTCAACAGAGGATTTCGACTCATCATCTAAATGAATACGATGCATGCATAAGGAAGGGCTAATTCCCTTAATATCATCCAAAGTATATCCAAGAACACCCCTATAACGTCTAAGCAAATCAATCAACTGTTCTACCTGGTGTTCTAGCAACGCACCATTCACTATAATCGGATAAGTCGAGTTAGGTCCAATGAAAACATACCTGAGCCCTTCGGGTAAGAGCTTCATCTCCACCTTCGGGGCGTTCTCTAAACTCCAATCAGCTTTATTCAGCTTCCCCGTATGAAGTGGTGGCTCTCTGGGCTCTAGAACGTCTTTATTAGTCGTCGTGGAGGGTTCGGAGACGTTCATAGAAGAATCGGGTACGTCGATGTGAAAAATGTCCGATTTGCTCAGAGACTGGATCCGGTCCGATTCCAGGTGGAATCGGTCCGTTACCAGTTTGTCCTCACGAGCAATCCGGTCCGATTCCAGGTGGAATCGGTCCGTTTCCAGTTTGTCTTCAGTTTGGATCCGGTCCGTTTCCAGGTGGAATCGGTCCGGATCCAGCTTCTGTAAAACTTCAATTTCGTCCGATCCTTCGTTCAATGCTCGCGTAAGCTCCCGGATATCTTCCCAATTGCTGTATATGCTCTCATTTGATGCGAGGAGAGATATCTCTAAAGGATCGACTTCCCGAAACTGATCG
>NW_010966839.1:63248-65514 GCF_000463585.1 Tarenaya hassleriana | reverse complement strand
TATCTTCATCGTAAGACGACCAGCACGAACATGAACCACCGCATCGGCCGTGTTTAAGAACGGTCGGCCTAGTATAATTGGTATCTTCGAGTCCTCGTCCATGTCTAAAACAACAAAATCAACGGGAACATAATAATCCCCGACTTTCAATGGGACATCCTCGAGAATACCTGCAGGATATTTGACGGATCAATCCGCCAACTGTAGTGCCATCCTCGTCGGTTTAAGATCTCCAATGTTGAGCTTCTTATAGATGGATAACGGAAGCAAGCTCACACTGGCACCCAAATCGCACAACGCACGGTCTATCGCAATGTTTCCGATTTTGCAGAGAATCGAAAAACTACCTGGATCTGATCTCTTCCGTGGTAACTCATGCTGAAAAATCGCAGCACTCACTTCGGTGCTCAGAGCTACTGTCTCTTTCCCGATCACCCTCTTCTTGGTCAAGATGTCTTTCAGAAACTTCGAATAAGAGGGTATCTGCAGCATAGCCTCATAGAACGGTATAGTAACCTCTAGCTTCTGAAGCATATCAGCAAATCTCGAGAACTGTGTATCCTCAACATGCTTCTTCAACCGAGAAGGGAAAGGAACGGGTGGTACATAAGGTGGAGGAGCTACGTAAGGCGGTTCGGCTTCCTCTGCATGCACCTTAGGTGTCTCTGATGTCGTCCCTTCCTCTACAGCAGTGGTAGGGATCGTCTCAGGCAAGTTCTTTCCGCTCCTTAGCTCAATGGCGTTGATGTGCTCTCGTGGATTTGGTTCCGGCTTTCCAGGAAATGTGTCTTGCGGTCTAGAAGGTTGTGACGCAAGCTGTGCTATCTGCGTATCTACGAGCTTCATGTGTGCATCCATCCCATCAAGTCTCCTCTCGAAGGTGTCTTCCCTAGCTCTAATGCTCTGCACCTCGGTTTTCAGCTCAGTAAACGACGTCTTTTTGTCGAGCATTAGCTGGGCAAGCATCGTCTTGATGTCTCTTCTTCATTCTTTGCCGGTGGAGGAGCTCGGTAACCCTGATTATGCTGCCCGTATCCTGGATTCTGTTGCGCATATCCCTGATTCTGCCCCTGAAAACGTGACTGAGTGAAGCCCGGGGGGTTCTGAGGGATTCTGGAAACACCCTACTGCTGCACATTCAATGCTCCGCTCGGGTTTCCGTAGGAGAAACCAGGATGGTTCCTAGGCGCGTTCGGGTTGTAGAGATTGGAAGGATTATGGTATTGATTCCTTCCCACGTAGTTGTCGTCCTCAACCGATTCTTCCTCTGATGTGGCCTGATCTACCAAGAACATTCGAGGCTGGACTTTCGACGAGTTAGACGTATTCTTGAGTCCCATGTGCTGCTTGATTGCCGATAGATCTGACATGACTGCTTTCAAGGCTGCGGACTCGCCCAAATCTACCCGTCCCGTAGAGCGTCTGATGTTGTCTCTTGACATCCCTCTTGCTTTGGCCAGCTTGGCGATCTGCATCTCTAGGGTGTCAAAGGGAATGTCGTATACACTCCCTCTCCACAAGCTGCATCCATCCATGCTCTAGTATCGTCTCTCAGTCCGGGGATGAACGTGGAAAGCAACAGCCGCTTATCCATGCCGTGGTGTGGACAAAGGCGTTGATAGCCTTTGAATCTCTCCCATGCATCATACAAACTCTCATCAGTCTCCTGAGTGAAGCTATGTATGGCTTTCTGTGCAGCTCAGGTCTTCTCTGGGGAGTAGTATTTCGCCATGAATTGCTCCTCTAGCTCCTCCCATGTCGTAATCGAGTTTGGCTCAAGAGTGTAGAGCCAATCTCTTGCTCGGTCCATCAGTGAAAAAGGAAAGGCCTCCAAATATACATCTTCGATCGTCATGCCTCGTGCCTTTCTGACTGATCTGCACAGCATCTTGAACTGAGTCAAGTGAGCAATGGGATCCTCTGTAGGCCGCCATCTGAAACTCGCCTGACTGAACATCGTGATGCACTGTGGCGGTAGCTCGAAACTGTCAATGGGCGGACGGTTGATGCATGATAGGAGTTGGGTGTGCTTCGGTGCAATGTAAGAACCCAAAGTCTCCTATGCAACGTAGGTACCTTCGCCCTCAGTCTGCTGATCATAGAGCGGATTCATGTGCTCTTGGTTCTCTTGATGCTCCTCATCATGAACCGCATGGTCGTGTGAACTACTTGACCTCGACATAGCTTCTCTTCTCTGCTGATTTCGGATGTCTCTCAAGGTACGCTCAATCTCTGGATCGTAGACTAGGTCTTCTCTCCGAGTAGA
>NW_010966839.1:62602-63006 GCF_000463585.1 Tarenaya hassleriana | reverse complement strand
TAGAAATAGGCTAACCAGTCCCCGGCAACGGCGCCAAAAACTTGATACGTGTGTACCGAGTCTAAAATATATACCCGATTCACAACTCACCGCAAGGATACGGATCGTCGTAACACGGGGTCGAACACAAGGACCGGTTGCTAATTCCTAATCTAAATCGAAAAGAGATCAGAGCAAGCAAGCAAGTGGTGGTGGAAATATGTAGAATCAATGGTAAGCAATATAAGAAAGCAAATAAAAACGAGTGACCTATCAAACAAGGATGACTACGGGCGTTGGGATCGTATTCGCGTGTATGGGTATTTACTAAGCATGCAAGAATAACGACATCGTACTTGTATTCGGGAATCATCAAGCAACAAGAATAGAGAATTCACCTCTCGGTCTACTAACTCACTACCTAG
>NW_010966839.1:60098-62430 GCF_000463585.1 Tarenaya hassleriana | reverse complement strand
AGAATATTGGCCAAGTGATTAGCAAACACCAATAGAAAAGAAAGCATAGATCGATAAACCGAAACAAGCATAACGTCGAAATCCAAGTTAGGGTTCAAACATACCCAAAACACATATGAATCCCTAACCCATAGCCGTGGATCTACTCACGGTTCATAGAAAACAACAAAAAGCTCATAAGAAAAGAGATAAAAGAGAGGAGAGAAAGTCTCATGCAGATGTGTAGTCTCCACGATCGAATCTTCCTTCTTCTTCCCGAAATCCCGTGAACTTCTATTCTTCTCTCACCAAAACCTCTCCAAAAATCTGTCTATAAGTGTTCTCTAAGGGTCTCTGATGTTCTAGGACGTGGCTAGGGCTTTTTTATAACCCTAGGGCCGCTCCCAAGAGTTCTATTCCCGATAGAATGCTGAAAATCGCGAAACAGAATTTTAGACTGGATCCGGACCGATTCCAGGTGGATCCGGACCGGATCCAGATTCCTGGGGTCGAATTCTGCGTCCTTGATCCGGACCGGATCCAGTTGGATCCAGCACTGCGCTGGCAATTTTCTGGTCTTCACGAATTCGCTCATAACTTTCTACTCCGGTGTCAGATTTACGCGATTTCAGTGTCTACGTGAAGCTCTTGAAGTGCTCTTTCCAATGGTACAAATCTCGCACGATTGGAACCTTTGTAGAGAAAGTTATTGATGTCGCAACATGAGTACTTCATCCGGACTTCTCCTTTAATGCTCCAAATAGCTCCTTTTCGAGTCCAATAATCTTCGAAACCTGTAACTTTGCAAAACTAAAGCACAACCGGGTTTTGTGTCCTAACACGCCTAGAATGCCTATGAATGCATGTGATTATCCTATAAAACCTAGACAAACTCTCATCAAAATATAGAGAAGAATAGGAGTTATCATTAACCTATGATGTTTATGAGTTTTCTTCCATGGGTTTGATGTTTTGTGCTTAATGCTATCAACTTTGGCGAAATCTTAGTTGGTGTGATGTTAGAACACATTGATCATAGGGATATGGGGATGATGTTTGGAACCAAACATCAAATGAGTGAGTTATTCACATTGGGAGATGGCTTAACTTGCTTAGGGTTCATGATAGGGTACATTAATGCATCTAGAGATCATTTAGATCATTGGAAAATGGGTAAATCGATTCTCTAGGTAGTGAATTTAAGCTCGGGAGAGACAAACTCTAGATGGTGCTTGAAACCCCCATTTGGAAGATAAACCCGTAGATATTGTAGTATCATCAACCGTCCATGCAAGTCTTGAGGGATCCCGAACCCACAACGCCTAGAATCATGGTTTGCAACCCCGTTAATTTTATTTGCGAAATTTCATTCCGATACCCATCACAAATCACATTTTTATTTGACCATCGATCTAGCTTAGGGATAGACTAATACAACCTAGTCCTCGTGTTCGACACCGTTACTACAACTACCGTATACTTGCGGATAGTGGTACGAATCGGGTAATATATATAACTCGGTGCGTGCGCATCAGATACGATCTCCAAATCTTCAGCGCGTGAACTACTGCTGCTAACTCCATATCATGTCTCGGATAGTTTTCCTCGTGTTTCTTCAGTCGCCTTGACGCGTAAGCGATCATGTGTCCCTCCTGCATCAACACGCAACCGAGTCCATACTTGGACGCGTCAGTGTATACCTCGTATAGCATTCCCGGCCGTGGTAATGCCAGGATCGGCGCTGATGTCAACCTCCCCTTCAGCTCCGCGAAGCTCTCCTCGCATTCTGTCGTCCACTCAAACCTGACGTTCTTCCCTGTTGTTGGGGTTATCTACGGGTTCCTAGCATGCGATCATATCGATCTAGGGTTTGGTTTACTAGGTTTCATGCAGCGGAAGAAAGATCTAAACCTAGTTAAACGTCACACGCAACCAAACTCGCAAAACCCGAAAGATCGTGTATATCACCGAGGGAATCGTTACTTACCTCGTTCTTGATGAGACTTGAAGTTTATTTCGATCCGGGGCCTGTTCTAAATCACCTAGGACTGAAGTTACAGTCCCTCTACACGTATCCACACCGACGGGAAGGATTCCAAACGATTTGGAACGAATCTGCTAGGATTAGTGAAGAAAAGGGTAACTCAAAAGACGAGATCCAATCCCGGGACAATAGAAATCGAAGAGAACAGGTTCTCTAGGGTTCTAGGATGTTTCTCTGAGATTTTGGTCGGCCTTAATTAAGTTTGGACGAAATCCCAAACTTAAATAAGATTAGAAAACCCTAAAAACGAATATTTGGAAACATTCCGGATCCCGGTCCGCCGGACCAGGAGCTTGGTCCGGCAGACCA
>NW_010966839.1:59667-59958 GCF_000463585.1 Tarenaya hassleriana | reverse complement strand
CTGGTCCGCGGCTGACCAACTCTTGGTCAGCCGGACCAGACTTGGACAGATGACCTCCTGAGTGACTTCCGGACCTCCTGGACTAACCGACTTGGGTATCCTCAACATGCTTCTTCAACCGAGAAGGAAAAGGAACGGGTGGTACATAAGGTGGAGGAGCTACATAAGGCGGTTCGGCTTCCTCTGCATGCACCTTAGTGTCTCGGATGTCGTCCCTTCCTCTACAGCAGTGGTAGGGATCGTCTCAGGCAAGTTCTTTCCGCTCCTTAGCTCAATGGCGTTGATGTGCTC
>NW_010966839.1:56191-57277 GCF_000463585.1 Tarenaya hassleriana | reverse complement strand
AGGTGCTGTCTTAACAACTTGTGATACAGGTTGAACTGTTTCGACCTGTTCACTTGGTTCTTCGACTATTTGTGGTTCTCGAACTTCTTTGAGATCTATTCTACTCCCACTGACTCTCTTGGAGACGAACTCTCTCTCCAAGAAAGATCCATTCCGAGCAACAAACACTTTGTTCTCAGATGGGTTGTAGAACCAGTACCCTTTAGTTTCCTTAGGGTAACCCACAAATATGCATTTATCAGACTTGGCGGATAGCTTATCAGAAGCAAGACGTTTCACGTAAACGTCACATCCCCAAATCTTCATGAATGCTAACCTGGGACGCTTCCTAGTCCATATCTCAAATGGAGTCTTCTGAACCGACTTTGTTGGACAGTTGTTCAGTATAAGCGCCGCCGTTTCCAACGCATATCCCCAGAAGGATTTAGGAAGATCGACCTGACTCATCATAGACCGTACCATATCTAATAAGGTTCGGTTCCTCCTCTCAGACACGCCATTCAACTGTGGCGTTCCAAGTGGAGTCAACTGTGAGACAATCCCACAATCTGCCAGATAGTCAGTGAACTCTTGGCTCATATACTCGCCACCTCGATCAGATCGAAGCAACTTGATCATCTTGCCAAGTTGGTTCTGTACCTCGTTTCTGAAAATCTTGAACAATTCAAGTGTTTCAGATTTATGTCTCATCAAATAGACATAACCGTACTTACTGAAATCATTAGTAAACGTAACAAAGTACAGATAACCTCCTCTAGCGGGTGAGCTCATAAGGCCGCATACATCACTATGTATGAGTTCTAACAACTCTGTAGCCCTTTCTCCTTTTCTGGTAAAAGGAGGTTTTGTCATCTTGCCCATCAAACAAGAATCGCACGATTCGATTGATTCATAATCAAAAGAATCAAGAAGTCCATCAGAATGAAGCTTCGCAATGCGTTTCTCGTTGATATGGCCAAGTCGACAATGCCAGAGATAGGTCGGATTTAAGTCATTCGGCTTAAACCGCTTGGTACTAACATTATAGATCGACCTGTATCCAGATGGTTCATCTTCCAAAATATAAAGGCCATTAAACTGGTAACC
>NW_010966839.1:50034-55978 GCF_000463585.1 Tarenaya hassleriana | reverse complement strand
GTAAAGTCAGATCATAAGTCCCGACGGTTAATGCAGCAACTTTTGCTCCATTCCCGACGCGGAGATCTACTTCTCCCTTCGCCAATTGTCTACTTCCCCGCAGTCCTTGCACATTTGCACAAATATGCGAGGCACATCCGGTATCCAATACCCACGATATAGAAGTAAACAAGTTAGCCTCTATAACAAAAATACCAGAAGTCGAAGCTTCTGCAAGCTTCTTCTTCCTCTGATCTTCCAGGTAGAGTCTGCAATTTCTATACCAATGCCAAACAGTATGACAAAAAAAATAACACTCTTCCTTCTTGGGTTTAGGCTTAGGCTTAGTGACAACACTTGTCAATTTTCTTTTGCCCTTAACTTTGGAACATTTCATATTGCTGGAACTCTTTCCAACAACTACCATATCATTCTTCCCTTGGCTCCCAGCTTTCTCTTGGAATGACACATTCAACTGATCAATCATCAATGAATTGTCCATGTCATCTAATTGCTCACGCAATTCCGAAGACATCTTTCCAAGCATCAAGCTGGACACGTCTAGACCATCATCCATATGCTTCCCATAAACATCAATGATCGATCTAGAAGCCTTGGTTAGAGGCTTATCCTTCATAAGGATAGATCGCATGGTGAGATAAAACAGATTCCTGCAACAGATATGTTCTACAGAAAAAGACAGACAAAGAGACAGAAAATATGCATGTCGCTTAGTACTCATACTAACACAGACAATAGATGCAATATGACAAGCTCCCACTAAGAAAAACACCCTCAATGAGTTTCTAAGTGAGCTAGGATCCATATTTCACATGCTTTTGAGTCAGATAGGGCATGATGCTCAAAAACATGCTATTTAGGTAGACAACACATTGTCAATCATATCATATATGATTCCTAGATGAGTATGGGATAGTGATACGCTATCACTGCATGTTCCTCATCCCATCCTTACCATCAGGTCCAAGTCCGACTTGATAACCCAATTCAAGCTCAACCATATTCGAGCTATGAGAATCACGATTTCTCCATACTGCCTCACCAAGATAATCAGGCACGCTCAGCTAGGGCATGACCCGTAACCATTTTACCATAGAATAAATCGCCTCTATAAATGGACAGATTTTGTTCTCAATAACAAATCTGAAACCATCTGAGTCTAAGCATGAAATCGATATGATGTTCCTACTGATGGCAGGTACAAAATAACAATCATGCAACTCCAATACAAGGCAAGGAGGTAAAGTGAGATCGTAAGTCCCGACGGTTAATGCAGCAACTTTTGCTCCATTCCCGACGCGGAGATCTACTTCTCCCTTCGCCAATTGTCTACTTCCTCGTAGTCCCTGCACATTTGCACAAATGTGCGAGGCACATCCGGTATCTAATACCCATGATGAGGAAGTACATAAGTTGGCCTCTATAACGAAGATACCAGAAGTTGAAGCTTCTGTAAGCTTCTTCTTCCTCTGATCTTCTAGGTAGAGTCTGCAATTTCTATACCAATGCCCGATGGCATGACAGAAATAACACTCTTCCTTCTTGGGTTTGGGCTTAGGCTTAGTGACAACACTTGTCAATTTCCTTTTGCCCTTACCTTTGGAACGCTTCCTCTTGCTGGAACTCTTTCCAACAATCACCATATCATTCTTCCCTTGGCTCCCAGCTTTCTCTTGGAATGACACATTCAACTGATCAACTATCAAAGAATTGTCCATGTCCTCTAATTGCTTACGCAATTCCGAAGGCATCTTTCCAAGCATCAAGCTGGACCCGTCCAGATCATCATCCTCATGCTTCCAATAAGCATCAATGATCGATCTAGAAGCCGTGGTCAGAGGCTTATCCTTCATAAGGATAGATCGCATGGTGAGATAAAACAGATTCCTGCAACAGATATGTTCTACAGAAAAAGACAGACAAACAGACAGAAAATATGCAAGTCGCTTAGTACACATACTAACACAGACAATAGATGCAATGTGACAGGCTCCCAGTAAGAAAAACACCCTCAATGAGTTTCCAAGTTAGCTAGGATCCATATTTCACATTCTTTTGAGTCAGCTAGGGCATGACGCTCAAAAACATGCTATTTAGGTAGACAACACATTGTCAATCACATCCTATGTGATTCCTAGATGAGTATGGGATAGTGATACGCTATCACTGCATGTTCCTCATCCCATCCTTACCATCAGGTCCAAGTCCGACTTGATAACCCAATTCAAGCTCAACCATATTCGAGCTATGAGAATCACGATTTCTCCATACTGTCTCACCAAGATAGTCAGGCACGCTCAGCTAGGGCATGACCCGTAACCATGACTATCGAGGCCTTGACAGTTGCTCTACTAATGGGCGGTAATAGCTTGAGATTAATCATGAGGAAGAGGATAAAATTTCGGACTTGAGAAGTGTCTGAGGTCCAGTCCGGAGCTGACCAGAATCTGGTCCGTCAAACTGACCTTGGTCAGCTTCTCTAGTCCGCCGTTCTGTCATTTTTCGGAGAAATTCTGAGCTTGGTCCGGGGATGACTAAATTGTTGGGTTTCCTGGGATCTCTAGAGGGAATCCTATTCCTAAGAGATCGATTTTAGGGTTTGCGCAGCGAATATAAAACAAAATTTTAATAAACCCTAGAACCATGTTTCTAATGAATCGTAGAAACGTTAGAACGCTTACCTCAATCGATCCGGGCCTGTATCAACTGAAGAATTCATCCGATCACTTAGGCAGGAAGATTACCTCGCCCTCTACACGTATCCACACCTCGGGATGGATTCCAACGATTGGAACTTGTCTGCTAGGACTCGAATCTCTATTCGGTTTTTTTTGCACTTCGAGAAAAACGAGACTTAGAACTTGTTGAGCTTTTTGGATCTCACCAAAAACTCTCCAAGAACTGCAAAATTCGGCTGACCAAAGTCTCATCCGTGATTAGGGTTTTAATCTCCTTCTTATAAAGTGATTTTACCCTAATTTCAGTTCAATTACGAAAATACCCAGAGTCCAGAACGGACGGTCCAGAAATGCACGTGGACCGTCCGTTCCAGAAGCAGAACAGACGATCTGCGTTAGTGGATCGTCCGTTCCATCTGCTTTCTCGTTCACTGAGTTCGACTGTCTGAAATAGACGACGTTCGTCTATAGTGTGGCCACACATTTCTACAGTCTCGCTCACACGAGTGGCCCAACGATATCTCTCTCTTTTACGAGAGGTACAAATCCCGTCTTGACTATCTACAATCCAGTACATGATTCGTTTCGTGCCTGATACACGCCTTTATAATCCTCCTGTTACGCAGGACGTTTAACGTATTCAAAGCACGCAACTCCTCATGTTGGATTCCGTAGATATCTCAGGTCTTAGGATCCAATCATGGAATCGCCATATGAGATTCAAGTCATGACGCTAGTCCATGTAACAATCTCATGCGGGTCAATCCAGTTTTTCGTTCGACGTAATCAAAGCACGCAACTCCTCATGTTGGATTCCGTAGATATCTCAGGTCTTAGGATCCAATCATGGAACCGTCATATGAGATTCTAGTCATGACTCTAGTCCATGTGACAATCTCATGCGGGTCAGTCCAGTATTCTGTTCTGCAACGAATACCTATGATTGTGATCGTATCCAATACTTATGATCATCTGTGTGATCATCAATCACACATCATACTAGTCTTATTATGTCGTTATTCCCATAACGACATAAGACTAGGGAGTTTAGTATCATTCCTAATGATACATGGATTTCATAACAGATCTAGCATGCAAGAACATGTAATGAATAACATACTCTCATAAAATCACATAGAAAGTATCAATACATCGAATGTATCTGAACAAAGCTCATAATCAGTACATCATAGAGCACTAAACCAACAATCTCCCACTTGCTCTAATCATGAACTGCTAAACATCTAATGCCCATATCCCTGACATGACCCTCATGCTTCGACGAAGGGAGAGGCTTCGTCAATGGATCGGCAATGTTGTCATCTGTCGACACTCTGCAAATGTGTACGTCTCCTCTGTCTATGATCTCCCTGATGAGGTGAAATCGTCTGAGTATGTGTTTGGATCGTTGATGGGATCTGGGTTCTTTTGCTTGTGCGATCGCTCCATTGTTGTCACAATACAGAGCAATGGGGCTATCAGCACTCGGAATGACACCCAAGTCACCAACAAACTTTCTGATCCAAACAGCTTCCTTTGCTGCGTCCGACGCTGCAATATACTCAGTTTCTGTAGTAGAATCTGCAACGGTCGCTTGCTTGGAACTCTTCCAGCTAACAGCGCCTCCGTTTAAGCAGAAAACATAGCCAGACTGCGATCTGTAGTCATCCGGGTCTGACTGGAAACTAGCATCGGTGTAACCTCTTACAGCGAGCTCGTCTTCCGACCCACCGTATATCAAGAACACATCCTTAGTCCTTCTCAAGTACTTCAGGATGTTCTTGACGGCGATCCAGTGCGACTCACCTGGATCTGACTGGTATCTACTCGTAATGCTCAACGCGTAGGATACATCCGGTCGAGTACAAAGCATGGCATACATGATGGATCCAATTGCCGAAGCATATGGAATCCGGTCCATGCGTTCTCGCTCATCAGGTGTCGTAGGACACTGACTCTTGCAGAGAACTGTGCCACTGCTCATCGGTAAGGTTCCTTTCTTGGAATCTTGCATCTTGAACCGTTTCAAGACCTTATCGATGTAAGTACTCTGACACAATCCTAGAAGACGCCTCGATCTATCTCTATAGATCTTTATTCCTAGAATATAGGCCGCTTCTCCTAGGTCCTTCATAGAAAACTGTGTTCCTAGCCAAGACTTAACGTCTTGCAAGGTAGGAACATCATTCCCTATAAGGAGGATGTCATCCACGTACAGCACTAGAAATACAACTGTGCTCCCACTGTCCTTCTTGTAAACGCATGGCTCGTCTTCGTTTTGTGAGAAACCAAACTTTTTGATTGTCTCATCAAAGCGAAGGTTCCAGCTCCTTGAAGCCTGCTTCAGTCCATAAATGGACCTCTGAAGCTTGCACACCATCCTCGGGTTCCTTGGATCGACAAAACCTTCGGGTTGTGTCATGTACACATCCTCGGTCAAGTTCCCGTTAAGGAACGCGGTCTTGACATCCATTTTTCATATCTCATAGTCATAATATGCGGCTATGGCAAGTAGGATCCTGATGGACTTCAGCATAACTACGGGCGAAAAGGTCTCATCATAGTCAATACCATGAATTTGACGGAATCCTTTCGCCACAAGTCGTGCCTTATATAACACGTTGCCATCCATGTCAGTCTCCTTCTTGAAGATCCACTTGCATCCGATGGGTTTTATCCCTTCATATGCATCAACCAGAGTCCATACTTGGTTGTCTGACATGGATTGCATCTTAGACTTCATAGCCTCACGCCATTTCTCAGAGTCAGGACTTGCTATAGCCTCTGGGTATGTGGTAGGCTCGTCATGTTCTAATAACATGAGTTCCTCATTCCCAGTCACGAGAAATCCATATCTCGTTGGCTCTTGGCGAATCCTGTCTGATCTCCGAGGTTCACTCGTCAAAGGTTGAGTCACAATCGGCAGTGAAACAGGTTGAACTTCTTCAACTTGTTCACTCGGCTCAGCGTCTACTTGCTGCTCTCGAACTTCCTCAAGTTCGACCCTACTCCCACTGACTCTTTTGGAGACGAACTCTCGCTCCATAAAAGTCGCATTCCTGGCAATGAACACCTTGTTCTCTGCCGGAATGTAGAAGTAGTAACCCTTAGTTTCCTTAGGGTAGCCTACAAATAAACACTTATCAGATTTGGAGGATAACTTATCAGCCATCTGACGCTTCACGTAAGCGTCGCAACCCCAAATTCGGACAAACGATAACGCGGGACGCTTCCCCGTCCATATCTCATATGGCGTCGTTTCAGCC
>NW_010966839.1:48182-48476 GCF_000463585.1 Tarenaya hassleriana | reverse complement strand
ACTCTTTCCATGGCTCTCAGCTCTCTTTTGGAATGACGCATTCAACTGATCAACTATCAAAGAATCGTCCATGTCCTCTAATCGCTTATGCAATTCCGAGGTCATGTTTCCAAACGTCAAGCTAGACTTGTCCGGATCATCGTCCACATGCTTCCAATAAGCATCAATGATCGATCTATAAGCCAGGGTTAGAGTCTTATCCTTCATAAGGATAGATCGCATCGTCAACTTCGGTACAATACCGGTTAACGCTATGTCCTACAGAAAAAGACAAAACAGAACGAAAACACATCT
>NW_010966839.1:46113-47268 GCF_000463585.1 Tarenaya hassleriana | reverse complement strand
TCAGATTAAGCAACGATTGCATAATCGGACCTTGAAAACGAAAAATTTCGGAATCTGTACCTCGGACCGTCCGTTCTGGATACAGAACGGACGTTCCAGGTTTGATAGAACGATCGTTCTCGACTTCAGAAGTCAGAACGGACGTTCCGCAATGTAGAACGAACGTTCTGTATGGACAGAACGGACGGTCTAGGACAGACCTTTCGTTCCGAGCCACTCAGTCCGTCACCCTTGGACCGTCCGGTCTGGCTTACCCAGAACGGATGGTCTAGTGTAGGCCTCCGTGATCAGATCACGTTTCCCCGCGTTCTCGTCCCCGATCAGACCCGAAACTGATCTGAATTCTTCTGTACACCCAAAATTCGAACTCCTGCACTCTATGCAATATGAAACATGCAATCTACACTAGATTCAATCATCAAACATGCATAGATTTCAAAGCAAACATGGATTCAAACAATTCAAATCCTAAAACGTGCGTGATTGGGTTCTACGAAATCAAAACAGAGCAACCAGGCTCTGATACCACTGTTGGGTTTCCTGGGATCTCTAGAGGGAATCCTATTCCTAAGAGATCGATTCTAGGGTTTGCGCAGCGGATATAAAACAAAATTTTAATAAACCCTAGAACCATGCTTCTAATGAATCGTAGAAACGTTAGAACGCTTACCTCAATCGATCCGGAGCCTGTATCAACTGAAGAATTCGTCCGATCACTTAGGCAGGAAGATTACCTCGCCCTCTACACGTATCCACACCTCGGGATGGATTCCAACGATTGGAACTTGTCTGCTAGGACTCGAATCTCTATTCGGTTTTTTTTGCACTTCGAGAAAAATGAGACTTAGAACTTGTTGAGCTTTTTGGATCTCACCAAAAACTCTCCAAGAACTGCAAAAGTCGGCTGCCCAAAGTCTCATCCGTGATTAGGGTTTTAATCTCCTTCTTATAAAGTAATTTTACCCTAATTTCGGTTCAATTACGAAAATACCCAGAGGTAATCTTCCGGTCCAGAAATGCACGTGGACCGTCCGTTCCAGAAGCAGAACGGACGGTCTGCGTTAAAGGACCGTCCGTTCCAGACCTTCTGGAACGAACAGACCGCGCACTCTGGACCGTCGGGTCTGGACTTGGTGGACCGTCCGTTCTGGACTT
>NW_010966839.1:40940-45804 GCF_000463585.1 Tarenaya hassleriana | reverse complement strand
TAACCGCTTAAGTCCTTGTGTTCGACCCCGGTACTACGACATCCGTATACTTGCGGATTAGTTGTGTGTCGGGTATAAATTTAAAGCTCGTCACACGAGGGGCCCAGCGATATCTCTCTCTTTTACGAGAGGTACAAATTCCGTCTTGACTATCTACAATCCAGTACATGATTCGTTTTGTACCTGATACACGCCTTTATAGTCCTCCTGTTACGCAGGACGTTTGACGTATTCAAAGCACGCAACTCCTCATATTGGATTCCGTAGATATCTCAGGTCTCAGGATCCGATCATGGAACCGCCATATGAGATTCCAGTCATGACGCTAGTCCATGTGACAATCTCATGTGGGTCAATCCAGTATTCCGTTCTCCAATGAATACCTATGACTGTGATCGTATCCAATATCTATGATCATCTCTATGATCATCAATCACACATCATACTAGTCTTATTATGTCGTTATTCCCATAACGACACAAGACTAGGGAGTTTAGTATCATTCATAATGATACATGGATTTCATAACAGATCTAGTATGCAAGAACATGTAATGAATCAAATACTCTCATAAAACCATAGAAAGTATCAATACATCGAATGTATCTAAAGAAAGCTCATAAACAGTACATCATAGAGCACTAAACCAACATAAATTTGGTCAGCCCATGACCAACTCAGTCCGATTTCTCCTTCTCAGGCTGACTAGGCAGACGGACCGCAGTTCAAAACTGAGCTTGGTCCGGGGCTGACCAAACTTGGTCAGCTCCGGACCAACTCGGTCCGTTTTTTTCAGCTCCGAGCTGACCAGAGGAAGCAGAGCGCAGACCAACTGGGCTTGGTCCGGGGCTGACAAAACTTGGTCAGCTCCGGACCAACTCAGTCTGTTTCCTCGGTCAGTCCGCCAGTCTTCGTCTCGGACCTTTGTTGTTCTCACCTGGTCCGTCGGACCAACTTTTGGTCCGGGGCTGACCAGCGAGAACTTTGGTCCTCCTGACCAAACACGCGGTCCGGAATCTGATCTGTCTGCTGGTCCGGCTGACCAACTATTGGTCCGGCTGACCGCGAACAGATCAGATTCGGAATAGATTTTTCGGGCTTCGAAAATCAGGGTTTTGTCCCGGTTTCGACGCACCGTTAACCCGTTCCAGACTCCATACCATCCATGCATCATTCAACAATCACAAATATTATTAAACATGCATAGATTCAATGATTACATGCAATTTAACGATTGAATCATGCAATCATACAACAAGCACGGCGATATGCAGAGAACCAGGCTCTGATACCACTGTTGGGGTTATCTACGGGTTCCTAGCATGCGATCATATCGATCTAGGGTTTGGTTTACTAGGTTTCATGCAGCGGAAGAAAGATCTAAACCTAGTCAAACGTCACACGCAACCAAACTCGCAAAACCCGAAAGATCGTGTATATCACCGAGGGAATCGTTACTTACCTCGTTCTCGATGAGACTTGAAGTTTATTTCGATCCGGGGCCTGTTTTAAATCACCTAGGACTGAAGTTACAGTCCCTCTACACGTATCCACACCGACGGGAAGGATTCCAAACGATTTGGAACGAATCTGCTAGGATTAGTGAAGAAAAGGGTAACTCAAGAGACGAGATCCAATCCCGGGACAATAGAAATCGAAGAGAACAGGTTCTCTAGGGTTCTAGGATGATTCTCTGAGTTTTTGGTCAGCCTTAATTAAGTTTGGACGAAATCCCAAACTTAAATAAGATTAGAAAACCCTAAAATCGAATTTTGAAAAGTTTCCCAGATCCCGGTCCGCCGGACCGGGAGCTTGATTCGGCGGACCAGGCTTAGTCCGACGCTCGTGGTCAGCCGGACCAGACTTGGAAAGATGACCTCCTGACTGACTTCCGGACCTCCTGGGCTGACCGACTTGGTCCGGGACTGACCAAACTTGGTCAGCTCCGGACCAACGCACTGAAAACTTCTTTTCGTGCTCGTTTCGGTCAAATCTCGTTTCCATTCTTCGGATTCTTCACGTATAACTCCATCCCTATTGGTGTGTGACCCTGTAGGCCCATTCTAAGTTGTAGTGACTTTAGGAACCTTTCCCGAACCACAGGTCATGGTTAGCCTCTAGCAAGACGCCATGACCACCCACTTAGAATTGAGTTAGAGGTGATCTAACCAAGGCATTAACAGCTCGAATTCTTATCCTTTGTCTCATGATATCATAAGTTGAATAAGGGCATGGTTTGAGCCACCCTTCAAGTTCAACTGCTTTCTCGTCTTGGCAAATCGACTAGTAAAATAGATGCAACTTCACCTATAGCGTGACCACGCGTTTTCATAGTCCGACTTCCAAGAGGGGGCCCAGCGATATATCTCCTGTTAAGGAGGTGACAAGTCCCATATTGCATGTCTACTATCTCCATATGATTCGTGAACGTATCTGATCAACGCCGTTATAATCATCCGGTTAAAGACGACGTTTGACGCAGTCAAGACACGTCACTCCTCATATCAGATACTCTAGACATCTCAGGTATGAGGATCCATAAACGAACCGCTGTATGAGATTCAAGTCATGACTCTGTCCATGTGACAATCTCGTGCGGGTCATCCAGTCACTCGTTCATACCGAGTACCCATGATTGTGATCTACATCCAATGCGTTGATCATACCTCATACTAGTCTTGATTCAACATTGTTCCCACAATGATGACTGACTAGGGAGTTTAGAATCATTCTCTAATGATTCAAGGATGCCGAAATACAACAAACATGCTAATCGTATAACGGATAAATAATGCATTCATAAATCAATGAATCAATACAAAGTAAAATGTCATATCATGGATCATCCTAGAGCATTACAACCAACACCTCTCAGCTTCATCAGGGGTCGAGAGATCTTGGCGAATCCCTCGACGGATCGTCGGTAATAACCGGCTAGTCCCAAGAAGCTCCTGACTTCTGTCGCAGAAGTTGGGACTGCCATTCCATGATGGCCTCGATCTTGGCCGGATCAACCTGAATGCCCTGAGCCGATACCACGTGTCCCAGGAATCCAATCTCCTGTAACCAGAAACTGCACTAACTGAACTTCGCGTACAACCGGTTCTCCCTTAGCCTCCACAATATCTTCTGCAGATGCTCCTCGTGTGTCTGCGGATACGGCGAATAGATGAGGAAGTCATCGATGAAAATGATGACAAACTCATCCAGGTAATCCATGAACACGCGGTTCATCAGTTGCATGAACACCACAAGTGCGTTTGTGAGCCTGAAAGGCATGACCACGGACTCGAAGTGTCCATCTCGTTTAGAATGTCGTCTTTTGTATATCATCCTCCTTGACTCGAATCTGATAATTTCCGGATCACAGATCAATCTTCAAAAACCATTGGACTCCTTGTAGCTAGTCCAACAACTCATCAATCCTCGGTAGCGGGTACCGATTCTTGATAGTCACTTGGTTGAGCCCTCGGTAATTAATGCACAATCGCATACTCCCGTCCTTCTTCTTCACGAAGAGTACCGGTGCTCCCCACGGTGAAACGCTAGGGCGAATGAAACCCTGCTTCACCAACTCGTTCAGCTGCTTCTTCAGTTCAACCATCTCTGTAGGTGTCATCTGGTACGGAGCCTTGGAAATTAGCTCGGTTCCTGGTAACATGTCTATGCTGAAATCAACCTCCGACTGGCGGTAACCCCGACAGACCATCGGGAAACACGTCTGGAAACTCTCGAACAATGGGTGTATCCTCCAATCTCCCCTCCAATTCCTATGTAGCTGTGATGACTACCAGGAATGCTTCGTTGCCCTTCCTGATCATCTTCGGACCTCAGGCTTGAACTTAAGGGGGTCCTCTGCTTGCGCCAATTTAGATGGTGAGCGAGGTAAGTCCTCCCCTCTTTGTCTTAAACGCCCACTCGGAGTGGGTTGGCATATGTTCCTTTAGATACTGCTATAGGGCCTCTTAGATATTTCGGAATTACTTACCTAATTCCAATCCTTTAGATTAGGCAATGGGCTTAATTGTAGAAATTGTTGATCTCCATTTAAGCATATAATGGCGACATTCTAAATGCGCCATGTTAAACTCACTACGCCTTCGACAACCCCAGCTCGCATCATCAATGTACGGACCTCGACATGTGAGGATTTTCTTCAGACATGGTTTGAAAACATTTTTCGTAGAAATCATTGGGTAATGAGCACGATTCCTTCCCGAGGAAAGAACGTGGCTCTTATACCAAAAGTTGTGACACCCGTAACCCGTGTACAGTATACGGGCTGTGCCACATGGACAAGTAGTAATAAAATAATAATGCGGAAGCAAAAATACGAAATCCAAAATCATTTTTCAACTAATAGAGTAAGCAGCGGAAAATACAACAGGCGATCAGTATCGCAAAATAACACATGTCCGAATAGTTTTCGTCTGCCGGATGCGCTAGGCGTAATCCTCGTGATCTGAAAAATGTAAACCACGAGGGCTAAGCACAACTGCTTAGTGAGTAGCCCGAGTTGAACCCGAAAATCTCGTTCCCAACGAGAACGGTACAGTCAACATTTCCATAAAAACACATGCAATAAGTAAAACACAGTAAGCACGTAAATAGCAATCACAAACATGCCCGTATGGAGTCCACCATAGCGCTTAGCCGTATACCCTGGTCAAGTCCATGACCAGGGGTGAATCCACGCCCGTCACTCGCGTGACGTTAGCCATCGCATCGCATGCGATCGTGCGCGTCTCCTGCGCCTGTCACTCTCGTGACTACCATGTCAAGTCCATGACACAACGGAAATACAATCATACCCGTATGGAGTCCACCATAGGGTCCAGCCATATATCCTAGTCAAGTCCATGAC
>NW_010966839.1:35744-40817 GCF_000463585.1 Tarenaya hassleriana | reverse complement strand
CACAAACACAATCACGCTTAACTCGTACGCACGAGCAAGCTACACACATGGCACACACCGTGCAACATCCCCATAGTACAACCATACGTATCACGGTATCCGGTCCCTACCGAGCTACAGTTTAACGCCATGCAAATTCTATCCGTATACAATCACACAACGATCACTCGTATTTCGATATCGCACATCTCACTACGCTACGCGACGTTCTGGCGAAAAGTCGGTTCGATTGATCCCAATCGCGAAGTCTTGTCATTTGGTGGGGGTTTGGTTCGCCCACGACCAAGTCTGGTCAGGCCCGGGCCAACCCCGTTGGCCGTTTTCTCTTTCTCGGGTGAAGTTGAATTTTCTCTAAATTTTTCTCTGAGCCTGGTCCGGCGTACCAAGCTCTGGTCAACCGGACTAGTTCTCTTTCTCCCCTGGTCTGCGCTGTCTTTTGGTCTGTCGGTCCGAGAGAGAAAACAAGTCTGGTCCGGCGGACCAAGATTGGTCAGCCCCGGCCCACCCTGCTTCTCCTCTCTCGGTCCGTCTCTTCTGGTCAGACGGAGTGCCCCTCACTCCGACACGTCTGGTCCGGCGGACCAGGACTGGTAAGCCCCGGACCAGGCGTGTATTTTCTCGGTCCGGTCTGTCTCTCTTCTGGTCAGGCGGTGTACATTTCCTCGGAACACGTCTGGTCCGGCGGACCAGTTCTGGTCCGGCGGACCAGTCCGCGTTCTTCTCTCGGACCGCGTTCTTCTCTCCTAGTTCGGCTGAGTGACGTTGGTGTTGGGTTTTCCTGGGATCTCAAGAGCGAATCTAATTCCTAAGAGTTCAGTTCTAGGGTTTGCGCAGCGGATGAAATTCAAAATTTTGATGAAACCCTAAAACCTATCATGCATGATCTTGTAGAAATGTTAGAACGCTTACTTCAATCGATTCGGGGCCTGTTTCAATTGATGTGTTCGTCCGATCACTGTAGGCAGGAAGAATACCTTGCTCTCTACACGTATCCACACCTCGGGATGGATTCCAACCTTTGGAACTTGTCTGCTAGGACTCGAATCTTCTATTCGATGATGTGCTTTGAGAAAATGAGATTTAGATCACTTCTACAACCCTCTAGACTCTCCAAAAAGGTCTGAAGAAGTTCTCTTTTTCGGCTCATCGGTGTTAGGGTTATTAATCTCCTCTTATTCAAGTGATTAACCCTAGATCCGGACTTTTAAAATTAAATCCGAAACCCAGACCGAACGGACTGCTTAGTAGTTCGTTCGGTCTGGGCACTTGGTCCATTCGAACCAGTCACATAACAGGGTCCGTTCGGTCCGACGAGTCAGTCCGTTCGGTCCAACACTTGGTCCGTTCGGACTGGACTCTCTAGTCCGTTCGGTCCAACAGTTTGGTCCGTTCGGACTAGACCCTCCGGTCCGTTCGGTCTATTCCTAGACCGGACGGTCCGGACCTCTGTCCAGATTTCTCGACATTTTCTCGTGCATTTGTCTTTCCCTGCGTGTGTGACCTTGTAGGCTCATTCGATATAGCAGTATAACCCGAAATCTCTATTCCGGATATACAAGTCATAGGCGGTCTCTAGCAAGACACTATGACTACCTATCTCGAATAGAGTTTGTTCGTGATCTTACGAACGCCAGTGATGATTCCGGTTGATGATCCTTTTGTATCACGATATCATAGGTCGAATATAAGGCATGGACAAGCCACCTTATCTGATTCGACTGCTTTCTCGTTCACTGAGTTCGACTGTCTGAAATAGACGACGTTCGTCTATAGTGCGGCCAAGCGACCCGCCCGAAAAATGGGCGACCGGAAGAAAAATGAGCGACCCGCCTGAAAAATGGGCGACCGGAAGAAAAATTAGCGACCCGCCTGAAAAATGAGCGACCGCCTGAAATCAAAATCGGCCCAAAAAGGAAAAGCCCATGTTTTGAGGAGAAGACCTAATTCTGAACATTCACAAAAAGGGGAGTTTGAGGAGAGAGAAAGGGGGCTACAGACTTTGGAGAAAAATCACCTTGGAGAGGAAGAAAAGGGGGATTTTGGAGATCAAGGAGGCTAGGAGAAGAGGAGGACCACCATTGAAGACCATCTTGAGCATTTCTTCTCCTTTTCCATGTTTCTTCATTTTGCTTTCTGTTTTGAAACCCTAGTTATGGAGTAGTGACTTTGTTGTGGGTGAGGGATCCCCACTTTTGTATGGATACTTATGCTTAATCTATGATGTCTTTGAGTTTCTTCCATGGGTTTGATGTTTTGTGCTTAATGCTATTGATTTGGTTGAAACCCTAATTGATATGATTGTAGAACACATTGATCATAGGGATATGGGAATGATGTTTGGAACCAAATGTCAAATGAGTGAGTTATTCACATTGGGAGATGGCTTAACTTGCTTAGGGTTCATGATAGGGTACACTAATGCATCTAGAGATCATTTAGATCATTGGGAGATGGGTGAATCGATCCTCTAGGTAGTGAGTTTAAGCTTGGGAGAGACAAACTCTAGAAGAAGTGCTTGAAACCCCCATATGGAGGATAACCCATAGACATTGTAGCATCATTAACCATCCATGCGATTCTTGAGGGATCCCGAACCTACAACGCCTCAAACCATCGTTTTACAAACCGTTAATTTTACTTGCTTTCTTGTATTCCGACCCTTACCACAAACCACATTTTTACTTGACCACCTAATCTAGCTTAGAGATAGACTAATACATCCTAGTCCTCGTGTTCGCCCCCGGTACTACAACTACCGTATACTTGCGGATAGTGGTACGAATCGGGTATTAAATATAAGACTCGGTGCGTGCGCATCAAGTTTTTTTCGCCGTTGCCGGGAACTAGGCGTTTTCGTGTTAGTCTAGATTTTTGCTAGATCATCATTGCTTGGATATTTGCTTGGATTACTTTGCGACATAACCATTTCACAGCACTTTCGGTTCGTTTTGTCTCTTTGGTGTGCAGCTCTTCCGGTGCATGACAAGAAGCACAACCGGTAGAGATCAACTCGTCTTCGACCCCGAAATAGAAAGGACCCTACGCTTCGCCCGTAGACAGCAAAGACAGTGGGGAATGGCCGAAGAAATGCTAAGAGAAAACAACGCACGGAGAGAACAACCCGAGATGGCCGAAGAGCTGTTGAGAGGGGCCAATGCCCAAAGAGGTCCAGCCCAAGCACCCCCTAGAACGCTTCGAACATACACACAACCGAAGCACACTCAATTGCTATCATGCATCAATCGGGGACCACCAGAAGAATTTGAACTCCTACCGCAATGCATCCAAATGCTCAACAACATGAGTTTCCGTGGGAGACCAAACGAGGACCCGAATGCTCACCTTACGAACTTCAAGATGAACTGTAAGGCAATCAAGAAGGGACCGAGGACTACCCTTGAAGACGTGTTCCTTGAGACTTTCCCCTACTCACTTACGGAGAGAGCTAGAGATTGGCTCTACACTCTTGAGCCAAATTCTATCTCGACATGGGGTGAGATGGAAGAACAATTCCTTATGCAGTACTACTCCCCTACCAAGACTCAACATGCGAGGAATCGGATCAATGCATTTGTGCAAGAGGATGGGGAGAATCTCCATGACGCATGGGAACGCTTCAAGGAATATCAAAGAATGTGCCCTCACCATGGAATGGAAAGAGACTACCTTCTGTCCATCTTTATCCATGTCGTGTCTCGTGTCGTGTCCGAACTCACGCTCGAACATGCGTGCTCATCCTCGGCCGAATCCGCCACGGCTTGTAATGTGCTTGTGTGCGAAGAAGAGAACACTTAGGATGTAAGCTACTCAAAGGAAGCTTCTTGGAACCCAAGTTATCTTCCAACAGCTAGTATCTCCCCACCTACCTCATTAATGGCGAGAATTGTTGAAGCCTTGCATGTTGAGTTGTCTTTAATTTCTAGTTGTTAGTATTATCTATTTAAACCCATGTAAACCCACTTTGAGGGAACTTTTTGCTTGATCAATTTCGAACTAAGTCTTTGAGACTCTTCTCCACATCCGTTTGTGTCGTGTTAAGCTTGGTTGGACCGAGTTTCGCTTGGTTGGTCCGAGACACCCTCTTGGTTCGTCCGAGAATCACTTCGGTTCGTCCGAAGTTGTATTTGGTCTTTCCGAATACGCCCTTATCCCTTCGCCATCCACCCTTTCATTCGGAATTGAGTTCGAGAGTCCTCTTGGACGAGTGATTGATTCTGAACCCTCTTTTCATCTCTATCACCGGGCATCTCTTCCGCTACGCTGAGGCGTGTATCAGAAGAGATCGAGGAGGTAAGTCGGGCACTGGACGGTCAAGAAACTGAAAAAGAGATTTCTAAGATACTTCGGGGGACCCGCCCAGATTTCCGGGCGACCCGCCCAAAATCACCCAGTTTTGGAGAAATACAGAGGCAAACGAGCGACCGCCCGCCTTTCCAGGCGGACCGCTCGAAAATCTTTGAGCAAAATCGACCCAATTCCAGCTGAAACGAGCGACCGCCCACCTTTCCAGGTGGCCTGCTCGAAATCTCTGAGCAAAATTGATTCATTCTCGGAGCAAACGAGCGACCGCTCGACTTTCCAGGCGGACCCCCAAAAAGTTTGAGCAAAATCGACTCATTTTCGGAGAAAGTGAGCGACCGCTCGACTTATCGGGCGACCCGCCCATTTGCACCTGAGAAGGAAGAATCGCAGTTCGAAGCCCTCCTCGCGATCACTCAAGCCATACCTGATGCGCCTCAAGTCCCGAGAAGAGATACACGCATTGATTGGGATCCCAAACATGCCCCACAAGTGGAATTGAAACCCCTACCTCAAGGGTTAAAGTACGTTTTCCTCGGCGCAAATTCTACTTATCCCGTTATCGTTAATGATGCATTAGATGAGGATCAAGTAGAAAAACTCACCAAGTTGCTTAGGCAATACAGGGAAGTCCTAGGGTACACTCTAGGAGACATCAAGGGTCTTAGCCCCTCTCTTTGCATGCACTGCATACATTTAGAGGATGATACCAAATCGTCAATCGGACATCAACGTAGGCTAAACCCGAACATGAAAGAAGTAGTCAAGAAAGAG
>NW_010966839.1:33822-35600 GCF_000463585.1 Tarenaya hassleriana | reverse complement strand
ATTGATTATCGAAAACTTAACACAAACACCCGTAAAGACCACTTCCCCCTTCCATTCATTGATCAAATGTTAGAGAGACTTGCATTGCATTCTTACTTTTGTTTTCTCGATGGTTACTCCGGTTTCTTCCAAATCCCTATCCATCCGAGTGACCAAGAGAAAACGACATTCACATGCCCTTACGGCACTTTCACATATAGACGCATGTCATTTGGTTTATGCAATGCACCTGCAACTTTTTAAAGATGCATGATGGCTATTTTCTTCGATGTCATTGAAGATATTATGGAGGTATTCATGGACGATTTTTCTGTCCATGGACCCTCCTTTGATGTGTGTTTAACCAATCTCCATCGAGTGTTAGACAGATGTCTCAAGGCGAATTTGGTTTTGAATTGAGAGAAATGCCACTTCATGGTGCGAGAGGGCATTGTACTTGGTCATCGGATTTCGGACAAGGGGATAGAAGTAGATAGAGCGAAAGTGAAAGTGATTGAGAAGCTACCGCCACCGACCAACGTTAAAGGGATCCGAAGTTTCTTGGGTCACGCCGGATTTTACAGGAGATTCATCAAGGATTTTTCGAAGATAGCGAGGCCCTTGACCGCGCTTTTGGGCAAGGACATCCCATTTGAGTTTAATGAGGAGTGCCACAAGGCATTTGAAATATTAAAGAAGGCATTAGTATCACCTCCGATCATTCAACCTCCGGATTGGAGCATCCCTTTTGAATTGATGTGTGATGCTAGTGATTTTGCAGTCGGAGCCGTATGGGGACAAAAGAAGGATGGAAAGCATTATGCCATATACTATGCAAGTCGAACGCTCGATGATGCCCAAACGAATTACTCCACCACAGAGAAAGAGCTCCTTGCTATAGTATTTGCCTTCGAGAAATTTAGATCATACTTGGTGGGTTCTAAGGTGATCATATACACGGATCACGCCGCCTTGAGGTACTTGCTCACGAAGAAGGATGCTAAACCAAGGTTGATCCGATGGGTTCTAAGGTGATCATATACACGGATCACGCCGCCTTGAGGTACTTTCTACAAGAGTTTGATCTAGAGATCCGCGATAGGAAAGGAACAGAGAATATAGTGGCGGATCTGTTGGGTTTCCTGGGATCTCATGAGCGAATCCTATTCCTAAGAGACAGATTCTAGGGTTTGCGCAGCAGATGTAAAACAAAAATTTAATAAACCCTAGAACCATGCTTCTATGATTCGTAGAAACGTTAGAACGCTTACCTCAATCGATCTGAGGCCTGTATCAATTGAAGAATTCGTCTGATCACGAAAGGGAGGAAGAATACCTCGCCCTCTACACGTATCCACACCTCGGGATGGATTCCAACGGTTGGAACTTGTCTGCTAGGACCCGAATCTGCTATTCGGTTTCATGCTTCGAGAAAACGAGACTTGGATCACCTTTCAAAACTCTTGGATCTCACCAAAAAGTCTGTTGAAAAGTCATAAAGTCGGCACTCAAAGTCTCTCTATTTATCAGGTCTTAGGATCCAATCATGGAACCGCCATATGAGATTCAAGTCATGACGCTAGTCCATGTGACAATCTCATGCGGGTCATTCCAGTATTTCGTTCTCCAACGAATACCTACGATTGTGATCGTATCCAATACCTATGATCATCTATATGATCATCAATCACACATCATACTAGTCTTAGTATATCATTATTCCCATAATGATACATGACTAGGGAGTTTAGTATTGTTCATAACAATACATGGATTTCATAACATATTAAAGCATGCAC
>NW_010966839.1:30777-33162 GCF_000463585.1 Tarenaya hassleriana | reverse complement strand
ACCTGATTCGTACCACTATCCGCAAGTATACGGTAGTTGTAGTACCGGGGTCGATCGCGAGGACTAGGTTGTGTTAATCTATTCTTAAACTAGATCAAAGATGATGAAAAATATTGATTACAAAGTGTTTGTGAAAATGTCGGAACACAAGAAAGCAAGTAAAATTAACGGGTTGTAAAACGATGGTTTGAGGCGTTGTAGGTTCGAGATCCCTCATGAATCGCATGGACGGTTAGTGATGCTACAATGTCTTGGTGTTTGTCTTCCAATTGGGGGTTTCAAGCACTTCCTCTAGAGTTTATCTCTCCCGAGCTTAAACTCACTACCTATAAAATCAATTCACCCATTTCCCAATGATCCAAATGATCTCTAGATGCATTAATGTGCCCTATCATGAACCCTAAGCAAGCTAAGCCATCTCCCAATGTGAATAACTCACTCATTTGACATTTGGTTCCAAACATCATTCTCATATCCCTATGATCAATGTGTTCTATGGTCATATTAATTAGGGTGTCATCCAAATCAACAGCATTAAGCACAAAACATCAAACCCATGGAAGAAAACTCAAAGACATCATAGATTAATATTGGGTGTCCATACAAAAGTGGGGATCCCTCACCCACAACAAAGTCACTACTCCATAACTAGGGTTTCAACACAGAAAGCAAAATGAAGAAACATGGAAAAGGAGAAGAAATGCTCAAGATGGTCTTCAATGGTGGTCTTCTTCTTCTCCTAGCCTCCTTGATCTCCAAAATCCCTCTTTCCTCTCTTCCAAGTCAAGTCTCTCTCCAAAGTGTGTAGCCCCCCTTCTCTCCCCTCAAACTCCCCTTTTTGTGAAAGTCCAAAATTAGGTTTTCTCCTCAAAACACGGGCTTTTCCTTTTTGGTCCGATTTTCATTTCAGGCGGTCGCTCATTTTTCAGGCGGGTCGCTCATTTTTCTTCAGGTCGCCCATTTTTCGGGCGGGTCGCTCATTTTCCTCTGACACGTGAAAAAGCGAGCGACCGCACATAAAATGAGCGACCGCTCACAAAACGGGCGACCGCCCATAAAATGGGCGGGTCGCTCGTTTTGGCTGAGCTCCCCGAGCATTCTCGAATTCTTGTTCTTCCGTGCCCGCTTCGTGAGGATTCATCGTGGAGTCTTTCTGCAAGGAAAAACGAGCAAAACAACCTACCCATGGCCATCTAACGTCTTATGATGCCTAGAATGTGAGAAGAATTGTGATGCACGACGTTATAAAACCGGTGAAAAACCCGTGTGATCAAATCCCCCCAGACTTGAGGTTTGCTCGTCCTCGAGTAAATGTGCAGTTATAAAACTATCCAAGGGGTGATAAGATACAGTCGGAGAACAAGTGGGGGTTTTGAGTGGATTGGTTGTATGGGTTAAAGTCGCTGCGAATGAAATCGGGTTTGGTATACTCTATCTTTTCCAACACTCGAGCGAAATCTTATCAATGGGATTTTCATTACTTCCTGCGGTCTAAGATGAAATAATTCCTACTTGCCGAGCATGTCTCCTAAACACATTCCAAATGAGAACCCCAAAAGTCACTTAGCCTATAACTTCAATGTTTTCTCTTGCCCCATATCTTTCCTTTTATTCGTGTTTTTGTGTTCTTTTTCTTTTTCTTTCCTTCCCCTTTTTTTCATATGATGCAATCCCGGGCTTCTAGGACGTTGGAATTTGACAAGTTCACTCTTTTCTCTTTTTTTTTGTGTCCTTGTCCCACAACTTAGACCCGAGCCTTCATTTTCGACGCACTCATGTCCCCGAATGATTTTCATTAAGATGACAGAAGAGTATCGGGATGCATCGTGGTTTCTAGGGCTTGTTGCTTCCTATAGGCTTCCTAACTTAGAGGTCAAAGGGTGGTTTTTTTAGGGAGACGTTTCGTGCTTAGTTCATAATCTCTACTCCATCTAGACTTTAGGAGACAAAATCATCCCACGTGATATTCATTCGCTCTAGGATTGGATCAGCTATTTCTACCTCGCTCGACAATCCATTCAACCCTTTAGATCAATCTAAACTTAGCTCCTAAAACCTTTCCAAGCCAATCTTTACTCTATGTTCACCCACATCGTCATCCGGCCAAACCTTTGAGAGGAAAAACCTTATGTAAGTGTATGCATGCATTCCTACACCTATATGCATATGCAATCTAATCGTGCAAGTTAATGCAAAGGATGTAAACATTTTTTTTAAACATGAAATTCAAGACTCTAAGTGTAGAATGTAAGTGATATGCAAGGCTCATGGATTCGAAATGTGTTAGTATCACTCATCCCCCCAGACTTGAATTGAACACCGTCCGCGGTGTTAACTCTCGTCTAGTGGGGAGTATAAAAAGAGTGAGTGTGTTACCTCTTCCGA
>NW_010966839.1:27872-30741 GCF_000463585.1 Tarenaya hassleriana | reverse complement strand
AATGGGCCCTATGCAATGTGAAGGAAACATGAAGCTTTGATTCCCCTGTTTTGAACTCGGTGTAGGGCGAGAGTTTCCTCCTTCGATCGGGATTGGAACGGAGTGGCCTCCACAAAGGATAGGTCAACATTAATGAGGACTGCCTCTACAAGACTTGAAAAGGGCGTGTCTTGAGGCTTGAAGTCTTATATGATCGGTATGTTGTCCGAAATATACTTCCGTGATTTACCTCAGTGGCTGCTAAAATCCATCTGAAACACACGGGAAATCATCGAAAAATGATCAGAATAAATGAGCGCCGCTCGCTCTTTTCCTTTTCTTCTCGACTTTTTTTTTTCTTCTTTTTTTTTTGAATAACGGACGGTCACTCGTTTCGGTGGGCGACGACTCGTTCCTTTGAAACACAGATGAGCGGGTCGTCCAAAAAATGGGCGACCGCTCGTTTACCCTATATTTCGGCGCAAAACGGATTTTTCCTCACACTCATGATGTATCTGATAAAAGAGGTTTTTAGGAGGGAGTTTTGGAGGTTTGATTAAGAAAAAGAAAAAAACGAAACAAAGAGGTTGAAAAATGTACATCCCGGTGTGAACCGGGTCGCTAGTTAGGGTCGTAGCTAGACCGAAATGCGGTCCAATCAATTAAAGAGAGGGAGAGTACAGAGGTACCTCCTTCTGGTCTAATACTCCCTGAATTGTATGGCTTGAGTCTTTGAGTGTTGACCATGAAAGTTTCGCCTTTTCCGTTGTCGAGTTCTACCGCTCCATGAGAGGTGATGTTCTTTATGATGAACGGTCCCGACCACCTTGATTTCAGTTTTCCTGGAAAAAGTTTTAGTCGAGAATTAAATAAAAGAACGAGGTCACCTTGTTGGAAGCTTCGATTGAGGACGTGCCGGTCATGCCACTTCTTGGACCGCTCCTTGTAGATCTGCGCGTTCTCATATGCGTCCAAGCGAATTTTCTCTAAGTGATGGAGCTCCAACATTCGTTTCTCCGCTTGTGGAGCACGTTCGGGGTCCCAATCGATGCATGATTTCCCTTTTGAACCTTGAGAGGCGTCAATAACGGTGTGGGTGGTCGACAAGATGCTTCCGAGGTCCAACTCTTCATTTCCAGGGGAAAACAGGCGGGTGCCCATTTTTCAGGCGGGTCGCCCACTTCTGCAGCATTTGGATCAGTTTTGCTCAGACAATTCGGGCGGGTCGCCCATTTTTGTTACACAGGGTCGCCCATTCTTGGTCCAGGTCGCCCGCGTCAACAGTGTTTTTGCTCAGACAAAATGAGCGGGTCGCCCATTTTTCGGCCCGATCGCTCGCGTCAACAGTGTCGCTGCTCAGATAAAATGAGCGGGTCGCCCATTTTTCAGACGGGTCGCTCATGATTTTCTGCACTTCTTCATCAGCTATTGAAAGTGGGCGGGTCGCCCGTTTTTTACACATGGTCGCCCGTTTTTGGTCCCGGTCGCTCGCGTCAACAGTGTCACTGCTCAGACAAAATGAGCTGGTCGCCCATTTTTCAGGCGGGTCGCCCATTTTATGTTGCACTTCGCCATCAGTGGGTCAGCCGCGGACCAGACAGTGGATCAGACGGACCAAGACAAAAGCCAGGCGGACCGGAAAAGACCAAGAAGGGTCTTGGTCCGGAGCTGACCACACGTGGTCCGCCGGACCAAGCCTTCAGGTCAGCCGGTCCGCGAGCGTCGGACTAAGCCTGGTCCGCCGGACCAAGCTCCTGATCCGGCGGACCGGGATCTGGGAAACTTTCCAAAATTCGATTTTAGGGTTTTCTAATCTTATTTAAGTTTGGGGTTTCGTCCAACCTTAATTAAGGCCGACCTAAAACTCAGAGAAACATCCTAGAACCCTAGAGAACTTGTTCTCTTCGATTTCTATTGTCCCGGGATTGGATCTCGTCTCTTGAGTTACCTTTTTCTTCACTAATCCTAGCAGATTCGTTCCAAATCGTTTGGAATCCTTCCCTCGGTGTGGATACATGTAGAGGGGCTGTAACTTCAGTCCTAGGTGATTTAGAACAGGCCCCGGATCGAAATAAACTTCAAGTCTCATCGAGAACGAGGTAAGTAACGATTCCCTCGGTGATATACACGATCTTTCGGGTTTTGCGAGTTTGGTTGTGTGTGACGTTTGACTAGGTTTAGATCTTTCTTCTGCTGCATGAAACCTAGTAAACCAAACCCTAGATCGATATGATCGCATGCTAGGAACCCGTAGATATCCCCAACAGTGGCATCAGAGCCTGGTTCTCTGTATATCGCCGTGCTTGTTGTTGATTGCATGATTTAATCGTTAAATTGCATGTAATCATTGAATCTATGCATGTTTAATGATATTTGTGATTGTTGAATGATGCATGGATGGTATGGAGTCTGGGACGGGTTAACGGTGCGTCGAAACCGGGGCAAAACCCTGATTTTTGAAGCCCGAAAAATCTGTTCCGAATCTGACCAAGAGTTGGTCAGCAGGACCAGCAGGCAGATCAGATTCCGGACCGCGTGTTTGGTCAGGAGGACCAACGTTCACGCTGGTCAGCCCCGGACCAAAAGTGGTCCGGCGGACCAAGCGTGAACAAATACAGGTCCGAGACGCATCGAGGACTGACCGGAAGAAGCGAACTGAGTTGGTCCGGAGCTGACCAAGTTTGGTCAGTCTCGGACCAAGCCCAGTTGATCTGCGCTCCGCTTCCTCTAGTCAGCTCGAAGCTGAAAAGAACGAACCGAGTTGGTCCGGAGCTGACCAAGTTTGGTCAGCCCCGAACCAAGCTCAGTTTTGAACTGCGGTCCGTCTGCCTGGTCAGCCTGGGAAGGAGAAATCGGACTGAGCTGGTCAGGGGCTGACCAAATTTGGTCA
>NW_010966839.1:24864-27325 GCF_000463585.1 Tarenaya hassleriana | reverse complement strand
TGATTGACAATGTGTTGTCTACCTAAATAGCATGTTTTTGAGCGTCATGCCCTAGCTGACTCAGAAGCATGTGAAATATGGATCCTAGCTCACTTGGAAACTCATTGAGGGTGTTTTTCTTAGTGGGAGCCTATCATATTGCATCTATTGTCTGTGTTAGTAGGAGTACTAAGCGATGTGTTTATTTTCTGTCTGTTTGTCCTTTTCTGTAGAATATATCTGTTGCAGGAATCTGGTTAATCTTACCATGCGATCTATCCTTATGAGGGATAAGCATCTAACCAAGGCTTCTAGATCGATCATTGATGTTTATGGGAAGCATATGGATGATGGTCTAGACGTGTCCAGCTTGATGCTTGGAATGATGTCTTCGGAATTGCGTGAGCAATTAGATGACATGGACAATTCATTGATGGTTCATCAGTTGAATGTGTCATTCCAAGAGAGAGCTGGGAGCCAAAGGTAAGGGCAAGAGGAAAGTGACAAGTGTTGTCACTAAGCCTAAGCCTAAACCCAAAAAGGAAGAGTGTTATTTCTGTCATGCTATTGGGCATTGGTATAGAAATTGCAGACTGTACCTGGAGGATCAAAGGAAGCAGAAGCTTCAACTTCTAGTATCTTCGTTATAGAGGCTAACTTGTGTACTTCTACGTCATGGGTATTAGATACCGGATGTGCCTCGCACATTTGTGTAAATATGCAGGGACTGCGGGGAAGTAGACAATTGGCGAAGGGAGAAGTAGATCTCCGCGTCGGGAATGGAGCAAAAGTTGCTGCATTGACTGTCGGGACTTATGATCTGACTTTACCTTCTGGCCTTATATTGGAGTTGCATGATTGTTATTTTGTACCTGCCATCAGTAGGAACATCATATCAATCTCATGTTTAGACTCAGATGGTTTCAGATTTGTCATTGAGAACAAATGTCTGTCCATTTATAGAGGCGATTTATTCTATGGTAAGGGTTATCAGTTTAATGGCCTTTATGTTTTGGAAGATGAATCATCTAGATACAGGTCGATCTATAACGTTAGTACCAAGCGGTTTAAGCCGAACGACTTAAATCCGACCTATCTCTGGCATTGTCGACTTGGTCACATCAATGAGAAACGCATAGCGAAGCTTCATTTTGATGGACTTCTTGATTCTTTTGATTATGAATCAATCGAATCGTGCGATTCTTGTTTGATGGGAAAGATGACAAAACCTCCTTTTACTAGAAAAGGAGAAAGGGCTACTGAGTTGTTAGAACTCATACATAGTGATGTATGCGGTCCTATGAGCTCACCCGCTAGAGGAGGTTATCTGTACTTTGTTACGTTTATTGATGATTTCAGTAGATACGGTTATGTCTACTGGATGAGACATAAATCTGAAACACTTGAATTTTTCAAGATTTTCAGAAACGAGGTACAGAACCAACTTGGCAAGACGATCAAGTTGCTTCGATCTGATCGAGTTGGCGAGTATATGAGCCAAGAGTTCACTGACTATCTGGCAGATTGTGGGATTGTCTCACAGTTGACTCCACCTGGAACGCCACAGTGGAATGGCGTGTCCGAGAGGAGGAACCGAACCTTATTAGATATGGTACGGTCTATGATGAGTCATGTCGATCTTCCTAAATCCTTCTGGGGCTACGCTCTGGAAACGGCTGCGCTTATACTGAACAACTATCCAACAAAGTCGGTTCAGAAGACACCATATGAGATATGGACTGGGAAGCGTCCCAGATTAGCGTTTATGAAGATTTGGGGATTTGACGTATATGTGAAACGTCTGGCTTCTGATAAGCTATTCGCCAAATCTGATAAATGCATATTTGTGGGTTACCCTAAGGAAACTAAAGGGTACTGGTTCTACAACCCATCTGAGAACAAAGTGTTTGTTGCTCGGAATGGATCTTTCTTGGAGAGAGGGTTCGTCTCCAAGAGAGTCAGTGGGAGTAGAATAGATCTCGAAGAAGTTCGAGAACCACAAATAGTCGAAGAACCGAGTGAACAGGTCGAAACAGTTCAACCTGTATCACAAGTTGTTGAGACAACACCTACTAGTGAACCTCGGAGATCTGGTAGAATTCGCCAAGAGCCCACAAGATATGGTTTTCTTGTGACAGGAAACGACGAACTCATGTTGTTAGAACATAACGAGCCTACGTCGTATTCAGAGGCTGTGGCGAGTTCCGATTCCGAGAAATGGCACCAGGCCATGGAGTCTGAGATGCAATCCATATACGACAACAAAGTGTGGACTTTGGTCGATTCGTTCAATGGTATTAATACCATTGGATGCAAGTAGGTTTTCAAGAAGAAAACCGACATGGATGGCATCGTGCATACCTATAAGGCACGACTCATCGCGAAAGGGTTTCGGCAGATTCATGGCATAGACTATGATGAAACCTTTTCACCAGTCGTGATGCTTAAATCCATACGGATTCTGCTAGCCATAGCTGCGTAT
>NW_010966839.1:23890-24348 GCF_000463585.1 Tarenaya hassleriana | reverse complement strand
CGAAGATTCCAGCTCCTCGAAGCCTGCTTCAGTCCATAAATGGATCTCTGAAGTTTGCATACCTTCCTCGGACTCTTAGGATCGATAAAGCCCTCGGGTTGTGTCATGTACACATCCTCGAGCAGATTCCCGTTAAGGAATGCGGTCTTGACGCCCATCTGCCATATCTCATAGTCATAATACGCAGGTATGGCTAGCAGAATCCGTATGGATTTAAGCATCACGACTGGTGAAAAGGTTTCATCATAGTCTATGCCATGAATCTGCCGAAACCCTTTCGCGACGAGTCGTGCCTTATAGGTATGCACGATGCCATCCATGTCGGTTTTCTTCTTGAAAACCTACTTGCATCCAATGGTATTAATACCATTGAACGAATCGACCAAAGTCCACACTTTGTTGTCGTACATGGATTGCATCTCAGACTCCATGGCCTGGTGCCATTTCTCAGAATCGGA
>NW_010966839.1:20644-22988 GCF_000463585.1 Tarenaya hassleriana | reverse complement strand
TGGTTCGGGAAAGGTTCCTAAAGTCACTACCACTTAGAATGGGCCTACAGGGTCACACACCAATAGGGATGGACTTATACGTGAAGAATACGAAGAATGGAAACGAGATTTGACCGAAACGAGCATGAAAAGAAGTTTTCAGTGCGTTGGTCCGGAGCTGACCAAGTTTGGTCAGCCCCGGACCAAGTCGGTCAGCCCAAGAGGTCCGGAAGTCAGTCAGGAGGTCATCTGTCCAAGTCTGGTCCGGCTGACCAAGAGTTGGTCAGCTGCAGACCAGACAGTGGGTCAGACGGACAGAGACAGAAGCCAGGCGGACCGGAAAGACCAAGAAGGGTCTTGGTCCGGAGCTGACCACCTTATTTAAGTTTGGGAATTCGTCCAAACTTAATTAAGACCGACCTAAAACTCAGAGAAACATCTTAGAACCCTAGAGAACCTGTTCTCTTCGATTTCTATTGTCCCGGGATTGGATCTCGTCTCTTGAGTTACCTTTTTCTTCACTAATCCTAGCAGATTCGTTCCAAATCGTTTGGAATCCTTCCCGTCGGTGTGGATACGTGTAGAGGGACTGTAACTTCAGTCCTAGGTGATTTAGAACAGGCCCCGGATCGAAAAAAACTTCAAGTCTCATCGAGAACGAGGTAAGTAACGATTCCCTCGGTGATATACACGATCTTTCGGGTTTTGCGAGTTTGGTTGCGTGTGACGTTTGACTAGGTTTAGATCTTTCTTCCGCTGCATGAAACCTAGTAAACCAAACCCTAGATCGATATGATCGAATGCTAGGAACCCGTAGATATCCCCAACATACACATGCAGTGATAGCGTATCACTATCTCATACTCATCTAGGAATCACATAGGATGTGATTGACAATGTGTTGTCTACCTAAATAGCATGGTTTTGAGCGTCAAGCCCTAGCTGACTCAAAAGCATGTGAAATATGGATCCTAGCTCACTTGGAAACTCATTGAGGGTGTTTTTCTTAGTGGGAGCCTGTCATATTGCATCTATTATCTGTGTTAGTATTTTCATAACCCGAATGGCCCATCCAGTCGATTATGCAATCACAATCCTGAAGCTCCCACTCAATCAAACATATCTAATATCTTGATTAAGTTACATGCATTCATTCACTATGGACCATCCATAAGAGAGAATCTGGTTTGAGCAATCATTGTTTAAAACCGATCAACTGTGATTCAGAATAACATGATTCTTTCTTATGGATGGTCCCGAATACAAGTACGATGTCGTTATTCTCGCATGCTTAGTAAATACCCATACACGCGAATACGATCCCGACGCCCGTAGTCATCCTTGTTTGATAGGTCACTCGTTTTCATTGCTTTCTTATTTCATTTTCTATAGATTCCATATACTTCCACCATCACTTGCTTGCTTGCTTTGATCTCTTTTTGATTTAGATTTGGATTTAGCAACCGTGTTACGACGATCCTATCCTTGCGGTGAGTTGTGAATCGGGTTATATATTTTAGACTCGGTACACACGTATCAGTGTGCCGTGCTATCTTGGTGAGGCAAGATGGAGAAATGGTGGTTCTCATAGCTTGAAAGTAGATGCTTGATCTAAGCGTGGTTTCGAAAATCCCTTATTTATGTAATGCTATGTGTGTACCTCCCATTACTAGAGCGTCTGTCAAGGCATCGATCGTCCGTAACACGGGTCATGCCAAAGCTGAGCGTGTCGGATTATCTTTGTGAGGCAGGGTGGGAAATCGTGGTTCCCACAGCTTGAACGTGGTTTACCTTAGGTTGAGTTATCAAGTTTTGACTTGAGACTTAACGGTACAGATGAGACGAGTATGCAATGATATTTGATATCATAGTCTCATAAAAGGATCTGAGAGTCACATTGGATGTGATTGACATTAGATGTCTACCTAAATAGCATAAAGATGGTTGTAACAGTCCATTCTTATGCGAAATATGGATCTTAGTCCCATATAGAAATTATTATAGGGTTATTTTTCTGTATGGGAATATAGCTCATTTTTCATCTATGTTAGTCATTGTTTGATGATAGACTAGCTGCTAGTAGATCATAGATATGTAGACACTGATTGATGATGGGCTAGCTGGTAATTGATCATTAATAGAATCTGTATTTGTTTTGTATGTTCTGTTTGTCTTTTTTTGTAGGACATGGCGTCAACCGGTAGCGTACCGAGTTTGACAATGCGATCTATCCTTGAGAAGGATAAGCTGACCGGGACGAACTTCTTAGACTGGTATCGAAACTTGAGAATTGTTCTCAAGGACGATAAGAAGTCTTACGTCCTGAAGAGGCTCTACCACCAGAGCCTGCAGCCAATGCCACGAG
>NW_010966839.1:14925-18603 GCF_000463585.1 Tarenaya hassleriana | reverse complement strand
CGACTTTTATGGAGCGAGAGTTCGTCTCCAAAAGAGTCAGTGGGAGTAGGATCGAACTTGAGGAAGTTCGAGAGCAGCAAGTAGACGATGAGCCGAGTGAACAATTTGAAGATGGTCAACCTGTTTCACTGCCGGTTGTGACTCAACCTTTGACGAGTGAACCTCGGAGATCAGGCAGGATTCGCCAAGAGCCAGCGAGATATGGATTTCTCGTGACTGGGAATGAGGAACTCATGTTATTAGAACATGACGAGCCTACCACATACCCAGAGGCTATGGCGAGTCCGGATTCCGAGAAATGGCGCGAGGCTATGAAGTCCGAGATGCAATCCATGTCAGACAACCAAGTATGGACTCTGTTTGATGCATCTGAAGGGATAAAACCCATCGGATGCAAGTGGATCTTCAAGAAGAAAACCGACATGGATGGCAACGTGCACACGTATAAGGCACGACTTGTGGCGAAAGGATTCCGTCAGATTCATGGTATTGACTATGATGAGACGTTTTCGCCCGTAGTTATGCTGAAGTCCATCAGGATCCTACTTGCCATAGCCGCATATTATGACTATGAGATATGGCCGATGGATGTTAAGACTGCGTTCCTTAACGGGAACTTGAACGAGGATGTGTACATGACACAACCCGAAGGTTTTGTCGATCCTAGGAACCCGAGGATGGTGTGCAAGCTTCAGAAGTGCATTTATGGACTGAAGCAGCTTCGAGGAGCTGGAACCTTCGTTTTGACGAGACAATAAAAAAGTTTGGTTTCTCACAGAACGAAGACGAGCCATGTGTTTACAAGAAGGTCAGGTGGAGCACAGTTGTATTTCTAGTGTTGTACGTGGATGACATTCTCCTCATAGGGAATGACGTTCCTACCTTGCAAGACGTCAAGACTTGGCTAGGAACGTTAGTGTTGTACGTGGATGACATTCTCCTCATAGGGAATGACGTTCCTACCTTGCAAGACGTCAAGACTTGGCTAGGAACGTAGTTTTCTATGAAGGACCTAGGAGAAGTGGCCTATATTTTAGGCATCAAGATCTATAGAGATAGATCGAGGCGTCTTCTAGGATTGTGTCAGAGTACTTACATCGATAAGGTTTTGAAACGGTTCAAGATGCAAGATTCCAAGAAAGGAACCTTACCGATGAGCAATGGCACAGTTCTCTGCAAGAGTCAGTGTCCTACGACACCTGATGAGCGAGAACGCATGGACCGGATTCCATATGCTTCGGCAATTGGATTCATCATGTATGCCATGCTTTGTACTCGACCGGATGTATCCTACGCGTTGAGCATTACGAGGAGATATCAGTCAGATCCAGGTGAGTCACACTGGATCGCCGTCAAGAACATCCTGAAGTACTTGAGAAGGACTAAGGATATGTTCTTGGTATACGGTGGGTCGGAAGACGATCTCGCTGTAAGAGGTTACACCGATGCTAGTTTCCAGTCAGACCCGGATGACTATAGATCGCAGTCTGGCTATGTTTTCTGCTTAAACGGAGGCGCTGTTAGCTGGAAAAGTTCCAAGCAGGCGACCGTTGCAGATTCTACTACAGAAGCTGAGTATATTGCAGCGTCGGATGCGGCAAAGGAAGCTGTTTGGATCAGGAAGTTTGTTGGAGACTTGGGTGTCATTCCTAGTGTCGATAGCCCCATTGCTCTGTATTGTGACAACAATGGAGCGATCGCACAAGCGAAAGAACCCAGATCCCATCAACGATCCAAACACATACTCAGACGATTTCACCTTAATCCGTAAATTTTCCAAATTTGCCCAAAAGAAAGAGGAGATAATTAGGATTAGCCTCCAAGATCGAATTCATTCAGACTTTTGATAGAAAATAGACCCTAGAGCACGCAAAAGAGGGAGGTTATCAAGAGGCAAGAGATCGGAGTAGAAAACAGAGATTACGAAGCCGGGAAATCGACTAAGCATTCTTTCTTTATTCTATTTTATGATGTTTTGTATTATTGATATGAACTCTGACGTCTCGATGTTTAGCGAGTAGTTCTTTTTGTTGGTTTAGTGCTCTATGATGTACTGTTTATGAGCTTTATTTAGATACATTTGATGTATTGATACTTTCTATGGTTTATGAGAGTATTTGATTCATTACATGTTCTTGCATACTAGATGTGTTATGAAATCCATGTATCATTATGAATGATACCAAACTCCCTAGTCTTGTGTCATTATGGGAATGATGGCATAATAAGACTAGTATGATATGTGATTGATGATCATATAGATGATCATAGGTATTAGATACAATCACAGTCATAGGTATTCATTGGAGAACGGAATACTGGAATGACCCGCAGGAGATTGTCACATGGACTAGCGTCATGACTGGAATTTCATATGGCGGTTCCATGATTAGATCCTAAGACCTGAGATATCTACTGAATCCAACATGAGGAGTTACGCGCTTTGATTACGTCAAACATCCTGCGTAACAGGAGGACTATAAAGGCGTGTATCAGGTACGAAACGAATCATGTGTTGGATTGTAGATAGTCAAGACGGGATTTGTACCTCTCGTAAAAGAGAGAGATATCGCTGGGCCCCTCGTGTGAGCGAGACTGTAGAAATGTGTGGCCGCACTATAGACGAACGTCGTCTATTTCAGACAGTCGAACTCAGTGAACGAGAAAGCAGTCCAATCAGATAAGGTGGCTTGTCCATGCCTTATATTCGACATATGATATCGTGATACAAAAGGATCATCAAACGGAATCATCGCTGGCGTTCGTAGGATCATAAGGTGGAGGAGCTACATAAGGCGGTTCGGCTTCCTCTACATGCACCTTAGGTGTCTCGTGAGCTATGGCTTTCCCTTTCTCCTCGATGGTGTATCTAGAGATCACCCCTTTTTCTGTGGTCAAAGGGACTGTATCATGCAGGTTTTCTCCACTTATAAGATGAATAGCATTGACATGCTCTCGTGGATTCGGCTCAGGCTTTCCCGGGAATGTACCCTGTGGTCTGGAGACATGCGATGCAAGTTGTGCGATCTGAGTATCGACAAGCTTCAGATGAGCTTCGACCCCATCTAATCTCCTCTCAAAATTGTCTTGCCTGACTTTTATGCTCTGTATCTCGGTCTTCAGCTCAGTGAACGATGTCTTCTGATCGAGCATTAGCTGGGCAAGCATCGTCTTGATGTCTGCTTCATCGTTCTTCGCAGGTTGAGGCGCTCGGTAACCTTGATTCTGCTGCCCGTATCCTGGATTCTGCTGTGCATATCCCTGATTCTGCCCTTGAAAACGTGACTGAGTGAAGCTCGGGGGATTCTGAGGGATTCTGGGAACGCCATGTTGCTGTGCATTCAATGCTCCACTCGGGTTTTCGTAGGAGAAACCAAGATGATTTTTCTCAACATAATTGACGTCCTCCACTGCCTCCTCTATCTCTGGTGGTGTCTGATTCGAACTGCTCTTAACTTCCAAATGGAGCTTGATAACCGCTAGCTCAGACATGACAGCTTTCAAAACTGCAGATTCTCCTGTATCTATCTGAGCCATGGGTCGTCTATTGCTATTGCTGGACATCTCTCTAGCCTTGGCCATCTTCGTAATCTGAATCTCTAGGGTGTCAAATGGAATCTCATAAACGCTCCCTCCACAGGCTGCATCCATCCAAGCTCTGGTATCATGTCGTAATCC
>NW_010966839.1:12177-12388 GCF_000463585.1 Tarenaya hassleriana | reverse complement strand
GGTTTTAGACTGGATCCGGACCGATTCCAGGTGGATCCGGACCGGATCCAGATTCCTGGGGCGTTCATGATCCGGACCGATTCCAGCCGGAATCGGCCCTGCGCTGGCAGTTTTCCGGTCTTCACGAATTCACTCATAACTCTCTGCTCCGGTGTCAGATTTATGCGATTTTGGTGTCTACGCGAAGCTCTTGAAGTGCTCTTTCGAATGG
>NW_010966839.1:5853-6802 GCF_000463585.1 Tarenaya hassleriana | reverse complement strand
CCTAAATCGATTAAGCCATATCTCTATGTGAATAATACGATCTATCCTATTGATTTTGATCCGAAACAAACCCATATCTCTATGTGGTTCAGAATCCAAGATAATTGATCAAGGGGTTAGCAAACATCAATCCAATAAAAGTGCAAATCAATAGAACCGAATCAAATCAAAACCGAAATCCAAGTTAGGGTTCAAACATACCCAAAACACATACGAATCCCTAACCCATAGTCGTGGATCTACTCACGGTTCATAGAAAACAATAGAAAGAACAGAGAAGAAGAGATAAAAGAGAGGAAAGAAAGTCTCATGCAGATGTCTAGTCTTCACGATCGAATCCTCCTTCTTCTTCCCGAAATCCCGTGAACTTCTATTCTTCTCTCCCCAAAAGCTCTCCAAAAATCTGTATCTAGGTGTTCTCTAAGGTTCTCCCCTGTTCTAGGACGTGGCTAGGGCTTTTTTATAACCCTAGGGCGGCTCCCAAGAGTCCTATTCCCATTCAGATGCTGAAAATCGCGAAACAGGGTTTTAGACTGGATCCGGACCGATTCCAGGTGGATCCAGACCGGATCCAGATTCCTGGGGCGTTCCTGATCCGGACCGATTCCAGCCGGAATCGGCCCTGCGCTGGCAGTTTTCTGGTCTTCACGAATTCACTCATAACTCTCTGCTCCGATGTCGGATTTACGCGATTTTGGTGTCTACGCGAAGCTCTTGAAGTGCTCTTTCGAATGGTACAAGTCTCGCCCGATTTGGACCTCTGTAGAGAGAGTTATTGATGTCGCAACGTGAGTATCTCATCCGGACTTCTCCTTTAACGCTCCAAATGGCTCCTTTTCGAGTCCAATCATCTTCGAAACCTGTAACTCTGCAAAACTAGAGCACAACCGGGTTTTGTATCCTAACACGCCTAGCATGCCTATGAATGCATGTGATTATCCTATAAAAC
>NW_010966839.1:0-5279 GCF_000463585.1 Tarenaya hassleriana | reverse complement strand
TCTGTATCTAAGTGTTCTCTAAGGGTCTCTGATGTTCTAGGACGTGGCTAGGGCTTTTTCATAACCCTAGGGTGGCTCCCAAGAGTCCTATTCCCGGTAGAATGCTGAAAATCGCGAAACAGGATTTTAGACTGGATCCGGACCGATTCCAGGTGGATCCGGACTGGATCCAGATTCCTGGGCTTGTGCTCCGCTGTCTTGATTCGGACCGGATCCAGTAGGATCCGGCCCTGCACTGGCAGTTCTCTGGTGTTCGCGATTTCGCTCATATCTTTCTGCTCCGGTATCGGATTTATGCGATTTTGGTGTCTACGCGAAGCTCTTGAAGTGCTCTTTTCAATGGTATAGATTTTGCACGATTTGGACCTCTGTGGAGAAAGATATTGACGTCGCAACATAAGTATCTCATCCGGACTTCTCCTTTAACGCTCCAATTAGCTCCTTTTCGAGTCCAATCACTTTCGAAACCTGTAATCTGCAAAACTAAAGCACAACCGGGTTTTGTGTCCTAACACGCCTAGAATGCCTATGAATGTCGTTCACCACCGCCACCGGGCGACACCGATCACATGGAGACTGACCACTTCGGAACACAGTAGAGTCGCCAGAGATTGCATCAGGACCCTTTTCTTTCCCTTTTCCTTTTTCACTTTTGCATTTTCAGACCTATGACGTGCGTTGTTAGTTTGCTATGTTGTCTTGTACGCTTAACTGTTATCGGATTCACTTGGTCTTTATGTGTTTTAAGCTCTTATCTAAGGTTGAATCCCGACTCGGAACAAAAGACAACACACAATGTGGAATACATCAAAAGTGGAATGCAAGGAGGCACATTTCGACCTTGGGCACCAAGGTTACACATTAACCCTCCTCCACTTCGATCATATTCTTTCATATTCCACATATTCCACCCCTTCGGATACGAGTGACACCGCGGACGGTGTGTCATTCAAGTCTGGGGGGTGAGCATCTTGTTGGGTTTCCTGGGATCTCTAGAGCGAATCCTATTCCTAAGAGATCGATTCTAGGGTTTGCGCAGCGGATATAAAACAAAAATTTAATAAACCCTAGAACCATGCTTCTAATGAATCGTAGAAACGTTAGAACGCTTACCTGAATCGATCCGGGGCCTGTATCAACTGAAGAATTCGTCCGATCACTTAGGCAGGAAGATTACCTCGCCCTCTACACGTATCCACACCTCGGGATGGATTCCAACGATTGGAACTTGTCTGCTAGGACTCGAATCTCTATTCGGTTTTTGCACTTCGAGAAAACGAGACTTAGAACTTGTTGAGCTTTTTGGATCTAACCAAAAACTCTCCAAGAACTGCAAAAGTCGGCTGCCCAAAGTCTCTGCTGAATTAGGGTTCTAATCTCTTTCTTATAAAGTGATTTAACCCTAATTTCGGTTTAATTTTCAGAAAACCGGAACCTAGAACGGACGGTCCGGAATTGCATGTGGACCGTCCGTTCCAGTAAGGCAGAACGGACGGTCTACGTTTAGTGCGGACCGTCCGTTCTATCATCATAGAACGGACGATCTGCGTGTTGTCGTGGACCGTCGGGTAGCAGAACGGACGGACCACGCATCCGGACCGTCGGGTCTCGACCCGTCCGACTCGGTTTTCCGTCGTTTTCTCTCGTGCATTTGTCCTTCCCTGCGTGTGTGACCCTGTAGGCTCATTCGACATAGCAGTATAACCCGAAATCCCTATTTCGGATATACAAGTCATAGGCGGTCTCTAGCAAGACACTATGACTACCTATCTCAAATAGAGTTTGTTCGTGATCTTTACGAACGCCAGAGATGATTCCGGTTGATGATCCTTTTGTATCATGATATCATATGTCATATATATATATGTTTGTGCTTTCCCTGGCACCATGAGAATGGAACTCCGGGTTACGCCCGAGTTCACTCTCTAAGCAATTAGCTTAGGACGTTGTTACGCAACGTTTCAGGTCGTGAGCAGCAGTAGCCGAGGAGCGGACATCGAGGACTGGTGTGACCTGTCGTGTGATTATGTATAATTATTCTCTACGGTACATTTACGTTTTCGGGGAACGGTTTGTGTTATATCGGTGGTAGACTTTTATGGTTTGTAATAATGTGATACTACCACTGTGTATGTATAATTATAACTGGAATAATGTACCGTATATGTATGTAAGAAAGTTTCTTCCGCTGAACTCTAAAAATAAAAGTTTTAAATTCCCGCGGATTTTTGGAAATGCGATTTTTATTTTACTTGTCCATGTGGCGCAACTCGTATTGCGGGATACGGGTTTCGGGTGTCACAACTGTCCTCGTCAGCACGATGGACCACTGCTTGTGGAGGAACAGGGAGTCCCTCTCCCGGAGTAGGAGTGGATCCCGATGGAAGAACTGCCGGAATGGTCACCGCCGAAGCTGTAGCTCCTTTGGACTCCACTTCCTTTCCTTTCATCCATGAATGGAAATCAGATAACAATCTTTCAATCACCTCAAATCGCTGAGCATCCTTCTGCCTTGCAGCTTCCATTTCCGAGAACTTCCCAGCTATTGTCTCCTCCAACAGATCCAAACGCTGAGTATTGTTCGGTTGCGGATTGTTCTTCGGCATGGTGGATCGTATGTGCTCTGATACCAAAATGTTAAGAATTCGGATGAATAAAAGAGATACTATTGTATTGAATCAGTAAAACTCAATACAACCCAGAGAATTGATTAGTGTGAGATTCTCATTCACCCCTCCTGATGAGGACATGGAGCCGGAACAAGAACACTTGGATGCGGAGCTAGGAGCGAACATGGAACCCTCGGAGCAATCAACCGAAGACCAGCCCTTGGACATGTCAAGTGATCAAGACGTTACACGATCACTTGATCCCGCAAAGCTCGACAACGACCATCACGCGAAGGGCGCCCCATGAGCATACGTTAGGGCCGAGCCGCCAATCACTCGCGCCAAAACTCGGACACTTCGCCAACTACTATATGGCATCATTGATCAAGTCTTGAGCGGGATACGGGACAAAGACGAGGCCGACACACCCCGACATGGCCTGCATCACGTCTTCACCATCATGTCGAACCCTACATGCAAAAGGAAGCTTCTTGAGCTGCAAGCAAAGTCCCAACAGCTATATTCTTCCAGCCACCACATTAAATGCATGTTAGGCTCCTCTTGTGCATGTTAAGCACAATTAAGACTCCATTCTCTTTCTATATAATTTCGAAAATCACTCTTGTAATTTTCAGACTTGTTGTTGAATGAATTTTGCTCTTAAGCTTATCTCTTTCTCGTCTTTGGTGTGTCCAAAACGCGATCCGAGCTCGACGGTGTGTCCGCGGCTGTTCTAGGTTCGGTGTGTCCGACCTTGTCACCTTTCCTTCACTTACCCTCTTCGCCATTCCCCTCTTTGATCCGAGTTCGAATTCGAGTGCCTCATTCGAGTGCCGGTGATTGAACTCGGATCCCATCCACCTCCACTTCGACCCTCATACACAATCCCGAATTCGAGTGCCTCTCGCGAGTGCCGGTGATCGAGATTGGCAACCTTCCATCCTCTTCCAATCTGGGCGTATATCACCAGGACCTGTATCAATTGATCTGTTCATCCGATCACTGTAGGCAGGAAGAATACCTTGCCCTCTACTTCGTTTCTTTGTTTCAAATCTCGAAAACTCAAAAACAAAATACAAAAACTGTCAAGTATTGTTCCTTGGTAAGGGCTGATCTATTCCACCATCCATTTCGCAGAACTTGCTGCTACCATTAGAGTCATATAATCGATCGCAAACCAGCGGAATAGCACTCCACATCATCATCGGCATTCTCCTCGGGTGAGATCCTTCCGATTCGAGTTTCTGAACTTCGTTATTATTGATTGTGTTTCATCTTTGCTGTGTTGTGTGTGCCGTGACTATCCTTGGTTCCAACTAGGTTGAACATCCATTAAAATCCAAACATCACCTACTCGATTGCACGCACGAATCTGCTCAACCATCCTTGTGCATTTGCTTGCGATTCAATTTGATTAGTCCTTGAACTATTACCGTGCGAAGTAGGAGTTCTATTGTATGCTCATTATTCCGTCATTCTATTTAAGTTTGATCCATCCCGACATCTAGATAGTTTGAGAACCTAGCTGTCATAGTAAGCACGAACCTATTGAATCTGTCGACATTGCACGTTGAATGTTTCTTGTGTTGAGTGAAATCCGACCATTCTCTTAAAACATTATCTCGTGCATCATCTTGTTTTCGGTTGACATAACTCGCTGTTTGATTTATTTGAGTGGCAAGCACGACATTTGTTGAGTGATTCGCACGTTAGTATAGGGTCTTTTGTTCGTTGCGTGAAGTATTTGCATTGTGCGAGATTTGAGCGAAACATGAGCGCCAACGATGCCACCAACGAGGGTGAGAACGTAGGGTCTTCTAGTAACACTGAGGTATTCCGAGCCCGCCAACAAATGATGGACCGAATAGCTAGGCTAGAAGAATCCCGACCGCAAAACCCACCCGCTCGAGAAATCACATATCATAACCGAGAACCCGTTGCCCGTCCTATACCAAACCGAGAACATAGCCCCGAAATCCATAGTGGGGATGAGAGCGAGATAGGACCCCGGAGGAGGCAGCGAGAGAGAACGGTAGAAAACATAAGAGACCGTGACCCGTACCATAGACGTGAAGCCCCTAGGAACCGTGAGAGATTAACCGAGGAAGGGACGGATTACGATGACCCCCCTAGAGCCTATAGACAGCGAGATAGGATCGATGCTGAGGGTTCCGACTACGAAGAGCCACCTAGGAGACGAGCCCAACCGAGACCGAGAGTTAGGGCCAACCGTAGGCGAGAGGCCAACGATGACTTAGATGACCCTTATCTAGAACAGCCCCGCGTTTATCGCGGATCAACCGAGCTCAAGCTCAAGCCTCCCCTCTTCCTAGGTAAAGTAGATCCCGAGGCGTATCTCGATTGGGAGCGACGGATGGATAACATTTTCGAGTGTTATTCCTATTCGGAGCGTAAGAAGGTGCAATATGCTGCCGCCCAATTGGCCGAAAATGCCCTCACTTGGTGGGATCGTGAGGTTAATGAGCGTAGGCGAGGCCACTACGCTCAGGTCGAAACGTGGCGTGAGATGAAAAATCTCATGCGAAAGCGTTTCGTACCCCCTCATTTCCATAGAGATCTTCAGCAAAGGTATAGGCGTCTAGCGCAAGGATCTAGATCGGTTGACGAATATTACGAGGAGTTCGAACGTATTAGGAGCCGACTAGAGCT
>NW_010966838.1:0-775 GCF_000463585.1 Tarenaya hassleriana | reverse complement strand
GCATACGTGGTTGGTAGTAACCCAAGCGTACATCATTGGCATGCTGTACGGAGAGTATTTCGATACTTGAAACAGACCATAAATTACGGTCTTCGCTACACGGGTCAACCTTCGGTGTTAGAAGGATATACGGATGCGAGTCGGAACTTTAGTGAAGAGGATCATGCCTCGGTGAGTGGTTGGATGTACCTACTAGGTGGAGCTGTGATTTCTTGGGCCTCCAAGAAACAAACTTGCATTTCGGATTCGACGATGGCGTCAGAATTCATTGCCTTAGCTTCTGCGGGAAAAGAAGCAGAATGGCTAAGGAATCTGGTATTCGAGATACCGTTATGGCCTAAACAGGTATCGCCTATCACAATACATTGCGATAGTGCAGCTATGTTGGCTAAGGCATATAGCCATGTATATAACGAAAAGTCTAGACACATTGGTTTACGACATTGCTATGTAAACGGTCTTATAAAAGACGGGGCCATAGTGGTGGATTTTGTGCGTACAAAACAAAACTTGGCTGATGCTCTTACCAAGAGTTTGTCGAGGGACATGTTGTACAAAATGACTATAGGGATGGGTCTTGTGCCTATGGATTAAATCACAACTAGAGGAATCTCAACTCAACGTCTAATACAATGTTAGATCTTGAGTTCAATGAGTTAAATCCTCTAATATGTGGTTGTAGATGCTTAGAAGTAAATCATCCCGAGGTAAAGCATCTTGGTTTGCAACGTAAAGAGGTTGTTTTATACTTAATGAATCTTTGACAAAGTGCTTT
>NW_010966837.1:0-589 GCF_000463585.1 Tarenaya hassleriana | reverse complement strand
TAAACACTTGCTATAGACGAGAATATCATCAAAATAAACAACCACAAATTTACCGATAAAGACGCGAAGTACGTGGTTCATAAGTCTCATGAAGGTGCTAGGAGCGTTGGTGAGTCCTTAAGGCATGACGAGCCATTCGTACAGCCCATGTTTCGTCTTGAATGCAGTCTTCCACTCATCTCCTTCTCGCATGCGGACTTGATGATAACCACTCTTCAAGTCGACTTTTGAAAAGAGGGTTGCTCCGCTTAACTCATCCAACATCGAGTCGTGGTATTGGATGGCGATATTTGATTGTGATGTTGTTTATCGCTCTACAATCCACGCACATACGCCATGTCCCATCCTTATTTGGCAAGAGTAGAAAGGGCACTGCACAAGGACTTAAGGTTTCACGTATATAACCCTTAGATAATAAATCTTGTACCTGCGTTTGGAGTTCCTTAGTCTCCTCGGGGTTCATACGGTAAGCGGGACGGTTTGGAAGTGGTGCTCCCGGTACAAGATCGATTTGGTGTTCGATCCCGCGAATTGGCGGTAATCTCGCAGGTGGTTCCTCGGGGAAAACGTCTTGAAAATGCTCTAGGAG
>NW_010966836.1:0-315 GCF_000463585.1 Tarenaya hassleriana | reverse complement strand
TTTTCTCAAGGTTTTGTAAATAGAAAGATCAAAACAGAACAGGAACTCAAAGTAAAATGAAATAGAAAGAGATATCGTGTTACCTCTTCACCGGTGGAACTGTTTTTGTATTTTTCGGTTTTCTTCAAAATAAAAAAAGAGGTAAATCTGATTAAAAACGAATTGAAATGATAGAAGGAACACCTTACCTCACGTTGGTCCTTGAACCGGGCTCTGATACCAAAAATGATACACACTTGGGCTTAAGAACACACGATTGATGGTGATTCTTGATTGTGAATGGTGGATAGGTTTCAGAAGTTAGTCTCTGGCTCT
>NW_010966835.1:0-215 GCF_000463585.1 Tarenaya hassleriana | reverse complement strand
TGAGCGTGCCGGATTATCTTTGTGAGGCAGGGTGGGAAATCGTGGTTCCCACAGCTTGAAAGTGGTTTACCTTAGGTTGAGTTATCAAGTTTTGACTTGAGACTTAACGGTACAGATGAGTCGAGTATGCAATGATATTTGATATCATAGTCTCATAAAAGGATCTAAGAGTCACATTGGATGTGATTGACATCAGATGTCTACCTAAATAGCGT
>NW_010966834.1:0-504 GCF_000463585.1 Tarenaya hassleriana | reverse complement strand
AAAGAGAAGTACCTGATCGCCCTCTCTGAACTCTCTCTGCAAAATCCGACGATCGTGCCATTTCTTTGTCCTCTCTTTATAAATCTGGGCATTCTCATAGGCGTCCAACCGAATCTCATCGAGTTGGTGAAGCTGCAGCACTCGCTTCTCCGCAGCGGATTTCCAGTCAAAGTTCAGCTTCTTGATCGCCCAATATGCCCTATACTCAAGCTCAACCGGCAAGTGACAAGCTTTCCCATAGACAAGTTGAAAGGGAGACATACCGATGGGTGTCTTGAAGGCTGTCCTATACGCCCATAGAGCGTCATCAAGCTTGGATGCCCAATCCTTCCTCGACCTTGACACCGTCTTCTCAAGTATCGCCTTGATCTCCCTATTAGAGACTTCAACTTGTCCGCTTGTCTGAGGGTGATACGGGGTAGCCACCTTATGTCTCACACCATACTTCTTCAAAAGCGCTTCTATGGTGCGGTTGATGAAGTGAGATCCTCCATCGCTAATCAC
>NW_010966833.1:74617-84551 GCF_000463585.1 Tarenaya hassleriana | reverse complement strand
ATAGCCAGACTGCGATCTGTAGTCATCTGGGTCTGACTGGAAACTAGCATCGGTGTAACCCGTAAACGAGAAAGCAGTAACCCGTGTACAGTATACGGACTGTGCCACATGGACGATATAAAATAAAATAATAAAAAAGTAATAAAACGCGGACGCAAAATTTACGAAAATCCAAAAACATTTTAGATCAAATCTGAGTAGCAGTGGGAAATACAGAGCGATTAGTATCGCAAAATGTCACACGTCGGAATAGTCATAATACAACCGTACAAAAGTTGAAACTACAAGTCCCTTGTTTCAGAATACAAATCCCGTACATGATGCTGCTTCTCTCGTGTCGTCGTCTGCTGAGGCGCTAGGCGTAATTCTCGTGATCTGAAAAATGTAAACTACGAGGGCTAAGTAGAACTGCTTAGTGAGTAGCTCGGGTTGAACCCGGGAATCCCGTCTCAATGAGAACGGTACAATCGATATTTCCACAGAACACATGCAATAAATGAGTGAAAGCTCCTCTCGAAACTTTAGAGGATGTACCGCTTAAGGTTTGTGATGACACGGGTTTTTCACCGGTTTTCTAACGTCACATACTTTGTTTTTTCTCACATCTTAGGCACGTTAGACGGTCATGGGTAGGATTCTTTCCTCAATTTCCCTTGCAGGATGATCGAACAAGGATATTTGCGCACGGGGCACGGAAAAGGAGCGGAATCGAGAAGTCCCAGATAGCTCAGAGAAAATGAGCGGCCCGCTCGTTAGAACGAGCGGTCGCTCGCTGTGACAGCCAAGCAATCGGGCGGTCGCTCGGAGAATCAGGCGGTCGCTCTGTGCTAATACAGAGAACGAGCAGTTGCTCGGTACACAAGGCGGTCGCCTTAAGTTGCAAAGAAGAACGAGCGGTCGCTCGTACATATGAGCGGTCGCTCATCCTGAAGGAAACGAGCGACACTGAAGAGAAAATGGGTGACCCTGAACAAAAAGTGAGCGACGTCCGATATCAAATCCGGCCCAAAAAGGAAAAGCCCTATTTTTGAGGAAAAACCTAGTTTTTGCACTTACACAAAAAGGGGATTTTGAGGAGAGAGAGGGGGGACTCGAGACTTTGAAAGAAAAACACCTTGGAGAAGAGGAAAGGGAGATTTGGAGACCTAGGGAGACATCTTGAAGAAGGAGATCACCATTGAAGATCACATTGAGCATTTTTTCTCCTTTTCTATGTTCTCCCCTTTTGTTTTCTATTTTGGACCTTTAGATATGGAGTAGTGATCCTTGTTGTGGGTGAGGGATCTCCACTTTTTTATGGACACCTATGCTTATCTATGATGCTTTTGAGTTTTCTTCCATTGGTTTGATGTTTTGTGCTTAATGCTATTGATTTGGTTGAACGCCTAATTGCTATGATTGTAGAACACATTGATCATAAGGATATGGGAATGATGTTTGGAACCAAATGTCAAATGAGTGAGTTATTCACATTGGGAGATGGCTTAGCTTGCTTAGGGTTCATGATGGGGTACATTAATGCATCTAGAGATCATTTGGATCATTGGGAAATGGGTGAATCGATTCTCTAGGTAGTGAGTTTAAGCTCGGGAGAGAGAAACTTTAGGGAAAGTGCTTGAAACCCCCAATTGGAAGATAAACCCATAGACATTGTAGCATCACTAACCGTCCATGCGATTCTTGAGGGATCCCGAACCTACAACGCTTCAAACCATCGTTTACAAACCGTTAATTTTTATCGCTTTCTCGTATTCCGATACTTACCACAACCCACATTTTCATTGGACCACCTACTCTAGCTTAGAGATAGACTAATACATCCTAGTCCTCGTGTTCGACCCCGGTACTACAACTACCATATACTTGCGGATAGTGGTACAGATCGGGTACTAAATATAAGACTCGGTGCGTGCGCATCACGTTTTTGGCGCCGTTGCCGGGGACTAGACGTTTTCGTGTTAGTCTAGATTTTTGCTAGAACAGCATTGCTTGGATTCTTGATTGGATTACTTTGCGACATAACCGTTTCACATCACTTTCGGTTTGTTTTGTCTCTTTGGTGTGCAGCTCTTCTGGTATATGACAAGAAGCACAACCGGTAGAGATCAACTCGTCTTCGACCCCGAAATAGAAAGGACTCTACGCTTCGCTCGGAGACAGCAAAGACAGTGGGAAATGGCCGAAGAAATGCTGAGAGAAAACAACGCACGAAGAGAACAACTCGAAATGGCCGAAGAGTTGTTGAGAGGGCCAATGCCCAAAGAGATCCAGCCCAAGCAGCCCCTAGTGTTGGTTTAGTGCTCTATTATGTACTGTTTATGAGCTTTGTTCAGATACATTTGATGTATTGATATTTTCTATGGTTTTTATGAGAGTATTTGATTCATTACATGTTCTTGCATACTAGATCTACTATGAAATCCATGTATCATTATGAATGATACTAAACTCCCTAGTGTTGTGTCGTTATGGGAATGATGACATAATAAGACTAGTATGATGTGTGATTGATGATTATAGATATGATCATAGGTATTGGATACGATCACAGTCATAGGTATTCGTTGGAGAACGGAATACTGGATTGACCCGCATGACATTGTCACATGGACTAGCGTCATGACTTGAATCTCATATGGCGGTTCCATGATTGGATCCTAAGACCTGAGATATCTACAGAATCCAACATAAGGAGTTGCGTGCTTTGAATATGTCAAACGTCATGCGTAACAGGAGGACTATAAAGGCGTATATCAGGTATGAAACGAATCATGTGCTGAATTGTAGATAGTCAAGATGGGATTTGTACCTCTCATAAAAGAGAGAGATATCGCTGGGCCCCTCGTGTGAGCGAGACTGTAGAAATGTGTGGCCGCACTATAGACAAGCATCGTTTATTTCAGACAGTCGAACTCAGTGAACGAGAAAGCAGTCGAATCAGATAAGGTGGCTTGTCCATGCCTTATGTTCGACATATGATATCGCGATACAAAAGGATCATCAACCGGAATAATCACTGGCGTTCGTAAGATCACGAACAAACTCTATTCGAGATAGGTAATCATAGTGTCTTGCTAGAGACTGCCTATGACTTGTATATCCGGAATAGAGATTTCGGGTTATACTGCTATATCGAATGAGTCTACAGGGTTACACACGCAGGGAAGGACGAAACGCACGAGAAAATGACCGAAAAACCAAGACGGAAGGGTTTGGAACGGACAGACCAGAAGTCCAGAACGGACGGTCCGTCGAGCCAGACCCGACGATCCAGAACGGACTGTCCGTTCCAGAAGGCTTTCAGAAACGAAGTACAGAACCAGCTTGGCAAGACGATCAAGACACTTCGATCAGATCGTGGTGGCGAGTATATGAGCCAAGAGTTCACTGACTATCTGGTTGATTGTAATATTGTATCACAATTAACTCCTCCTGGAACGCTGATAACTCCTAATTCTCTCTATATTTCCAGGACGTTTCTATAGGATTTAGACGAGGATCATATTCATTTGAAGGCATTATAGGCGTGTTAGGCCACGAAACTCGGTTTGGTTGTGTTTTTATAGGATTACAGTTCTCGGACGCGATTTGGACCAAAACGGGAGCAATGTGGAGCTAAAGGGATGAAATACGTCAAGAGCTTCCTTCTTGGTTCAGATGGAGTCAAACACCCCGAGTCAGATACCCCGAGTCAGAATGCCCGAGTCAGACACCCCGAGTCAGACACTCCGAGTCAGAAGAATGGGTTGGGCCGAATTCTTAATAATCTCGTTTTGACTCGGTCGAGTCAGAGTACTGACTCGGTCCGAGTCAAAACCCAAAAAAAGGCCAGATTCGAATTTTCAGAGTTTTGATGGGAATAGGACTTCGGGGGCACCGCCTAGGGTTCATAAAAAGAGCCTACAGACGTCAGGAGGAGATAGACTTTATACAGACTCTTGGAGAGCTTTGGTGAGAGAAATAGGAGTAAAACGGGATTTTGGGAAGAAGAAGGAGAGCTGGAACGTGAAGATCGCTTGCTGTCGACATGATTCTTTCTTCTCCCTCTTTTCTTTCTGTTTTTGGTTTTGCTCAGTGTTTTTCCATGAACCGTGAGTAGATCCACGGCTGTGGGTTAGAGATTCGTTTGTGTTTTGGGTATGTTTGAACCCTAACTTGGTTGCGATTTGGATTTGTTTCGGTTTTATCGATTTGTGCTTTATTCGATTGGTGTTTGCTGACCCCTTGGCCAATTATTTCAGATTCTGAGCTACATAAGAATATGAGTTTAGTTTCGGATCAAAATCGATAGAATAGATCGTATTATTCACATAGGAATATGGTTTGATCGATCTAGGGTTGATGATAGCGTTCTTCATGCATCTAGTTTGATAAATCACATAGGGATATGGATTTAGAGGACTTTAGATAGTGAGTTATATGTCGAGAGGTGATTTCTCAATTTTTGTTGCTTGACGATTCCCGAATACAGATTCAATATCGTGATTCTCGCATGCTTAGCATATACCCATACGCGCGAATACGATCCCGACACCCACGGTCATCTTAGATTGCTAGTTTACACGTTTTTATTGCTTTGCTTCCTTGTTTTCCATTCATTCCATATACTTCCACCATCACACTCACTTACTTGCTTTGATTTAGTCTCGATTAGGATTTAGATTTAGCAACCGGTCCTCGTGTTCGACCCCGTGTTACGACGATCCGTATCCTTGCGGTGAGTTGTGAATCGGGTTATAGATTTTAGACTCGGTACACACGTATCAAACGTCACAGTGGAATGGCGTATCTGAACGGAGAAACCGAACACTGTTAGACATGGTTTGGTCTATGATGAGTTAGACAGATCTTCCGAAGTCCTTTTGGGGCTATGCTTTAGAGACCGCTGCGTACTTGCTGAACATGAGTCCAACGAAGTCGGCTGAAACGACGCCATATGAGATATGGACAAGGAAGCGTCCCACATTGTCGTTTGTCAGAATTTGGTGTTTATTTGTAGGCTACCCTAAGGAAACTAAGGGTTACTATTTCTACATTCCGGCAGAGAACAAGGTGTTCATTGCCAGGAATGCGACTTTTATGGAGCGAGAGTTCGTCTCCAAAAGAGTCAGTGGGAGTAGGATCGAACTTGAGGAAGTTCGAGAGTAGCAAGTAGACGCTGAGCCAAGTGAACAAGTTGAAGAAGTTCAACCTGTTTCACTGCCGGTTGAGACTCAACCTTCGACGAGTGAACTCGGAGATCAAGCAGGATTCGCCAAGAGCCTGTGAGATATGGATTTCTCGTGACTGGGAATGAGGAGCTCATGTTATTGGAACATGATGAGCCTACCACATACCCAGAGGCTATGGCGAGTCCGGATTCCGAGAATTAGCGCGTGGCTATGAAGTCTGAGATGCAATCCACGTCAGACAACCAAGTATGGACTTTGGTTGATGCATCTGAAGGGATAAAACCCATCGGATGCTAGAGGATCTTCAAGAAATTCGGAATCGCATAATATCATCAATACTTTCTCGTACTCGATATTATCACCAAAACACAATCCATATTGCCAACGTCATCCGAAGCATAAGTCTGATACAACCGAACGTCATATAAAAGGAGTTCATACAACGCTCAAGTAAAAAGGTGCGGATAACTACTACCCATCTCTGCCTCGGGTTCCCAGGTCATGTCAGAGACCCCTTGGCTTCGCCACAAGACCTTCACGAGTGGCATCTCCTTCGTCCGCAGCTTCTTGATCTTCCGGTCCACGATCTGGAGCGGCTCGTGGCGGAAGCGCGTAGCCTCTGTAAACTCCAACTCCTATGGCTGTAGTACGTGAGAAGGGTCTGCTACGTACCTCCGCAGCATCGACACGTGGAACACGTCATGGACGTTGCCCAACCCCGGGGCGGCAATCCAAGCCGGTACGCAACAGCTCCCACTCTCGCGATCACGGGGTAAGGTCCGATGTATCGCGGCTTCAGCTTCCCGCTCTGCCCGAACCTCGCATGACCCCGCATCACCTGTACTCGGAGAAAGACATAATCTCCAACCTCAAGCGCAAAGTCTCGTCTCCGCTGATTGGCATACGACTTCTGCCGATCCTGCGCCGTCTTCAGATGGGCGCGAATCCTCCATATCACCTCGGTGATCTCCTCCACGATCTCCGGCCCGAACTCTCGGCGCTCGCCGATCTCCGTCCAGCATAACAGTGTCTTGCACGGTTTCCCGTACAAGGCCTCGTATGGAGATACTCCGATACTCGTGTGATGACTGTTGTTGTACGCAAACTCGCATAACGTCATGTACTGGTCCCACGGAGCTCCCCACTCCAGGATACAAGCTCTGAGCATGTCCTCCAAAGTCTGTATAGTCCGCTCCGACTGACCGTCTGTCTGAGGATGATATGCCGTACTCATCTTGAGCTTCGTCCCAAGTGCCTCCTGAATCGCCTTCCACAAGCGGGATGCAAATCGGGCGTCTCTATCCGATATGATCTCGTTCGGGACTCCATGAAGACGTACGATCTCATCGATATAAATCTGCGCCAACCGCCCAATCGGATACTCCTGACGGATAGGAATGAAATGGGCGGACTTGGTTAGTCGATCCACGACTACCCAAATGGCGTTCTTCTTGCTCGGCGTGAGTGGTAATCCGACCAAGAAATCCATGGCAATCGAATCCCACTTCCACTCTGGAATCTCCAACGGTTGTAGCTTGCCTCCCGGCATCTGTCGCTCTGCCTTTACTTGCTGACAAGTGAGGCACCTCGCTACGTAATCCGCTACATCTCTCTTGACCCTCGGCCAAGTATACCACTGGCGTAGACCCTGATACATCTTGCTCGCCCCCAGATGTATCGCTAATCTCGACTGGTGTGCCTCTGATAGAATCTCCTGTCTCAGCTCTGCGTCGTCAGGCACACATAGTCGGTTCCCCAGTCGTAGTGCTCCCTGCTCATCGATACGATAGCCCTTGAGGCTATATTCCCCGATATGATCCATGTACCGGGCGAGTAAAGGATCGCTGCGCTGTCCCATAACCAACGCGCTCTATCAGAGTCGGTGCCGACTCCTCGGGTGTCAGCGAGAGATGTCCCAATATCGCAGTCAACTACCTACTGAGAGCGTCGGCCACTACGTTAGCTTTCCGCGGATGATAGGCTATCTCCAGGTCATAACCTGCAATCAACTCCAACCACCTCCGATGTCTCAGATTCAGATCCTTCTGAGATATCACGTAGGTGACCACCCACGTTGAATTGAGTTAGAGGTGATCTAACCAAGGCAATAACAGCTCGAGTTCTGATCCTTTATCTCCCGATATCATATGTTGAACAAGGGCATGGTTTGAGCCACCCTTGAAGTTCAACCGCTTTCTCGTTTTGGCAAATCGACTAATAAAATAGATGCAACTTCATCTATAGCGTGGCCACGCTTTTCATAGTCCGACTTCCACGAGAGGGCCCAGCGATATCTCTCCTATTGAGGAGGTGACAAATCCCATATTGCATGTCTATTATCTCCATATAATTCGTGAACGTATCTGATCAACGCCGTTATAATCATCCGGTTAAAGACGACGTTTGACGCAGTCAAGACACGCCACTCCTCATATCAGATACTCTAGACATCTCAGGTCTGAGGATCCAAGAACGAACCGCTGTATGAGATTCAAGTCATGACTCTGTCCATGTGACAATCTCATGCGGGTCAACCAGTCACTCGTTCACAACGAGTACCCATGATTGTGATATGCATCCAATGCATCAATCACACCTCATGCTAGTCTTAATTCATCATTGTTCCCACAATGATAACTGACCAGGGAGTTTAGAATCATTCTATAATGATTCAAGGATACCGAAATATAAGAAACATGCCAATCATATAACGGGAATGTAATGCATTCATAAATCAATGAATCAATACAATGTCAACATGTCATATCACGGAACATCCTAGAGCATTACAACCAACAATCTCCCACTATGCTCTATGATCTATCCTACAAGCATCTAATCCCCATACCCCTAACATGACCATAATGTTTTAACAAAGTGAGGGGTTTCGTCATCGGGTCGGCAATATTATCATCTGTCGACACTCTGCTTATCTTCACGTCTCCTCTGTCGATGATTTCTCTGATCAAGTGAAATCGCCTGAGTATGTGTTTGGATCTCTGGTGTGACCGGGGTTCCTTAGCTTGCGCAATCGCACAATTGTTGTCACAATACAACTCAATGGGATCTGCAACGCTAGGAATGACCCCCAGGTCTCCCAAAAATTTCCTGATCCAAACAGCTTCTTTAGCTGCATCCGATGCAGCTATGTACTCGACTTCTGTAGTCGAATCTGCCACGGTTGGCTGTTTGGAACTCTTCCAACTGATAGCCCCACCGTTCAGGCAGAAAACATAACCTGACTGCGATCTGAAGTCATCTCTGTCGGTTTGGAAACTAGCATCGGTATAACCACTTACAGCGAGCTCGTCTTCCAATCCGCCATACACCAAGAACAAATCCTTAGTCCTTCTCAAATACTTAAGGATGTTCTTGACCGCAATCCAGTGAGCCTCACCTGGTGTAGACTGATATCTACTAGTCATACTCAATGCATATGATACATCCGGACAAGTACACAACATGGCGTACATGATGGATCCAATTGCCGAGGCATATGGAATCCTACTCATGCGCTCTCGCTCATCCTGTGTCTTTGGACACTGAGTCTTGCTAAGAGCTACGTCATGTCCCATTGGCAAGGCACCCCTCTTGGAGTCTTGCATCTTGAACCGATTCAAGACCTTGTCAATGTATGTACTCTGACTTAGACCAAGAAGCCTTCTCGATCTATCTCTATAGATCTTGATTCCTAGAATATAGGCGGCTTCTCCTAAGTCCTTCATCGAAAAGACTGATCCTAGCCAGGATTTTACTCCTTGCAAGGTAGGAATGTCATTTCCGATGAGCAATATATCATCCACATAAAGTACAAAGAAGACCACTGCGCTCCCACTGACCTTCTTGTAAACGCATGGCTCATCTTCGTTTTGCAGGAAGCCAAACATTTTGACTGCCTCGTCAAATCGAAGATTCCAGCTCCTCGAAGCCTGCTTCAATCCATAAATGGATCTCTGAAGCTTGCACACCTTCCTCGGACTCTTAGGATCAACAAAACCCTCGGGTTGTGTCATGTACACATCCTCGAGCAAATTCCCGTTAAGGAATGCGGTCTTGACGTCCATATGCCATATCTCATAGTCATAATACGCAACTATAGCCAGCACAATCCGTATGGATTTAAGCATCACAACTGGTGAAAAGGTTTCATCATAGTCTATACCATGAATCTGCCGAAACCCTTTCGCGACGAGTCGTGCCTTATAGGTATGCACGATGCCATCCATGTCGGTTTTCTTCTTGAAAACCCACTTACATCCAATGGTCTTAATACCATCGAATGAATCGACCAAAGTCCACACTTTGTTGTCGTACATGGATTGCATCTCAGACTCCATGGCCTGGTGCCATTTCTCGGAATCGGAACTCGCCACAACCTCTGAATACGACGTAGGCTCGTCATGTTCTAACAACATGAGTTCATCGTTTCCAGTCACAAGAAAACCATATCTTGTAGGCTCTTGGCGAATTCTACCAGATCTCCGAGGTTCACTAGGAGGTGCTGTCTCAACAACTCGTGATACAGGTTGGACTGTTTCGACCTGTTCGTTCGGTTCTTCGACTATTTGTGGTTCTCGAACTTCTTCGAGATCTATTCTACTCCCACTAACTCTCTTGGAGACGAACTCTCTCTCCAAGAAAGATCCATTCCGAGCAACAAACACTTTGTTCTCAGATGGGTTGTAGAACCAGTACCCTTTAGTTTCCTTAGGGTAACCCACAAATATGCATTTATCAGACTTGGCAGATAGCTTATCAGAAGC
>NW_010966833.1:20223-73900 GCF_000463585.1 Tarenaya hassleriana | reverse complement strand
ACAAGTCCAGAAGGTAAAGTAAGATCATAAGTCCCGACGGTCAACGCAGCAACTCTTGCTCCATTCCCGACGCGGAGATCCACTTCTCCCTTCGCTAGCTGCCTACTTCTTCTCAAGCCCTGCACATTTCCACAAATGTGTGAGGCACATCCGGTATCCAATACCCATGATGTAGAAGTAAACAAGTTAGCCTCTATAACAAAGATACCCGAAGATGAAGCTTCTGCAAGCTTCTTCTTCTTCTGATCTTCCAGGTAGAGTTTGCAGTTTCTGCGCCAATGCCCGATGGCATGGCAGAAATGGCACTCTCCCTTCTCGGCCTTCGGCTTAGGCTCGGCGGCAACACTTGCCGTTTTGCCCTTGCCTTTCACGCCCTTGGAACGCTTCCTCTTGTTGGAACTCTTTCCAACCATTAGGACATTCTTCTCGACTTTGATGTTCTGCTCGGCCGATCGCAACATCCCATGTAGTTCGGTCAAGTCCTTCTCCATCCCGTGCATGTTATAGTTCATGACAAACTGGTCAAAACTATGCGGCAGGGATTGGAGAACTAGGTCTACTGCCAACTCACGACTAACCTCCAACCCTAGTCTGTCAAGATCCTCTAGATAACCCTTCATCTTGAGGATATGAGTACTCACGGGTGAACCATTGGTCATCTTACAGTTGACTAGGTTCTTAAGGACGTTAAATCGTTCGACCCTTGCCTGTTCCTCGAACATAGTCCTGAGATGCTCGATCATCTCGAAGGCATCAGTTCCTTCGAGTTGTTTCTGCAACTCAGCCGACATAGATCCGAGCATCAGACAGGTCACGTCCAGGTTGTCATTGATGTGCTTATGGTAAGCATCTCTGACAGCCCTGGGCGCATTGGCCGCTGGTTCATCCTCAGGAACGGTTTCTTCCAGCACGTAGAGCTTCCGCTCATGCCTGAGAACAATTCTCAGGTTGCGGTACCAGTCGAGAAAGTTTCCACCAGTGAGTCTCTCCCGATCCAGGATGGATCGCATGGAGAGATTAGCCAGATTACCTGCAGCAGTCATATTCTACAGAAAAAGACAAAACAAAAGACATAAAACATGCAAGTCGCTTAGTACACATACTAACACAGATAATAGATGCAATATGACAGGCTCCCACTAAGAAAAACACCCTCAATGAGTTTCTAAGTGAGCTAGGATCCATATTTCACATGCTTTTGAGTCAGCTAGGGCATGACGCTAAAAAACATGCTATTTAGGTAGACAACACATTGTCAATCACATCCTATGTGATTCCTAGATGTGTATGGGATAGTGATACGCTATCACTGCATGTTCCTCATCCCATCCTTACCATTAGGTCCAAGTCCGACTTGATAACCCAATTCAAGCTCAACCATATTCGAGCTATGAGAATCACGATTTCTCCATACTGCCTCACCAAGATAATCAGGCACGCTCAGCTAGGGCATGACCCGTAACCATGACGATCGAGGCCTTGACAGTTGCTCTACTAATGGGCGGTAATAGCTTGAGATTACATGAGGCATAGGTGACTTGAACACCAGGATACCTTAACTGAATTCAAGTCAGTTCAGTCAAGCTGTTCCGATCAACTCGGTTGAACTACTCTTAGTTCAATTGAATCGTCTGTGTATATAATCCTTTTTGCCAAACAACACTTGCTTGCTTTAAATTATGTACCGAAACACTCTCATTGGTTAAACATTCATAATGTTCATCCAATGTGCATCAAAATCTCGGCTCAGACACTTGAAACGATGCAGCAATTGCATCTAAATTCTGACTCTGTCCGAGTCAACACTTGACTCGGTCCGAGTCAGGAGCCGAAATCATCTACAGATCAATCTGAACCAAAACTTGACAACTGGACAACTTTCTGTACTGACTCTGTCCGAGTCAAAACTGGCTCGGTCCGAGTCAGAAGTCTGTAAGGCCAAGTCTGTTCATTTTGGTTCGTTCTGACTCGGCCGAGTCAACACTTGACTATGTCCGAATCAAAACTCTGATCTATCGTTCTGACTCTGTCGAGTCAAAACTCTGACTCTGTCGAGTCAAAACTCTGACTCTGTCGAGTCAAAACTCTGACTCTGTCGAGTCAAAACTCTGACTCTGTCGTCGAGTCAACACTTGACTCGGGCCGAGTCAAAACTCTGGTAGACACTTTTTGGCCACGAGATCTAGGGTTTCACCCCGTTTCGATGCACCATCAAGCCGTCTTCGACCCCCAAACTCATCCATGCATCAAATAACAATCATAACATCATTAAATATGCATAGATCAAACCTATCATGCAATTTTAACAATTAAAATTCATATAGGCATGCGACAAGCACGACGATATACAGATAACCAGGCTCTGATACCACCGTTGGATTACGCTACGGATTCCTAGCATGCGATCATATCGATCTAGGGTTTGGTTTACTAGGTTTCATGCAGCGGAAGAATAATCTAAACCTAGTCAAACGTCACACGCAACCAAAATCATCCGTAAAACCCCGACAGATCGTGTATATCACCGTAGGAATCGAATACTTACCTCTTCCCTGAAGATCTGAAAGTAGCAATCGATCCAGGGCCTGTTTTAATCACCAAGAGCTGAAAGTACAGCTCCTCTACACGTATCCACACCGACGGGAAGGATTCCAAACGCTTATGGAACTGATCTGCTAGGATCTGTGAAGTAAATAGGGTTTTCAAGACTTGGGATCGAATCCCAGGAACTAGAACCTCAAAAGAAACGATTTTCTTGTGTTCTAGATCTGTCTTAGGATTCTGAAAGTTGAGTTCTCCTCTTAGGACGGCGTCCAACACCACCTTATAAGTTAGAAACCCTAATCCTTGTGAAAAGAGACTTTTTCCGAGTATTGACTCGGTCCGAGTCAGAACTCTGACTCGGTCGAGTCAGAACGAATCAGCCCAAGCCCATTGTCAACTCTTCACTCGGCCCATTTAGTATTGACTCGGTCCAAGTCAAAACTTTGACTCGACCGAGTCAAAACATCAGCCAAGCCCAAAACACTTTCTGGGCTTCGACCAGCATGGAACTGAACCAAACGTTGTCAGCTCCGGACCAACGCACTGAAAACTCCTTTTCATGCTCGTTTCGGTCAAATCTCGTTTCAATTCTTCGTATTCTTCACGTATAAGTCCATCCCTATTGGTGTGTGACCCTGTAGGCCCATTTTAAGTGGCCACGCGTTTTCATAGTCCGACTTCCACGAGAGGGCCCAGCGATATCTCTCCTATTGAGGAGGTGATAAGTCCCATATTGCATGTCTATTATCTCCGTATGATTCGTGAACGTATCTGATCAACGCCGTTATAATCATCCGGTTAAAGACGACGTTTGACGCAGTCAAGACACGCCACTCCTCATATCAGATACTCTAGACATCTCAGGTCTGAGGATCCAAGAACGAACCGCTTTATGAGATTCAAGTCATGACTCTGTCCATGTGACAATATCTCATGCGGGTCAACCAGTCACTCGTTCACAACGAGTACCCATGATTGTGAAATGCATCCAATGTATCGATCACACCTCATGCTAGTCTTAATTCATCATTGTTCCCACAATGATAACTGACCAGGGTGTTTAGAATCATTCTATAATGATTCAAGGATACCGAAATATAACAAACATGCCAATCATATAACGGGAATGTAATGCATTCATAAATCAATGAATCAATACAAAGTCAAAATGTCATATCACGGATCATCCTAGAGCATTACAACCAACAGACATAACCTGAGGGTTTTGAAGATCCTGAGCATCCAAGGAAGGTATGTAAGCTTCAGAGGTCCATTTATGGACTGAAGCAGGCTTCAAGAAGCCGGAACCTGCGTTTTGATGAGACAGTCAAAGAGTTTGGCTTCTTGCAAAATGAGGATGACCATGCGTTTATTAGAAGGCCAGTGGGAGCGTAGTTGTGTTTCTGGTCTCATACGTTGATGACATCTTGCTCATCGGAAATGATATTCCTACTTTGCAAGACGTTAAGTCTTGGTTAGGAAAGCGTTTCGCGATGAAAGACTTAGGCGAGGCTGCCTATATCCTAGGCGTCAAGATCTATAGAGATAGATCGAGAAAGCTGATCGGTCTAAGTCAGAGTACTTACGTCGGCAAGGTGCTAAAACGGTTTAGCATGAAAGAATCCAAGAAGGGATCCTTATTGATGAGGCACGGTTTAGTTCTAAGCAAGAATCAATGTCCAAAACATCTGATGAGCGAGAACACATGGATAGAATTCCATACGCTTCGGCGATAGGATCTATCATGTACGCCGTGCAGTGTACTCGGCCAGATGTATCGTTAGCATTGAGTCTAACGAGTAGATACCAGTCTGATCTAGGTGAGCCACACTGGATAGCCGTAAAGAACATCCTGAAATACCTGAGAAGGACTAAGGATGCGTTCTTGGTTTACGATGGATGTGACAATGAACTCGTTGTAAGTGGTTACACCGATGCTAGTTTTCAGTCCGACGTGGATGATTTTCGATCGCAATCAGGTTTTGTGTTCCTTCTTAACGGAGGTGTTGTTAGTTGGAAGAGTTCCAAACATGCCACCGTTGCATATTCCACTACAGAGACTGAGTATATTGTTGCATCGGATGCGGCAAAGGAGGCTGTTTGGATCAAGAAATTCGTTGGAGACCTTGGCGTTGTTCCTAGCATTGCGAACCCCATTACGTTGTACTGTGACAATAATGGTGCGATTGCGCAAGCCAAAGAGCAAAGGTCACACCAGAGATCCAAATACATACTCAGGCGATTTCATCTTATCAGAGAAATCGTAGACAGAGGAGATGTGATTATATGCAGAGTATCGACAGATGACAACATCGCTGACCCGTTGACAAAGCCTCTCCCTTCGTCGAAACATGAGTGTCATGTTAGGTCGATGGGGATTAGACATTTAGTTGATTATGATTAGAGCATTTGGAGATAGTGATGTTTTATGCTCTAGACATGATTATTCGCACGAACACTTTATTTATTGTATTTGGATTCATTGTGATGAATGGAAGTATGTTTTTCTTATTGATTATTATTCAGATTGCATGTTATTGTTTAATAATGCTATCCACGTATTATTACTGTAATAATACTAAATCCCCTAGTCGATCGTTAATGTGGGAATATTAACGAACAAAAACTAGCATGATGGATGATCATACAGATAATCATAGCGTATTGGATACTGTAATGACCCGAGACCGCTACGAATTGTCGAAACTGCCCTCACACAGCAACCTGAGAACTTTCAGCGTGTTTTGTCCTCACTCGCACGCATACCGAGACACTTTCCAGTAGATCACCCATCCTGAGATTGCTCCAGAGCCAACACGCTTAACTTTGGAGTTCTCTCGGGATAGTGAACTAAAAAGGTAGGTGCACCTTGTTGCTATGAGTAGCCCAACTAATTCTTTTTATGTTATCTTAGACTGTATAAGTCCTATACCTATACAGCCCTCGGATCTCTCTCATTCCGGTATGTTCGATTCATCCCTGTACCCCCTACCCAGAAGCTCGTCAGGAGTCGCCCCTTGTCCGTGCCTCTGCACCGGCGATCACTCCCCGCCCTCCTACGGTACTCTGGGTTGTCACAGGCCCACCAGCTTCCGTCTGGTTCGTTCTCGAACCACACCGTACTGGAAGAGTACCGGCTCTAATACCATTTGTAACAACCCGTGACCGCTACGAATTGTCGAAACTGCCCTCACACAGTAACCCGAGACCTTTCAGCATGTTTTGTCCTCACTCGCACGTATACCGAGACACTTCCCAGTAGGTCACCCATCCTGAGATTGCTCCAGAGCCAGCATGCTTAACTTTGGAGTTCTCTCGGGATAGTGAACCAAAAAGGTAGGTGCACCTTGTTGCTATGAGTAGTCCAACTAATTCTTTTTATGTTATCTTAGACTGTATAGTCCCATACCTATACAGCCCTCAGATCTCTCTCATTCCGGTATGTTCGATTCATCCATGTACCCCTACCCAGAAGCTCGTCACGAGTCGCCCCTTGTCCGTGCCTCTGCACCGGCGATCACTCCCCGCCCTCCTATGGTACTCTAGGTTGTCACAGATACGGATCATGATCATGGGTATTCATTTGTGAATGAATATTGGATGACCCGCATGAGATTCTCATATGGACTTGATGTCATGACTTGAATCTCATGTAATACTCCGCTTTGAGTCCTAACACCTGAGATCTCTATATGTATCCGACATGAGGAGTGATACTCTTTGACACAGTCAAACGTCGGAACTGTAAAAGGACGACTATGACGGCTGTAGTTGGGAATGTCATGAATCATGTGGAGGGTAGTAGAGAGCCAAGAGAGGATTTTGTTCCTCTCTTGTGTGAAGAGAGAGATATCGCTGGGCCCCTCGAATGAGTTGAGCTGAAACGCACGCAAACAGATGAAGAGTCATCTGTAGCGTCAGTTAACTCAACGAACAAGAAAGCAATCAAAATGTGACGAGATGACTTGTTCCATGTCTCTGTTTTGACTTATGATATCATGTGACAAAAAGGACACAAGTGTTGAATGTTTCTTGGCTCGCTAGATCACACTAACCTGGTTTGACAAGGGATTCATAGTGTCTTGTTAGAGACCACATATGATTATTAGTCCGAAATAGTTTCGGAACTATGTCTGCGTTGGACGAGCCTAGAGGGTCACACACGTAGGGTTGTTACTATTTTCTGGAGCGTGCTTGGGAAGGTCTATTGTGATAGATTGAAACTCGATCATGAGTAGAGCAAGTGGAAGATTGATGGATATGGTGCTCTGGTCACGATCAGATTGCGAAACTGATTAGAAATCCATTGAATGGGTTTAGGTGGCCCAATGGGTCCATGTGTTTATTAATGAGATTAATGGACTTGTTTTCTCTTAATAGTTAAGTGAAGGCCCATTAGGCCCATTTGGTTTAATGAAACCCTAATCACTATATAATTATGTTTTAAGAAACATAATTGAGGGTTAAGTAAAAAAAATTGTTTTCTCTCCCTCGCTCTCTCTCTCTCTCTTGGTCGTTGTCCTCTCTCTCTCCCGGATTGCTTTGGTTTTCGTTCCCGACCTCCAGATCGTGTTTTAGCAGATGCAAGCCCATGAGTGTGGACTAGTTGTAGAGAACGTTGGATTTCAGCATTTGTGATAGGTCCTTGGATCGAAATAGGTTGGTGTATCGATACCTTTATCATTATATGTAAGATCTGTTGTTTGGGTTTCATTTAATCTATTCCGCTACGTGAAACCCAAATTGGAACCGTAGAAACCGTTATGAACGCATGTTTAGGGATCTCCAAGACCCCAATAACGATTACCAAGAACAACCAATCGTGCCTTGTACCGTTCGATGGACCCATCCGATCGATATTTAACCTTGAAGATCCATTGACACCCAATGGCCTTTTTACCCGGAGGAAGAGAGGTAACTACCCAAGTCTGATTTTTCTCCAAGGCACTGATTTCGGATTGCATGGCGGCTTTCCATTTTGGATCATGTAACACAGCTTTGTAAGAACGAGGCTCATCAACAGCGGAAATCGCCGCAAGAAATGCATGATGAGATGCCGAGAAGTTCGTGCAGCCAACAAAATTCGCAAGTGGATAGGAGGCACCAGATTGGGGTTGAACCGAGGAAGCAAACACACCCACAGTGTTCGTCATGTGGTCCCGAAGCCTGGTCGAGGGAAATTTCTGACGTTTACCTCGACCAAGCTCATCACCAGCAGAGGAGGAAGAATCGGGCGCACAAGAATCCGAGGAACCCCCCTGTCATCGGAAATGTCGACGAGCAAAGAGACAGAAGGATTGAGAGGAGGTGCCAACACAGAAGACGGAGATACTGTCGAAACAAAACCAACATCTGTTGGTTTAGTGCTCTATGATGTACTGTATTTGAGTTTTATTTAGATACATTTGATGTATTGATACTTTCTACTGTTTTATGAGAGTATTTGATTCATTACATGTTCTTGCATACTAGATGTGTTATGAAATCCATGTATCATTATGAATGATACTGAACTCCCTAGTCTTGTGTCATTATGGGAATGATGACAAAATAAGACTAGTATGATGTGTGATTGATGATCATAGCATTGATCATATGTATTGGATACAATCACAGTCATAGGTATTCGTTGGAGAACGGAATACTGGATTGACCCGCATGAGATTGTCACATGGACTAACGTCATGACTTGAATCTCATATGGTAGTTCCACGATTGGATCCCAGTACTGGATTGACCCACATGAGATTGTCACATGGACTAGCATCATGACTTGAATCTCATATGACGGTTGCATGATTGGATCCTAAGACCTGAGATATCTACGGGATCCAACATGAGGAGTTGCGTGCTTTGATTACGTCAAACGTCCTGCGTAACAGGAGGATTATAAAGGCGTGTATCAGGCACGAAATGAATCATGTACTGGATTGTAGATAGTCAAAACGGGATTTGTACCTCTCGTAAAAGAGAGAGATATCGCTGGGCCCCTCGTGTGAGCGAGACTGTAGAAATGTGTGGCCGCACTATAGACGAACGTCGTCTATTTTAGACAGTCGAACTCAGTGAACGAGAAAGCAGTCGAATCAGATAAGGTGGCTTGTCCATGCCTTATGTTCGACATATGATATCGTGATACAAAAGGATCATCAACCGGAATCATCTCTGGCGTTCGTAAAGATCACGAACAAACTCTATTCGAGATAGGTAGTCATAGTGTCTTGCTAGAGACCGCCTATGACTTGTATATCCGAAATAGAGATTTCGTGCATTCCGCCGTGCCAGACCCGACGGTCCAGAACGGACTGTCCGTTCCAGAAAGTCTGGAACGGACGGTCCACGTGAGCAGACCGTCCGTTCTACGTGCTGGAACGGACGGTCCACGTGCATTTCTGGACCGTCCGTTCCGGGCTTCAGTTTTTCCGAAATTAAACCGAAATTAAACCGAATTAGGGTTAAATCACCTTATAAGAAGGAGATTAAAAACCCTAACTCGTAAGAGACGAAAAGAGCCGACTTTTGGCAGAAAAGAGAGAGTTTTTGGAGATCCAAAAACGAGTTCTAAGTCTCGAGATTTCTCGGGAATAGGATTCGCTCTAGAGATCCCAGGAAACCCTAGAATCGATCTCTTAGGAATAGGATTCGCTCTAGAGATCTCAGGAAACCCAACAACATCATCGTCATCTATGGGAAAAGGTGACGAGGTCAGAGAAGCTGGTGGAGACAAGGTAACGGTAGGTTCTTTAGCGAAAGGAAATTGATCCTCACAGAAAACCACGTCTCGAGATACAATAAAACGACACTTGTCAAGATCATATAATCGCCAGCCTTTCTTTCTCGAAGAATAACCGACAAACACACAACGAACACTTCGTGGAGCAAACTTGTCACCATGACGATCTTTGTTATGAGCATAACAAAGACAACCCATGGTTCGAAGATTAGAATAATCCGGACGCCGATCGTATAAGACTTCAAAAGGAGTTCGACCTGAGAGTACGGAGGAGGGAGTACGATTAATCAGATAACCGACATGTAAAACACTGTCACCCCAAAACTCGATCGGAAAATGTGCTTGGAACATCAAAGCACGAGCAACATTAAGGATATGTCGATGTTTCCGTTCCACATGACCATTCTGATGCGGAGTATGAATGCATGATGTTTCGTGGATGATCCCACGTGTACGAAAGGCATGATGCAAACATGTGAACTCGGTGCCATTATCGGATCATACAATTCGAACCTTTTTCGAGAATTGTCGATCAACCATGGCTAGAAACTCAAGAATACACCGAAAAACATGAGTCTTGTCCAACATGAGGAATAACCAAATGTCACGGGAATAATCGTCAACAATGGTGATAAAATAACGAGCACCGCAAAAAGACTGAGTACGTTAGGGACCCCACAAATCGTAATGGATAAGGTGAAAAATTTCTGATGTTTTATTCGAACTCAAACTAAACGAATCACGGGTTTGCTTTGCTCGGATACAAACATCACAAGCAACTGCCGAACTATTTAAAGAACCACCAAAATCAATTCCGGAAATCTGTCCTAACACTTTATTTGAAGGATGACCAAGTCGACGATGCCATACGTCGTGTGAATGAACAGAACGAATAGTCGCAGCAACTTTGACACCCCGAAAATAATAAAGCCCGTCGCAAAGCTCACCCGCTCCAATCAGCGTCTTCTAAACTTGGTCCTGAATTAAGCACAATTTATCAGTAAATTGCACAATACAATCACGATCCGCAAGCAATCGAGACACCGAGAGAAGGTTGACGTGTAATCCCGCAACATAGAAAACATCGGTTAGGCTAAGAGAGGACGAAAGCACAGAAGTCCCCCACTGAGAGATGACCGAGTGACGACCAGCGGGAAGAATAATATTAAATGGAGCCATGGTAGTTGGTCGATGCAACTGATCAAAACAACCAGTCATATGGTGCGAAGCACCTGTTTCAAGGTTCCAAGAGGTAGTAGAAGGCGTACCCGACGAGGTTTCGGTGGCTCCAATTTTTCCGGCATTCAAGAGCGAGATTAATGCCTTCCATTGATCATCACTCAAGCCAAATGTCAGAGGCCTATCGGAATCGAAACGACGGATGATGGAGCAGACTGATTCAAAGAACCAATCTGAGTTGCGTTGGCGCGTCCGGTACCACGACCACGAGAAGCAGACGTTGTACTACGGCCTCGACCTGTACGATTCCTGGGACGGTCGCCCCACCATTCCAGAAAACCCAGAAGCTGAAAGCAGGATTCAATCATATGACCCGATCGGCCACAGTTAGAACAAACAACGGATTTGTCCTTAATAGGAAGAGGCGAACGAGGTTTCGAAGCTTGCTGAACAGAGAAGGCAGTTGCATCGGGAAAATCAGAAACTCGGGAAACAGAGTCCTTCGAGGATTCATCTTGAGTGACGACCAAGTATGCTTCCTCGACGGTCGGCAATGGTAACCGAGACAGTAAATTCGAGGGAACGGTGCCAAAGCGTGCATCGTCCAAACCGAGTAAGAACTCATAAAGACGGTCTTCTTGTCACTGTTTCTCAAGATCGGCAACAACGTGACAGATGCACAGTCCACACTTACACACTTTCAATGGACGAACACTAGCTAAAATCATCCCACAGTTTTGTGAGTTTCCCAAAATAAGATTCCACACTCAAACCATGTGGCGACAATTAGCTAGGTCGTTGCGAAGACGCAACAACCGTGGAGGAGTCGACACCCCAAAACGTCGGCGAAGATAATCCCAGAGATCCTTCGCAAATTCACGATGTACGACATCGGAACGCAAACCAGGTTCAAGCGTATTTTTAATCCAAGAGACGATGAGAGAGTTGTTAGTCTCCTAGTCTTCGAATTCGGCGGAGGAAGGTTTTGGTTGTGGAATTCGGCCATCCAAAAAACTAAATTTCTTTCGCGATTTCAAGGCGTGGCGGATATTTATCGACCACTCTTCGTAGTTTGGGCCTCGTAACAGAGGCTGCGAGAGCACCAAGCCCGGATTATCACTTGGGCTCAAGTCGAATGGAGAGATGGTTCTCCTTGGAATGTCGGAAAATGAGTTCTTCGTGGCTGAAGAAATTGTCGGATCGGTCGGCATAGAAACGGCCGAAGCGGAGGCAGAAGCAAGATCGGTTGCCATGGGAGGTGAGAAAAAAAGAGGTCGGGCTCTGATATCATAACATGTTGTGTGCTGTATTAACATTTCGAAAACTGCATACATATACAACAACGACCCAACCAAAAACCTAGCAAACAAATCTAGGAAAATATCTCGAAGATATTATCAACAGAATATACAACTTATATTTGGCTCTATCAATATGCATAGGTATCGCAGACAGAACCAAGAAGATTAAGAACTGGGTGTGATGGATTGGTTAATTTAAATATTTTATTACCTCTATATTTCAATTCGTCTTTTTTTTCTCTAAAATGTTCAAATTTTAAAGAGTTCAATAACAACAATAGCAACAACGACAATAATTTTAAACATATTTACAAATGGTAGCAATATAGGAAATCTAAACTGGTTTATTTTAAAGTGTTAATATTGTTATCTAAATTTTATTTTGTATTTAAATACGATCTTCCACTGGTAGAGGAAAACTCTAGATTTTGAAATCTATAAGCCTATATGTATGTGTATATTAACGTATATATTAATATTTTTTTATCTGTATATAATAATTTTAATTAAATACGCATTAGATTTAACGAGAAACCCATTTAATCTATGAATTTAATGGATCAAAATTTATTTAACCCATTTAAAAAAATTAACCAAATAGGTTAACCCGTTTGAATTTATAATCGGGTCAGCTCTCTGCTGTTAGGAAAAGATAACACGATTTCGTCATCTGTACATTTGAAAATTTAGTTTTTCCAAAAAAATAAAAAGGGGATAGTGAACCATTCTTACTTGTTAAATGGCTCTCTCCTCCTGAGTTTGTTTGTGACGTGAGAGGGGAAGGATAAGAATTGGTTCGCCACTAAAGATTACGGAACATTAAACTATAAAACTATATAAACGAAATTAAATATATATCTATATATTTCTTAAAATTAAATTGGTCCCGCTCTCAAAATTCGAAACAAAATAGTAACTTTTTTTGTGTCTAATTTTTTTTTCATTGGCGGGTTTGCTTTCCGTTCTATTTGAGATGTTGTCAAAGCAAAGGAACTTCCTTTAAGAAGGTTAAAGCAAAAGCAAAAGACCAAAATGATAGAGAGAGAGAGAGAAGACACTTGAAAGTACTTATATAGGACCAAAGTGTTTGAACACTTTGGGAACATTGTAAGAAGAGCAAACAGAAACATGAACAACAAGAACCAAACAGCCACAGCTTCTGCAGTCGCAACCAACGGTAAGATACCAATAGACGAGAGCACCGACGAAGAGGAGATATGGAGAGCGGCTATGTCGAAATTCCAAGCTCGGGAAGAAGAGATCGAGAGGAAGAAAATGGCCGTTAAGGAGAAGGTTGAACAGAGGCTCGGCCTCGCGGAGGAAGCCACCAGATGCTTGGCTCAGACTTTAGAAGTAAGTCTTGAAACTTAACCTATTCTTTCTATTCTCCAACATACATATACGGGCGGGCATGGTGCGGCAAGAGCTCGGGTACCCACAAGGCATCCGAACGATGAGGGAGCGAGGCGAATAACATGAGAAAGAGTGGTCCAATGAGGTCTCGAGGGGGCGGGGGTTGGTTCAATGAGGCTGCGATGGGCGAGCCTCGCCAAGAAAGAGAGAGTAGCAATTGACAGGGCCCGATGGATGATGAGGTGCGTAGACGTCGATGGTCTCCCACTTTAAAAATTAAAATCTAGCCCTACCTTAAAAATCGAAGCTTCTTCGCCGTCATTGCTCTTACCGCCCCGGTTCCCCATCGCTCGCTTGCCCTCCCCTCGGCGCTCTCCCCCTCGCTACCTTGTCCCCTCTGGCTCGGGTATAAGTGGGATATCGGTAATCCTTTGCCAAAACCCGAACTCAAAATCTGACTCGCAAATCAAACGAGTACTCAACATTTTGGGTGTCAGTGCCCTCCCCTACAAAACCAGTACATATGGTTTGAACCGTGACCTTTTGGAGATGAATAAAAAAACCCAAACCACTAGAACGGGCCACATTAATTCATGTCTAGTTTATTACACTTCCTGTAGTGTTGGTCTTGCTGAAGAGAATCCAGCTAGAGAACAACAAGTTACTAACGCAAGCATGAAACATAATCATAAATCATACCCAATAACTTTCAAGAAACCAAATTCAGAGAATTCAAAATCTAACTTCAGGCCATCAAAAAAGATCGGGGTTTTTTTTCCACCTTGGATTATCCTGTTTTTCCTTGGGTAACTATTTATTCATGAGCAACTTTCATCCTAAAACTATGTCTGAAAGGAGCTGGAGATCATGGGAGACCCCATGAGAAAAGAGGTTGGAGCCATAAGGAAGAAGATCGATACTGCGAACCGGGAAATCAAATCTTTGGCTCAGAATTGCCAGAAGAAGGTTTCACACTCATACCTCCCTCTATAGCTCTTTCGTTTTCTTGAATCTCTATAACACAAACATATGGGCAGGAAAAGGAATACAAGGAGACGGTAGAAGCTTTCAACGAAAAGAACAAAGAGAAAGCTCACCTTATTTCGGTATTGATGGAGGTAACTTGATGAACACCTAATCGAAAAGTGATTAGATTCCCTTAATCTCCGGCTTTCTGACCGTTGCGTTGGTGATATTCTCGTCAGCTTCTTACGGAGAGCGAGAGATTGAGGATGAAGAAGCTGGAAGAGATCAACAAGACCGTGGGGACCTTGCAGTGAGGATGGAGATTTTTGTTCAGTGTATCATCAGTGTTTCGATTAGACTAAAAGCTACTCTCTTCAAATACTACGGTGTAAACGGAAATGCAAAGTGAAAAGACCGATTTCTATTTCTTATATGCGAAGAGACAGATACGGGAAAGTAAACAATTTAGATTATCAGACACAAGTCATAAACAAACTAAACAACGTTTATGTTTTTTTTTTAATATTGCATAAAGTTTACTGTGTCTTAAGTCTATCTATTTCTACAAGAGAATCAAGTAAATTCATGTGAATACTTCTCTTGGAGATTCGAATCTGGATGGAGATACGTGCAAACAATGTTTATGTTAGGTCTTAATAGAAATTTATAAGATGATCGCTTCAAAATTACTTTCCGAAAGCTCAAATAACTCTCAATAAACTTCTCTTCTTCTTGTGTTCATTCTCTTCTACTTCCTTCTCTTACAACTCTCTCTTTTCTCTCGTGCTTTACTTTTTATTCCTCCTGCGCATTACTTCCCTTTTATACTAACTTTATATACTCTTGCATTCTACCCACATAAATATTCTAACCTCATTTTCCATGTATATTCAATATATTCAAAACTTTTACAAATTTCTAGGTAATTTCTTTCCATGACTTTATATTTTTCTAGATGAATCGAGTTTAATATTCAAGAATAATTGATGGGGTTAAAAAGATAAAGATGCAACAAATGGATAACTCGAGAAAAAAAAATTCTATTTTAAATTAAAAGGTGTTTTCAATCATTTTCATCATAGTATCATGAAGAATTCACTAATATCTAAGGGTGTAAGACAACAAAAAAGACCTAATAAGTAGTGAACGAGTGGTTAAAAAGGGTGTTTCTCTCGAGATCCCGATCACCGGTTCGAATCTAGCTGCTGGAGAGGGAGGGTGTAGCTCTCGAGGTCCCGATCACCGGTTCGAATCTAGCTGCTGGAGAGGGAGGGATGCATTTAGGGTGTTGCTCTTTGGGTCCTTAGATGTACTTTAAAGGCTGCTCCCGGGCCATGTGAGATGTAGTCGGGCCGAAGGCCCGATGAACTTCCTAGTTATTAAAAAAAAACAACAAAAGAGACATAAATGTCCAAATAGGTTAAAAGAGTGATTAATTTAAAAGAAATTTAGTGTTTTGAGTGCAAATGATATAGATATACCAAGATGGAGTGTATTAAGAAGAAAAAATCACGTATCACTCCCAAAAGGAGAAAACTAGATTTTTCACCCACTTAGAAGATGGATGAAATGTTACACATGTAATGAGATAGTGATAAAAATGTATCTAACCTCGTTATATTCTTTGGAGTCATTGAAGAAGAAAAATAAATATCGGTGGAGGATGAAAGTGATGATGAAAAAATAACTCAAAATGACTTGTTAAAAGAAATTATCAAACTGGTTCAAATGAACAAAAATTTGTTGAATGAAAAACAATGGCTAGAGAAGGTAGGAACACTCAAATTCTACTAATTTCTATCCGGTGTCAACTGATTCAAAAGAAAGAAGAAAAATCTAAAATTTTCTTATAGAAATCTAAACCGAATCAAACCAAAACTGAAACCGAATCGAATCGATATAATAACCAATTGGTATATATTTTTATAAAACCGAAAGAATTGGAGCGAAACATTCTCTACCAGAATACCGAAATGACCACACCCCTAGAAACCCCTAGAAATGACCGTTATGGCTTAAATGGCCGTGTTTAAGTACCTCTAATTTTGGTTCAACTTTTTATTCAATTTACTTTTTTCAATTAAACCAACCACTGGTCGGAAATTACAAATGTATGCCATTAACGAAATTCTCTTTTTTTTCAAACCTCCTCAATCAATCCGAGTCTTTCACATACTTGTGTTGTTACACAAAAATAGAAAATTAGTAGTATAAGTAATTTAAAGATTATCAAGACAATATCTAATGTAAATTGTAGATATTGCACATTTATTAGACATCCATTATGATAGTCAAATAGATTTTTTATTTGAAAATCAACTATTTAATATCTCAATCCTATAAATCCAACAAAATCAGGGTTTTTTTAATAAAAATACCTAATCATTGATTCATTCATTCGAATTCTAAATTCCTAATTTTAAAATATATTTATTACAATAAAATTAAGAGGTTTTTTTAAATAATCTATTTTGAAAAAAATTCTAAAAACTGATATAAAATTATTAATGGCGTGATAAGATATTCGAATTTAATCTTATATAACTAAAAAATAAAATAATATCTACCTCTAATAACAGTATCAATCACATGTTCCATAAAATTAATATTCCTTCAACATATATTTCTACGACCTGAATACAAAACCAAAATTATTTTTTCCAAAAAAACTAAATACAATATTTTTTTTAACCAATCTAACCAACAATATTTTTTTTTGTAAAATGTGAAGTATATTGATATAAACACGGATTACAAGTCGGTATTAGCCGAAAATAGATCTAAAACTATAAGAGAAGAACCCATAGTAAGTGGTATCAAAAGCCCTGTAAAGAGATACAGTTTTGAAACGGAAACTCAAAAGATGTAGTCGGAGAGACTCTCTAAACAATAACCAACAATATTTTCCTCCACCTCATTTTTTATTTTATCTTATGTCAAAGGCATGTGAGAGGTTACTAAGCACCAGGTCATATATTTTCTAATATATTCTTTTAATAGTAATATGTTGTATTAAATAATGGTACATTCTTCAATTTCCATTGCATTTTTTATACCACAAAAAATTCGGAAACAATAAAAAACCATTTATAGATAAGAAATTTAAATCTTGTCATTAAATGAAGGCGCGCAATTAATACGGACCGGCCAAAAATTAATTGATATATGGGAAAGACATTTCGACATGCAACAAGTGATTGGAGGGTATTTAGAATTGAATGAAAAAAAGATAAATCAGTTGATATTTTAATTATTTCAGAAAATAATTTACGTTGATATAAAACATGAAAATATACGTATATTGATGAGTTAATAAAAAAAATTATAATAATATTATATAATAAATTTGGATGGGATTCGTAGCGTTCAAACGAAAACTTTAATTTTCAAATTATATCATCAAAATTTGTTTCATGATTTGAAAAAATAAATCTACCATAATATGAAAACAAAATTATAGTGATATTATTTTAGAAAATACATAATTAAGCAATTTTTTTAAAATAATACACTTCTAGAAACTTTTTTTTAAAGGAAAATATACTTAAACTGTTTTGGATAATATTAATTGAATATGATACTTTGAATAATTTTATAATGTATAATAACATAACCCGTAAAATTGGAAATAAAATTTTCTTCTAGAAGAAAATTTTTGGAATAATTCAGAAACATTTAGTTACCATAAAAAAACAATCTCGCGCCCTTTAGCATTGCATAATGCGCATATACACTTCATTTCTCCAATTTATTTGTCTCCATCATCTCTCGCTCTCCCATTACGGAAATATATCCTTCTGCAAACTCCATTCCGAGTTTTCGTTTTTTTCTCTCTAGGGCATGCATAACTTCCATTGCTGCTCTCTCTGTCAGCAGAAGGGGAAGAAGGGAAGCTCCAAACACAGCGACTGACGGAGAAGGAGAAAAAACTTAGTCGTCGGATTCTTTTCCGATTCAGTCGCTGACAATGGCGTCGTTGCTGGGGCGAGACGAAGATCTGGTCCGTACTATGAGCGGACGCGGGAGCCGGGGTTCCACCAGTCGCCGGAGCATGGCGCAGGCTGACGAGGTTTTCGGAAACAGTATGAGGCGTGAGGACGACGAGGAGGAGCTCCGGTGGGCGGCGATCGAGCGGTTTCCGACGTTCGATCGGCTCCGGAAGGGGCTGATGCCGCACATGACGGACAATGAACGGATGAGGCTCGAGGAGGTCGACGTCACCAGGCTCGGACCTCAGGGGAAGAAGCAGTTGATGGAGATGATTTTGAAATTCGTCGAAGACGACAACGAGAAGCTCCTCCAGAGATTGAGAGACAGGATTGACAGGTAACGATTTAACCCACAATGAAAGTCTCCTGGGAAATCGAAATCGGCGGTTTCAAATTCGCATGTGTTGTGATAATCTACGACTAATTTGATTTGGGATTTAGGGTTTCGATCGAAGTGCCAAAAATCGAAGTCCGGTATGAGCATTTAGCAGTGGAAGGAGATGCTTATGCCGGAAGCAGAGCGCTTCCAACTCTTTTCAACGTCACCTTGAACACATTGGAGGTGACCCCTTTTCTTTAGTTCCCTTTTTGTTTGTTTTCTCAATGGCATTATTCTATTCCTTTTTGTGCGCGGTCATTTTTTTTTCCCAAAAAAATAAAACTACCTCTTGCGTGTACGTTGATTTTTTTTTTTAATGAAACGTGTACTTAGATTTCCTGTTTCACGATTTAACAGTATTTTATTATATGACCTTTTTTTTTTTACGGATGGTTAATTTTATTCTATATAATGTAAAAACATTTAGCAAAGGATTGTCTCCAAAAGATGCATGCGAGGAACAAATGAACTTTTTATTTATACAAGCATGACAATTTAAGATGATGTTAATATATCCTCCTCCCTCTGTTTTGTGTGTAAAAGAGTGTTCTTGGCTTTCTACGCCTCGTCCCATCCAAAAGGAGGAAGATTCAGATTCTTAAAGATATCAGCGGCATAGTCAAACCATCAAGGTAAAGATTCTGCTAGTGTGGAAATTTGCTCTTCATCTAAAAGAAAGAAAAAAAAAAGTGTGTTTAACATATTTTTGTTGTACTTCAGAAACTTTGTGGTGACGAACCATCTTCTACACCAAGTTGGTTTGAACCGGAATGACGGATAAAAACGAATTACATTTAGAAACTAGGAATGATGTCGAGTTGCAGATCTCTAAATGAATGCCTCTGTTCTTTGCATTTTCCCCTTACTCCTTGATGTGTATTTACCTATTCGCGCATCATGATTCCTTTTTGTTTTGAATGGTTGCTCAAATGGAAACATTTTCAGGATGACCCTTTTGCTTGGTCCACCAGCTTCAGGGAAAACAACGTTGTTGCTAGCTTTGGCAGGGAAGCTTGACGGTAGCTTGAAGGTCGGTTTCACTCGCTCTTTGACGGATCAATTTTCTTTTTCTTTTCCTTTTCTTTTTTTACGATAAGCTGAAATATTAGTAGAAATACTGAGACCGGGAAGTTCAGATGTCGGGGAGGATAACATACTGCGGTCACGAGTTTCACGAGTTTGTTCCTCGAAGGACCTGTGCTTACATCAGTCAACACGATCTACACTTTGGGGAAATGACAGTTAGAGAGACTCTGGACTTCTCAGGCCGCTGTTTAGGTGTTGGGGCTAGATATGATCTACTGGCTGAACTCTCGAGACGGGAGAGAGATGCAGGAATCAAGCCAGACCCTGAAATTGATGCATTCATGAAATCTACTGCAATAGCAGGACAAGAGACTAGTTTGGTTACAGACTATATTCTCAAAGTAGGGTTTTGTGACTTTCTTTCTATTGTCCAGTTTCTAACAATGACAATGAAAAGGGCCTCATCCCTAGAAATATCTCTGTGACTGTGACAGATACTTGGGTTGGACATCTGTGCTGACATACCAGTTGGAGATGAGTTGAGAAGAGGTATCTCCGGTGGACAGCGGAAGCGTCTAACAACAGGTAAAATTTTCAGCTAATTCTGAGTAGAAGAAACTCTTATCACTGACATTCTTGTAACAAAAGGATGTGTTATACACTCAAATTCTAGGGATTTCTTTTCTTTAATTTTATGTTTAAGGGTTTCGTTATTTAGATTATATTTTGGATAGATTCGGTATTTGGGTTCAACAAGTCTATAACTGTATTGTATTCCGGTTTCCTAAACACTACAAAAGTTTAGAAAAACTCTGATAAATTCCCAGTTATCAGAATGTTGGACGGAAATCCATGCGAATCATTACAGATATGATGCACAAGCACAACTAAACTAACACTGTGGTTCATACTAAACTGCGTAGGAGAGATGTTGGTAGGACCTGCGACAGCTCTATTCATGGATGAAATATCAACCGGACTGGATAGTTCCACAACTTTCCAAATCTGCAAGTTCATGAGGCAACTTGTTCATATCTCAGATGTAACTACGGTTATTTCGCTTCTACAACCTCCACCCGAGACATTTGAACTGTTCGATGACATTATCCTGCTTTCAGAGGGCCAAATCGTCTACCAAGGTCCGAGGGATAACATTCTTGAATTCTTTGAATATATGGGTTTCAAATGCCCTGAAAGGAAAGGAGTTGCAGACTTTCTGCAAGAAGTTACATCTAAGAAGGACCAAGAGCAGTATTGGTACAGGCAAGATCAACCTTATAGTTATGTTGAGGTATCTGATTTTACGAGGGGGTTTAATTTTTTCCACATCGGGCAACAAAGTGCAACAGAACTTAAGGTTCCTTATGACAAATCCAAAATCCACCCTGCAACATTGGTGACAGAAAAGTATGGGATTTCAAACTGGGATCTTTTCAAGGCATGCTTTGCTAGGGAATGGCTGCTTATGAAACGGAACTCCTTCGTTTATGTGTTCAAGACTGTCCAAATAACCATCATGTCCTTGATAACTATGACAGTGTTTTTCAGGACGGAAATGCCCGTTGGCACGGTTGAAGATGGTTCGAAATTCTATGGAGTATTGTTTTTCAGCTTGATTAATGTGATGTTTAATGGAATGGCAGAGCTAGCTTTCACAGTGATGAGGCTTCCAGTTTTCTATAAGCAGAGAGACATCTTGTTTTACCCTCCATGGGCTTTTGCTTTACCTGTGTGGCTTATCAAGATTCCGGTATCACTTCTCGAATCAGGAATATGGATCATTTTTACTTACTACACTGTCGGTTTCGCTCCTTCTGCTGGCAGGTAACATCTGAAAATTCCTCAAGGAACTTTGATTATGATAATCTACTGATATTTCTTGAACTAACCAAACTAACATTCACTAGGTTTTTCCGCCAGTTGTTGGCATACTTCTCCGTGAATCACATGGCCCTCTCCCTATTCAGATTCCTTGGAGCTGTTGGAAGAACACAAGTTGTTGCAAACACGTTAGGGATCTTCACATTGCTTATTGTTTTTGTCCTAGGAGGCTTTATCGTTGCGAAAGGTATGTAGTCTACATCTTTCGATACCGTAACCAAGTAAAGGAAACATACTAATTGCAAACAGAGTTTCATAGTTTGGTACTTTTGGATTCCTTCTCAACATTCTAAGTTGGTAATAGAGTAGTAGTTCATAAGATTTTCTATACCAAAAAAGTGATGATCTTGTTTCTATTGATAGATGACATCCAACCATGGATGATATGGGGCTACTATGCATCGCCTATGATGTATGGACAGACTGCTATTGTTATGAATGAATTTCTTGATGAGAGATGGAGTAGGGTAAGATTTTATGCAATATCTTTTGGCCGACCTGATCTTTCCCCTGATCATTGTGATGCAAATTCATAGTGTTACATGGTACAGCCAAACAACGATACCCGCATAAATGCAAGAACGGTCGGCGAAGTCCTCTTGAAGAGTAGGGGTTTCTTTACAGAAGGATATTGGTTTTGGATCAGTATCGGAGCGCTGCTTGGATATTCAATACTATTCAACGTTCTTTATATTTTAGCTTTGACTTACTTGAACCGTAAGTGATCATATGTCGAAATCTTCTTCTCTTCTAGACTCGGGGTGAAACCTTATGCGTTTGTGCTGAATTTCAATTTCCAGCTCTTAATGATTCCAAGTCCATAGTTGTGGATGAAGACGATGACCAAAAGAAACGGCATAACCATGGAGCAGAAGGTTTAATCTTTTGAACTCAGTCATTTCCCATAGTTCTTTTGTGGCTTATTATCGGTGTCCATCCATTATCTACATATTTTCTCCATTTTCTTAGTTATGGACTGTTAAAACTTTGCAGGTAATCTCGTAGAACTCAAGAGTTCTTCAAATCATGGACCAAAGAAAGGAATGATTTTACCCTTCCAATCTCTTTCTCTCGCATTCAACCATGTGAATTACTATGTGGATATGCCCGCTGTAAGCTATTCTTCTCAAATTCGGTCCTTTTTCAGTTTAAGTCTGATCTTACATGTTTTATCTTCAAGTTTCATGACTCATTCCATTTCTGTTGCAGGAAATGAAGACTAAAGGAGTTGAAGGGGATCGTCTTCAACTACTAAGAGACGTTAGTGGAGCTTTCAGGCCAAGCGTACTGACAGCACTAGTTGGTGTTAGTGGTGCTGGAAAGACAACCTTAATGGATGTCTTGGCAGGCAGAAAAACAGGAGGCTACATAGAAGGGAGTGTTAATATATCCGGATACCCAAAGAACCAATCTACATTTGCTCGTGTTAGCGGCTACTGTGAACAAAATGACATACATTCTCCAAACGTCACTGTTTATGAATCCCTTGTCTATTCAGCTTGGCTCCGTCTTTCCTCAGACATAGACGCAAAAACACGAGAGGTATGTACAATACCTCTTCTTCCCTGCAGCTTTCTCATACAATTTATCAAATTTTTACAAAACAAGGTGACTGCTGCAGTAGTGTTTAGGGATGAAAAAGGGTAGGGTATCCTAGATTTTTGGGTTATCCCAATCTGAACCCGAATGTCTATATTATCCGTTTTTGGATCCATTTGATTAGGAATCCAGACCCAAGTTTAAATGCGAAATGTTGAATATTTTCAAATACATACATACATATATATATATATATATATATGTATATGATAGAACCCTAGATAGGATTCTATTGGGAAAATAGAAACTAAAAGAGTTTGCCGCTATTTTGCCAGAGACCGACGTATTCTTTGACGTTCCAAGGGAACGTCGGCCTCTATATTTTTCTTTGATCAATTCTCTAATGACTCTCTTTCAGTGGGGACAATAACAGAAAGGAATACTAATGGGCTCTAAGACCACTCATAATCATGACCCATAATAATAAATAAATAAAAACCTAATTATTTTTGGAGTCCATCACTATATTATATTAGAAGTTGACATGGTTGGATGACCTCGAAATGAGTCCAAAATTTTAAAAGATTGCAGTAGATTTGATTTTGTGTAATATCTCTAAAAGGGTACAAACGTCATTTACTGTTTATTTCATATCGATTTTGCCAATTACCCGAATCCGGACCCGGCTTTCGGGTTTTACGGTTTTACCCATGTCATTGCCCGATCTCATCTCAAATAGTGTTTAGGTACCTGAAATTTGTGTGTGTGTTTTTTTTTTGTGTCCAAACCTAGTGTTCCATATATGTGTTCCATATTGTTTTTGTCCCTGACAAGTTCAGTGTATACTCTGTTATAAAATGCATGTTTAACTTCAGAAAACTATGACAAATTTGTCTTTTGATGTGATTTGCAGATGTTTGTTGAAGAAGTGATGGAGTTGGTTGAACTGAAACCCCTCAAAAACTCAATAGTTGGCCTCCCCGGGGTTGGTGGTCTTTCAACAGAACAAAGGAAGAGACTGACCATAGCAGTTGAACTGGTGGCTAACCCATCTATAATCTTCATGGACGAGCCAACATCCGGTCTTGATGCTAGGGCTGCAGCCATTGTTATGCGCACTGTTAGAAGTACGGTGGACACGGGAAGAACTGTGGTATGTACCATTCATCAGCCCAGCATAGACATTTTCGAAGCCTTCGACGAGGTATTATGAGCTCCCGACTCGAATTCTCTTCCCTTATAGAGCTGTCATTTCGGTTTTACGTTTTTCTTTCACTTTAGAAAACTTATATTCATTTGGGTTTTATATTAGATTTAATTCGGTTTGATTTGTTTCTGTTTTTAATGATAAAAAATGTTTATTTTTCAAATAAATTTTCGGTTTTTCGGTTGTTTTTATATTTGGTACTGTTTTCAGTTAGGGTACAATTTTTCGGATGGATTCATGTTGCCAATTTGGTGACTAAGGAATTTAGGTTTTTGGTTTGGTTATGTTTGAGTTCGGTTGTATTGGTTTTAGAAAACTTTTATCTATTCGGTTTTTATTTTAGATTCGGTTTGTGCTCGGTTTTTAATGATAAAAATATTCATTTTTCAAATAAGTTTTCATTTTTTTCAATTATTTTTGTATTTCTTTGGATTTGTTTTTTGGTTTTTACATCACATTCTGTTTCGGATCCAGTTACGTGCCATTTGGTTCGATTTATATATAACCGAACCGAGTGACCACCCAGGAACGACTAATAAACATTTTGGTGTTAATGCAGCTGCTATTGATGAAGAGAGGAGGACAAGTTATCTATGCAGGAAGTCTAGGCCGCCATTCGGATAAGCTCATAGAATATTTCGAGGTGATCATATCTTTCATAGAATACTTTGGTCGCATACATTCAATTCAGATGGACTAATATCGAAAACCATGGTCATAGGCTGTTTCCGGGGTTCCAAAGATCAAGGATGGATACAATCCTGCTACATGGATGCTTGATATCAGTACTCCTTCAATGGAGACCCAACTGGGCATCGACTTCGCTGAAATATACGCCAACTCCTCGCTATATCAGTAAGTTTCATCAAAGAACTTGGAGAATAATCTGTTTCTCTTACTAAGTGTGATTAGAGTGGGCACTGTTGGGTACCCGAGATTTTCGGGTTACCGAATGCAGAGCGAATATCTCGGATTTTACGATATATTGATGTGATTTTTGATTCATTTTGGTCAAATATTTAAGAGTTTAAATACGAAATTTTAGTTTTTTTTTTCAAAACTTTCATATTATTTGAACTTGAATCTGAAAGTTCAAGAGTTTTCAACAGATTAGTATGTGACATGCTTAAAACTTAGAGGCAAAAATGTCATTTTATTTGTTCTTTTGGACACTCGCGGATAACACTCGATCTCGGACCAATATTGGATATCATATGGGTAATTGGTGTCCAAAATTCGGGTGTTTTTTTTTTGTCAGGTCAATCTGATGGTGAGCTTGAAATGTTTGTTCAGGAGAAATCAGGAGCTTATCGAGGAGCTTAGTACTCCACCACCAGGGTCGGAAGATCTATACTTCCCCACAAAATACTCGCAATCGTTTGCTACTCAGTGCAAGGCTTGCTTCTGGAAACAATATAACTCATATTGGAGGCATCCTCAGTACAATGCCATCAGGTTTCTCATGACATTACTCATCGGTGTCTTGTTCGGTCTAATCTACTGGCAAAAGGGATCAAAGATGTAAGCAAAACCTGTTCACTGCCTCCCCGTTCTTTCTTTCGTATATTACCATTGATCAAAGCGACTAAATTTCTATGCAAACCGAAACCAAAACAGAGAGAAACAACAAGATCTGAATAATTTCTTTGGAGCAATGTACGCTGCCGTTATGTTCCTCGGCCCCACCAACGCTGCTACCGTTCAACCTGTCGTTGCAATTGAACGGACAGTCTTCTACCGCGAAAGAGCAGCCGGAATGTACTCTGCTATTCCCTATGCATTTGCTCAGGTACCCTTCAAATATTTTCATCTTTTTGCCGATAAGATATGACCCTTCAGCACATCTAATCAGAAATTGTGCCTATAGATGTGGTTTAGTTTAAGATTTCGCTTTTTTCATCACCCGGATGGAGATCTTCTGCGGTAGTTATGATTAAAAAAACAACACAAATCTAAGTCCTATTTCTGCAGGTGGTGGTGGAAATCGTATACAATGTTGCACAAACGATGGTTTATACGCTTATCCTTTACTCGATGATCGGATATGACTGGACGATCGTTAAGTTCTTCTGGTTCTTCTACTACGTAGTCACATGCTTCATCTACTTCACGCTTTACGGGATGATGCTCGTTGCCTTGACGCCAAACTATCACATCGCCAGCATCTGTATGTCGTTTTTCCTCGGTCTCTGGAATCTCTTCTCCGGTTTCCTCATCCCTAGACCGGTTAGTACTCTTCTCCTCGACAATTAAACATTGACACCCACATAACCCAAGTTTCTACGGATTTTTTCATCCTTATAAAAACGAAATCCAAAACATTGATATGAGATGTATTTTCTGTATTCCCCAGTTTTTCAATAGAAAATGTTGCATCAAATGGTCATTTCAAGTTTCAGGTTTCAAAAAATTATAATCATTTGATTTTATATTTGAATTCGGTTTGGTTTTTATTTTATTCATAAAAATACTCATTTGTCATTTTTTTTTGTTTTTCGATTATTTTTTATTTAGTCCTTTTCATTTTCTCGGTTTTCAATCGGTTCAATTATTCAGCTATCAACCAAATTGGCCATTTCTATTCCAATCAATGTTTTCGGATCGCGAAAACATAATCACACCATATTTTTGGATGGATTCTTTGACTTATTATAACACACTGATTGATTTCTTGAACTGAAACAAAAATGCAGCAAATTCCGATATGGTGGAGATGGTATTATTGGGCATCACCGGTGGCTTGGACACTGTACGGAATCATCACATCTCAAGTAGGGGATAGTGAAATGTCCGTACAAATCCCAGGTTTGGGAGATATAAACCTAAAAGCGTTGATGAAAGAAGGGTTAGGTTTCGACCATGAGTTCTTACCGACCGTAGCCATACTCCATGTTGTCTGGATATTGGTCTTCCTTGTTGTCTTTACTTACGGCATCAAGTATTTCAACTTCCAAAGGCGCTGAAAACCCTTTACATTATATTACCAAATATTCATGTTATGATATGTATCTTTGTCTTAGTTATTAGATATAGATATGCATTTCATATCATCATCATCATCTTTTTACTTGTGAATTTTAAATCATCAAATAAACGACAATCGACGTTATTGTTAGTATAATGATAATCTAACAATTTTTTAAAATAAGTATAGTTTTTTTTGTCAAAAGTTTTATAGTCCCATTCCATTCCTTCAAAATTTTCTTTACAATGAACTTTTCACTTACAACGAGTTTCAAAATAAATATAGCTTACAAACTAGTAAGAAGACATTCAGAAAAGCTTGAGTGCTTCTACGTGCGAAAATAATACAAAGGGAAGGGAATTTAGGGGAAAATCAAACGAACAAACATCCAAAAGAACCACAAAATGGATTTCACCGCCGACTGAAGTGGAAGAACATTCTTTAAAATTCTATAACAATAGAATCCTCAACAATTATGTAATGTAAGAGTAGAAAAACTTCGAACTGTTCTGCATTGCTCCTTTTACAAATTCAAATTTTTCGGAAATGAAACCATTCGAAATGTACTTTGAACAACAACTAAATAAGACAAGATAGAATAGAGTCGCGGAGAATTTCTCCTTTACATTGCATTCCAACTTCACAACAATACACGATCTTTTTTTAGTAATTACATAAAACACAAACTACATAACTGAAAGGGAAGTTATGTAAAAGTTGTTGAAGAAGAGACTACTTGCCATGCACGGTGTATCACGAGAAAAACAATGAAACACCACATTCCAAATGTGAAGTCAAAAGAGCCGTTTGGAATTTGAAGAATAAAAGGAAATATTCTAATCAGAATATCCAAAGAAGGATATTGTCATTATTGTCAAATATTTTATTTTTATATTGTAGCTTATTTGATCGTTGCATATTAAACCAATGCATGTATATATTTCAGTTTAGACTTTGAATAAAAGTAAGCACGAATAAGGGACTTTGGTCTCCTTAATCTTCATTATTATCGTCCCTCTTCTTTGTCCAACCTATTTTTCCATTCAAGCACTCAAACACATATAAAATTCTACATGGTATTAGAGCGTTAAGGTCCAGAAAAACCTCTCTGTTCCAAATTCTTTTTCATTCCGCTGCACAAAACCGAGTATATTCCCTCTTTTCTTTGGTTGATAGAAAGAGGAGTCTGTTCGAGTTTAAAGCAGTTTTATATCCCTTTTCGGCCATTCTTTCAAGCCAAAAGGAGAATTATTATTGAAAGTTTTCGTGGCCTTTCAATCAAGCCACACTTTTCATTGTTTCGTATTATACACGCGATGTACGGATTATTGGGAGAGCGACTATGAAGATGAAGAACCCTATGAGGAGCCCGAGTATAGGGAGCATTGGGATGTCGCAGAAGTTCTAGATAAAATTCCGAAGTCACTCAGAGAGGCATTGGTGCAAAATGTTAATGCCAATAATATTGAGTTAAGTATTTCTCTCCTTGAAGATTTATTTCGAACTAAAGAATTTTGTGAGCTATTGCAAAAGATACAGAATGAAAGCAACGAAAATCTCTCTAAAGATGTCGAAGAGATTCACTCAATCGCTCAAAATATTGAAGATGCGGAGACAATGCATGGAGAACTACAAATCGAGTATCAAAACTATGAGAAGGACCGAAACTTGGATGCAACAAACTTGACAAAAAAAGAAGGAAGAGAGACGAATGTGATAGTGAATGACCCCAAAATGGAGGCATCGAATCCTGAAAAAGAGGCATCACACGCATTCGCCATCATTCCGAATCCGAACATTACAAAGAATCCGAGCATCTCCGTTACATGGAGAGAAAACCGAGTTTGTAGTTTCTTCTCCTCTCCCATATCTTTTGATTTTTGTGTTCCAAGCGATATATTTGGTCGTCTAAGTGTTAATGATCAGAAACTACAACAAATAATCACGAAGTCTCATGATGTCGAGAAATCCACGAGTGAGGGGGAATGTCATGTGCCAACACTCGTATGCTTCTCTACCAAATTATTTGATACAAAAAATTGTTTAGTAAAGTTTAAACATATTAGAACACTCTTTTTACTTTTACTTGATATTAATCATGTTCTTACAATATTAAATTCAATTTATTTTCATATCAAACGGGATGTCACGACTTCCCTTGCGATTTCTAATAATTTTGTTGAGTTTATACAGAAAATGACATGTGTTAAGGCAGATAAACCAAAGGAACCATCAGGGGAAACAATCACACACTTGAAGGAGAATCGAACACGAACATGGAGACATATGCTCAACAAGATTAGTTCTTCGACATTCCTCCAAACTAATCTTGAGGGAGAATGTTGAAGAAGAGACCAACTTGCCATGCACGGTGTATCACGAGAAAAACAATAAAACACCACATTCCAAAGAAGGATATTGTCATTATTGTCAAATATTTTATTTTTATATTGTAGCTTATTTGACCGTTGCATATTAAACCACATGCATGTATATATTTCAGTTTAGACTTTGAATAAAAGTAAGCACGAATAAGGGACTTTAGTCCCCTTAATCTTCATTATTCTCGTCCCTCTTCTTTGTCCAACCTATTTTTCCATTCAAACACTCAAACACATATAAAATTCTACAAAAGTTATACCTCGTATATCAACAATAACTATTTCGACAAATGCCACTTCTTCTATTTGTTTTTTTCTTATACTTCAACACATTTCTTCGTGTTTTTTTTTTAAATTTGGTCCAATGGGGTTTGAACCTGAGGTGGGAGCACTTTGTGCTACCCAACCACCAGGCCACACCACAACATTTCTTCATGTTCTTAGTCAATTCAAAATATTCATCATTGACGCAAGTCCTCTCATATACACCATACTATTGAGTGTAGTAAGAATAACATAATTCTCATTCCACTCAATACACACAAGTTGCTCCGCTTCATTTGGTTCAGCCTTCTGCGCTTCAATGCCCTGATTGTTCATTTCTCTGCAAATTCTCTCAAAATTATCGAGTTTGTAACATTTTCGATTCTTTATGTCCGGTCTCCTCCAATATTTGAAGTGTGAATGACATTTTATTTTTATCACAATGCTCGTAAGATTCTATATAGCTTTTATTTTTCTTCGGGTTTTGAATTGGAACTAGATTGATCATTTGAGTTTTTTTATAACAACTTTATTGTATCCAGATTTTTCCATTGACTCCTATTTTTTTATAAACATCCTTTGTTCTTGAGCCTACAATGCAGTCATGTAAATAGATAAAATCGAACCAAATCTATCAGAATGGAATAAAATTAAATAGCGTTTGGTTTTGAGTTTTCAAATTTTAAAATAGAAAAATCTGAATTAACTGTAACTGATTAACCTGAACAAAACTGTTCGCCCACCCCTACTTGTGATTGAGCAATATGAAACCCTAAGGTGAAGAGCAAGTCATCGTCGAGAACTTTCTGTAAGTCCTGATTTTCTGAGGTATGTCTCCTTCCTTTCCATCTTCGATGATTGAGTTTAATCTAGTTGGTAGAGTTTTCTCTCCCTTTTGATCACGTTTATGACGAAATTGAACTATCGCTATTTTGCGTAGCTCTTTTCGACTAGATTTTACGTATATGCTTTCTTTAGATGCTGTCATGATTAGTGTTTTGCATATCTCAATTAGTAGACTTCGTGTGTAGTTTTTCGATTTTAACCACTTCAAACCAAAGATTATAATGTTATCCCTAAAATTTCAAATACGAAACCCTAGATTTCTATCATTTCAAATCATCACGGCAAAACAATAAGGAAACATATAAACTTTCAAAATCGTGCAACTATGAGAAAAAGAGAAGTGATGTACCATGTGCTCATTTAACTCCGCGATTTGGATTCGAGAATCGGTCTCGTTCGAAGATGCTGACGAAGATGAGTGAACCACTGACGTAGAAGCCATTTTCTTCCTTCTTTGTACTTCGAATCTGAGGAGAGTAAAGACAGAGACTTATGAGAGGAAAATCGCGGCTTAAATCGACGGTTTTTTGCCACAAAACCGGCGGTTTCGAAAGACAGACGGAGGAGATGTCGAGAGTTAGGAGAGAGAGGGAAATGGCGACAGTGAGGAGAGAGAGCGAACGTGGGCTGATGTATGAAAGAGAGAGAACCGTTATTTTTTTTAATTTAAATTTTAATTTGGTTTTTTCGTCTTTTGATTAAAATTTGAGGGTATAATTGGTCTTTACGTCACTTCTACCCATTTTTTTTTTAATTTGGATTTTGAAGGGTAGGTAGAGAAGTCCTTGCAGCAGTCAAAGGGTAGATTGGATATATCCCCACTTTAGATAGTGAGTTATATGCCGGAAGATGATTTATCTATCTTTGTTGCTTGACGATTACCGAATACAAATTCAATATCGTGATTCTCGCATGCTTAGCATATAGCCATACATGCGAATACGGTCCCGACACCCACGGTCATCTTCGCTTGATAGTTTACACGCTTTTATTTGCTTTCTTATCTTAGTTATCATTGCTTCGACATATTTCTACCATCACTTCCACTTGCTTGCTTTCATTTGGCTTCGATTAGAATTTAGATTTAACTACCGGTCCTTGCGTTCGACCCTGTGTTACGACGATCCGTATCCTTGCAGTGAGTTGTGAATCGGGTTATAAATTCTGGACTCGGTACACATGTATCAGTTGTCAACCTCTTCTTTCGTTCCATGAAACTATTCTCACAATCCTCCATCCATTCGAAGCGTACATTCTTTCCTGTCAGTTTCGTCATTGGTTTTGCCAGCTTAGCGAATCCCTCAACGAAACGATGGTAATAGCCCGCTAAACCTAAGAAACTTCGAATTTCGGTCGCATTGGTGGGCGTCTTCCAATCCATTACTGCCTCGATCTTTGCTAGATCAATCTGGATACCTTGCACCGAAACGACGTGACCAAGGAATCCAATTTCTTGCAACCAAAAAAACCACACTTGCTGAATTTGGCGTACAACTGATTATCCCGCAATCGCCATAAGATTTTCCGCAAGTGTTGTTCAGGAGTCTATTGGTCCGGTGAATAGATCAAGAGATCGTCAATGAAGTTTATGATGAACTTATCAAGATACTCCATGAACACACGGTGCATTAGCTGCATGAAAACCGCTGGAGCATTCGTCAATCCAAATGGCATGACCACAAATTCAAAGTGGTTGTACCATATTCGAAAAACAGTATTATGAATATCTCCAGTCTTCACTCGGATCTGATAATACCCAGAGTGCAAATCGATCTTTGAAAACTATTTTGCTCCTTGCAGCTGGTCAAGTAACCCATCAATTCGCGGCAATGTGTACCGATTCTTGATGGTCACTTGATTAAGGCATCGGTAATCAATGCATACTCGCATACTACCATCCTTCTTCTTCACAAATAACACCGGTGCTCCCCACGGTGATACACTTGGTCGGATAAATCCTGTCTCCATTAGTTCGTTCAGCTGCTTCTTCAGTTCTGTCATCTCTATCGGAGCCATCTGGTAAGGAGTCTTAGATATTGGCTCTGTTCCTGGCACAACCTCAATGGAGAAATCTACCTCCCGTTCTAGTGGTAGTCCGGGTAGTTCATCAGAAAACACATCTGGAAACTCCCGAACCACTACAATATCTTCCAGCTTTCCTTCTGTTTCTTCGGTTACTGTGATCACAACCAGAAAGGCTTCATTCCCCTTCTCGATCATCCTGTTAGCTTTTAGAGCAGATATAATTGGATCCGTGACCTGTTTCCAACGAACTCAAATCCTCCGTTCTCCTCCGTGAACCAAATAGTTCGCTGGCGACAGTCAATCTAGGCTTGATGCTTCGAATACCAATCCATTCCCAGTATCAAGTCGTAACCCCGTATAAGGTCTACAATCAACATCCTCCCGCAGATAGCCAAGGGCATGCAATGGAAAATCTCCTGTACTGGAAGAGTCTGTCCCGCGGGCATACACATCGTAAAGTGGGTAGTCGTATCGATCTCAATGATCGACAATTCTCCTGTCTTTTTTTCACTCAAGAAGCTATGTGTAGCTCCTATGTCAAACAATGTGATACATGCAACATCATATATACAAATGGTACCTGTGATGGCGGCAACGTCAGTCTCCTCCATGTGATCATCGTCAGTGGCCTCATAGGTGGTCAACGGCTCTGCTGCATATGGCTCCTCCACTGTGTATGGATCCTCCTGAGCATCTTCCTCGGCCGTGAGAGCATAAACTCTCGGTGCAATGCCCGATCTCATCTGTGCTAGACGTGGTGGCTTGTTGTTGGCTTGAGGAGCTATGTTCGCAGTGCATCTAGCAACAAAATGCCCCGGTTGACCGCAACGGTAGCATGTCATGGTGTTTCCACAAGGTCCAGTATGGTCTCGACCACACTTAACGCATGGCCTCCTAAGCTGTAGTGGTTGCGTTGGTGTCGTAGGGTGAAACGCTGGAGCCTTCCCCTTGTCGTGGGGTTGACTCGTCTGGCCAATCCTCACCGGGGGACGATTGATCGGAACTCTCCTATATGGACCACGGTCCTGTATCTTGGCGTCCATCTTCTCTTTCTCACTTCATTCCACCTTCTCGAGTTGGTTGATGTACCGACTCAACGTAAGGTACTCATGGCGCTCGATTCTCCTCCTGAGAGAAGCACATAACCCAACAATGGATTTTTGGATCTTGTACTCCTCGGTTGGCACCAGATGAGCTCCATACTTCAGCAACCGGTTGAATTCCGTTTCGTACTCCCGAACAGTCAGATTACCCTGTTCGAGGCGAAAGAATTCCACGATGCGGTGGCCCTGATTCTGCCTCCGGTAGTACTTCTGCTCGAACTCCGCCCGTAATTCATCCCATGAGAACTGATGTCCTGCAAGAGCCTCACGTACGACTCCCTCCCACCAGTGGCGAGTTGCGCCAGTCAGATGATGACTCACAATCTCAGTACGGTACTCCAGCGGGCACCGGATATAGTTGAAATGATGAGTGATCTTGATGATCCAGTCTTCCGCTGCCTCTAGGGTAAGAGAACCCTTATACTCTGGAGTGCCCAGGGCTCGGAGTTCCTTGAGGAATGGCAAGTAGTCCACTACAACTTGCTCTAGAATCCTTGGAGGTGCAAGCATCGGTGGTGGTGGTGGCAAACCTCCCTCCGGCCTTGCCGCAGGTGGAGCAGCAGGCGATGGCGGTGGTGGTGGCATGCAGCCTCGTACAAACTGCCAAATGTTCCCCTGGAACAATGCGAACTGACGTCGCATTTTCTCCATGTCATTATTTGGCGAAGGTACCCTTGGTCCTTCAGGTCGTTGCGCAGGTGCAGCACGTCGGGGAGGCATAGCTACTGCGGACAAGAAACTTTATTTAGTATCGAGACCTGGCGATCATGCTTAGAGTTTTCAAAAATCTTTTAAAAATCATTCCTTCCCAACCCCAAAACCAGTGAAAATACGTACACATTCTTTCCCCGTGGAAAGAACTGCTCTGATACCAATGTTGTGACACCCGAAACCCGTATCCCACAATACGAGTTGCATCACATGGACGACTAAAATAAAAACACAATTTTCAAAAATCTGCGGGAATTTAAAACTTTTATTTTCAGAGTTAGCGGAAGAAAAATATTCATACATACATATATGATACATTATTCCGGTTATAATTATACATAGACGGGTGGTAGCGATAACATTATTACAAACCGTAAAAGTCTACCACCGATATCACACAAAACCGTTCCCCAAAAGCATAAATGTACCATACAAAATAATTATACATGATCAGTCAACAGGTCGTCCAAATCTCCGGTGTCTGCTCCACGAATATTGCTGCTCCCGACCTGAAACGTTGCGTAACAACGTCCTAAGCTAATTTATTAGAGAGTGAACCGGGTGCAACCCGGATATTCCATTTTCATTGCAACATGTAACTCAACGCACCAATTTAACAGTAATAAAATCAATCAACGGGCATATCAAGCAGCAAACATCGATTTATCAATCGCAATCACAATCAAGTCCGTACGACAAGTCGCAGGACGTAATCCGTCAAATCATCTCTACGTGCATCATGCGTAGGTAATCTACTCCCCATGTGCATAGCACAACCACCTCTCTCCTCGAAATCCATCTACTCCATAATCACCCGGATCCGACATAATTATTTTTCTCCACCCGAACACATCACCCCACCCTAGCATCGATGACACCTCTCGATACTAGGCGTGTCACCCCTCCGGCATTGATGTCACCTCTCAATACCAGAGTTCACCAGATGTCGGCTACAACCGACGCCATCGACTATAACGGGAGAGCCAGTCGCTGCAACTCTCCCTCGTCGACCATCCGCCGCGGAAATACTTGTCAGGTTCGTGCCCGAACCTGGCAGAGTAAGTCCGTACCACCTCCTTGGGAGACACCAAACTACCCGAACCTCAGGTATGTGTAATGCCTCATCCTCGGGAGAATCATATCCCCGAATCCGCTCTGTCGCTAGCGGAAACATTGGCGCGGTTACCAAGAATCGTATTTCTTCATCATGTAATAGTACCGACTACAATCGACTATCTACGCAAGTCATCGGGTTGCCCATATTCTCCTATCGTTCAGACATTGGCGCGATTAAGTCATCGCCTCAATCACAATCATATCCCATATGGGTGGCATCCGACCCGGATCGGATATCCCATGGATGAGACGCAATCTCGCAATCATCAGGATATCACACACATGCGTAACCCAGCTACAATCACACATTAGAAAAGTTACAAACCCGTTCGAAATACTGTCAACGCCATGCAAACTACCCGATATTATTTTCGCAGTAACATACTAACACACATTCACTTATTGTATACGTACACAAATACGACTCCTTTATACGTTTATAATGTATAATTCTATGGTATAATTTTGTTTTTCTCATTTTATGAGTTATTCATCTTTCATACACATATATACACTCACTAAGTATCTATATCTATATACACCCGTAGAAATATTTTATTCTTTTTATTTTATTCCTTTTTAACCTTAAGTCCGTTCAAATTGGGTTCCGGTCCGCCCAGATTACCAGTTCGGGTTGTCCCTGCTGGGTCACACAGGATCCTAGACCGCCGGTTCAAAATCGTGCTAAGATCTGGTCCGCGGGCTTACGCATCGGAATTGGCGTTCAAAACGATTTTGAACTGCCCACGGTCCAATCTTTCGATGAAGAACTTCTTGAGGAGAGAAATCTAACCTTTGATTCACAATCTTGATGCGGTTAGATGATCACAACCTAGGTGTTGAATAAGCCAACACCCTCTTGAGCAGTCCACACCCTTGAGATGGTTTCCAACACTTGGAAACTTGCTTGTTAGAGCTTGAAGAGATCAAATCTCTTGTTTTTGGATCAAGAACACTCTCAAGAGCTTGAGAGAGTTTCTCCAGATCAACCTCAGCACTTCTGAAGGCCAAGGGACGAGATAATGATGAGCCTTACGTTCCCCACCTACTTCCCATGCGAGTTTCTGACGCTTGGTCCGCCGGACCAACACTTGGTCCCCGGACCAGGCCTGTAAAAACTCGCGGAATTGCTCAGTCAGAGACTTGGCCCGGAGCTGACCAGCTCTTGATCAGTCGGACCAAGCTCAAACTTGTCGACAGTTCGAACAGAAGCCCGATCCGACGCACCAGAATCTTGGTCCGCCGGACCAAGCGTGCTCTGGAGCAAAACTTCAGTCCGTCTGACTTGTTGGTCCGCCGGACCAAGAGTTCAGTCCGCCGGACCAACCATGCTCCGAGTGTCGCGTTCTGGTCCGTCTGACTGGTCTGGTCCGCCGGACCAACATTTGGTCAGCTCCGGACCAGACCAGTTTTTCACGCAATTAGTCCGCCTCACCAAGTACGTCTGGTCCGGTTGACCAACACTTGGTCAGCTCCGGACCAGACCTCAAAAACGGAGGAAAAACCGATTTTTCTCATCTGCTCGATCCCGTACTTTCACGTCCATCCCATATGTGTGTGACCCTTTAGGCTCCTCCGAATACGAAAGTAAACACGAGATCCAATCTCGCTTTACAAATCATAAGCGGTCTCTAGCAAGACATTATGATTACCCGTATCGGAAAGAGTTAGATGTGATCTAACCGAAAAGCCAGAGATAACTCCAACGATGATCCTCTTTGTCTCACGATATCATAATCGAACTCACAGTTCGATTGCTTTGCCGTATCCCGAGTAGACTGTAAAAGATAGATGACATTCATCTATAGTGCGGCCACACATTTCTACAGTCTCACCTACGACGGGTCCAAGCGATATCTCTCTCTTTCGAGAGGGACAAAGTTTCATCTTGACTATCAACTATCCATACATGATTCGTAATGTATCCGAGCCTCACCTTTATAATCATCCGATCAAAGACGATGTTTGACGCAGTCAAAGTACATCACTCGTCATGATGGATACAATAGATATCTCAGGTCTGAGGATCTAAAGAGAACCATCAAGTGAGATTCAAGTCATGGATTAAATCCAATCCATAATCTCACGCGAGTCGCCAGTCACTTGTTCCAAACAAGTACTCATGACCGTGATCCGTATCCAATACACATGATCATCATCATGATCATACATCACGCCTCATGTTAGTCTTAATTCATCATTGCTCCCACAATGACAAGCGACTAAGGAATTTAGGATCGTTCATAACGATCCATGAATTTCATTATTTATCAAATATGCAAAATAAATAATAAATAAATAATGTATTCATCCAATAAATACATCGTATCATACAGTCTGCCAGTCACTTGTTCCAAACAAGTCCTCATGACTGTGATCCGTATCCAATACACATGATCATCATCATGATCATACATCACGCCTCATGTTAGTCTTAATTCATCATTGCTCCCACAATGACAAGCGACTAAGGAATTTAGGATCGTTCATAACGATCCATGAATTTCATTATTTATCAAATATGCAAAATAAATAATGAACAAACAATGCATTCATCCAATAAATACATCGTATCATACATAGTTCTCATATCGTATGATCATCCTAGAGCATCATATCCATCAGTCCTGTAGTTTCGCACTAACTTTTAGATTTGGTTTGGTCTGAACTATATCTGGTCTGATCCAGACTGTGTTCGGGTTCATTTGATTTCAATTAGTTTTGGTCCGAATTATTAAGACTGGTTCATTCAGACCAATTTATTATTATTATTATTTTATTATGATTATTATAATCACCATTATTATTATTATTATTATTATTATTATTATTATATCATCACCCTTATCATTATCGTTATTAATATTATTATTATATCATTATCATCATCATCATCATCATCATCATCATCATCATCATCATCATCATCATCATCATCATCATCATCATCATCATCATCATCATCATCATCATCATCATCATCATCATCATCATCATCATCATCATCATCATCATCATCATTATTATTATTATTAATTTCAAAGTTTTATTCTACGATGATTATTATTGTTATTATCAATATTAGTATTATTACCATTATTATTAATATTACTATTATTTCGAAATTATTATTATTATTTATTTATTTTCACATTCTTCGTATCTCAATTCGGTTCAGTCCGAAATTAATTCGGTCCGATATAAATCTCGTGATTTCATAAAAGCATTCAAAACACATCAAAATTCAACATGTTAAAACCTAAAATTCAAAAAAATTCATTCCATAATATAAATCAAATATCAATTTAATGCAAACATGTTGAAATCACCAAGAATCAATGAAAACTGAATTTTCGAATTGAACTCGATTCACTCACCGAAGATTGTCTCAGCTTCTTTAGTATTCGTGGTTGACTGATGATTTTCTTGTCTAGTTCGTTCGAAACTGTAACTCAAAAGAGAGACATGATGCCTTGTGAAGAAAAAGAGTTTTACAGGGATAAGAAAGGCATATATGGGAGAGAAAAAACAATGAAACTTACCTCCTCTTGATCTTTTTGCAGGCAAGCAGTACTTGGAGAAGCTTGCAGAGAACGTTTCGTTGGAGTTTCTGCCAAGGAGTGAATTTGGGGGTGAATAAAATGAAGTGGAGGAAAAGGAGAGATAAAGAGAGAGAGAGAGATGGAGCCGTGAGTAGGGAGTGGTTGAGGGAAACATGGAAACATATTTTTCCCTACCTTTTATTTTTCACGAGATGCTACATTCGTTCTCTAACTAACGTTTTTCTATCAGCTTCCGCATCTTTAGGTCTACGTTAAAAGCATTAACGTCTGCTATCATAGTTCCTATGTCGAATTAAGAATTCTTTATCAAGTCCCACCTATACGTTTAGAATTAATAATTGAACCTATCTTATGGACGAATTGTGGTATTAATTAATCCAAATTCTTTTGCAATTAACTAACCCAAGTTCAATTCTATAGGGTGATCAATCCTAAGAAAATAGTATCTTCAATTCATAAAACCGGATCTAACTTAGACATGCATCAACCGTTTAAGCGCATTGATAATCCCGTAACATGGCTAGATTCCCTAGCCTACAACAAATAGACTACTCACACATCATGGAAAAAAGCAAAGTAGACATGGATTCATACAATATTTCAATAGAAAAAGGGAATAGAAGACTTATTGCGTAAATAATCGATCCTTGAACAATGAAATGTAGCAATCTCCACTCCAATCCAAAACCGAAAAATATTGAAAAGTACCCAAAAATGTGAAAATGTTTGAACCTCCTCCCGATTTCTGTATGGTTATTTTTATAGAATTCTTGAAATATCGATGTTAGAAACCTCGATATCGATGTTTTCTAACATCGATATTCTTCCAAGGTGTCTCGATCTCGATGTTGTGGAAGATCGATATCGACGTTGAAGAAGGTCGATATCTGGACTGCTCAGATCTCGAGGTATGAAACATCGATGTCGATGTTATGGAACATCTAGATCGGAAAATCTGAAAGTCTTATCTCGAGGTGACCAGAAACGTCGATATCGATGTTGAGGAACATCGATATCGATGTTTGTAAACGTCGATATCGATATTGAGGAACATCGATATCGATGTTTGTAAACGTCGATATTGATATTATCAACATCGAGATTCTCCTTTTTCGCTTCGAAGTTCGTTTCTCGCCCGTGACAAGTCTATGACCTTCCTTACTCGTCCGTGATCGTCCACTTGGTCCAATTAAGCTCCAAAAACATTGTTTTAGCTCCGTTTTCGTCCAATTACGTGAATATTCCTGAAATTATATTAATTAACTTCATGAATTTCACTTGTAGATACTATATTGTCATTAAGGGAAAAGAGAGGTGAAATGCAATTAAAACCGTAGGAAAATAACTTAAAAAAACCGATCATCATATACACACATAGATATACATATACACAAATATATATACACATATATATATACATACATATAAACACATAAACATAAATACATCGTTATATACATACATATACATATACATAATATCACATATACATGCACACAAATATACATACATATACACAAATTTAAAATCAAATATAAAATAGGAAAAAATAATTATATACGTATATACATACATATGTCATAGACAAATATAAATACATATATACATATGTTCACATGTTTTTTATTAAATGTGTCATCTGTCGTTTTAAAACCTATTTTCATAAGAAAAAATTAGTGATATTTTAATAATATATAGATACATATATATATACACACAAATTTAAAATCAAATATATAATATAAATGATAAAAAAGACACACGCATATGTATATACATACATACGTATATATACACATATAAATTAAAAATTGAATATAAAATATAAATGATAAAAAAATATAAACACCCATATATACGGGAATATATTACAAACACCCTTATTATATATACACATATAAATTAAAAATTGAATATAAAATATAAATGATAAAAAATATAAACACCCATACATATGAGAATATATTACAAATACCCTTATTATGTTATTTCTACTTCACTAGGTACCCTTGTAATTCTTTTTTAAAAAAAAAACTTCAGCATTCAAAAGACACAAATATCTTGTAAATTAAATGTAGAGGCCAAACTACCCTTATATTTGAATTAAAAAATAGAAAAAGAAAAGGTATTTTTCTATTTGTCGAAAAAGAAACATCGTTATCCTCTCCTCTCTCATAACTCTTCTCTCACTACAATTTCTCAAAACTCATCTCTTTCTCTTGCGATTTCAAAAACGCCTTTCTCTTGCGATTTCTCTCTCTGTTACAATTTCGATTGCGATTTCTCTAGCAATCATCTTTGCACTCATCTTCAAATTTGTCTTCGCAATCACATTCATCTTAGAGAGAGAATGAACTGCAAGAATAAACTGCAGGTCTTTTGCTAATGACAGATTTTTGTCTTAGTCTTCTTCGTCATCTTCTTCTTCTTCGTCATCTTCGTCTTCCATCATTGTTAGTGTAAGTTATGGGTTTGAGATTTCGAAATAGAAAATTAGGGTTTGAGATTTCGAAATAGATTTGCAAGTATCATGAGTTCGAAAGTTAGAGTTTCTGTCAAGTAACGATTGATAAGTGTTATGGTTCACATTAAGTCACATTGGTTAGTTTGTATCATATTAGTCATATTTAATCATATTTAGTCATTTAGGTTAATTAGATCATACAGATAAGATGCGATCATTTTGATAACAATGATCCTTATTAGTCAGTCATATAAGTTACAAGGTCATATATTCATCTAGGTCATATAGGTCACACGAATCACATGAGTCACAGGTCACATGTGTCACAGGTCATATGAGTGATATGGGTCACAGGTCACATGGGTCACATAAGTCTATGGGTCACAGGATCATATTGGTCTCATGTCCACACGGTCAAATATCTCATATGAGGTCTTTTATTTAATAGCATATGGAGGAGGCATTATGTGAGTTTCGATCGAGTATATTGAGGGCCTGGGCAAAATGCTAACGATTGTGATTGCATTATGTTTTCAGCAAAATACGTCGAAACATTACTCGTCGATAAAAAAAACACATTGTGCAAGCTGATAAGCGATGAGAATATACCAAAGATCTCTGAGTACGTTGCAGTTGTTGCCTTATGAGTGCATCGAGAGCTTGGATGTATGGACAAGATTGGATTTTGTTAATCAAACACGGTCTTAAATGGACATTCTCTTCTGTAATAGACAAGATTGGATTTGAATCACAGGATGTGAAGTTAAAGGGTTAAGTTATTTTTTACAAATAGTATTATATTTTGTTATTGTGAACTCATTAGTATTATATTTTGTTATTGTGAACTGGTTATTTAAATTATTTTCTAAATGTATGAATTATTTATTTAAATTAATTATTAATCTTATGATTTTTATTTGCTTTATTTTATTATTTTATTATCAGTGAGTCACGAGTCAGAACGGTCACATGAGTCATACAGTGAAAAAATATGTTCAAACTTTATTATTTTTATTTTGGAGAGAAATAAAAAAATGTGGTCATTTTATTGATTTTGGCGGGAAAATGAAACTGAGTTTCAAAATACGGCGGAAAAATAAAAAATAGGTCTAAAATGTTATTCTCGAAGTGGATCCCATATGTTCCCCATATCTTTGATTTTTTTGCTGATGGGTCCCACATGTTCCAAGAAATGAGTCACGTGGGTCACATGGGACATAATGTTTGAATTTATCGAATTAGTGATTTTGAATGGATATACAATAGTTAATCATGTATTTTAACATCAATAACAACTTTAAAATCATTGTCATTTCAATTTTCATATCTAAATCAATCATGGAAAATGTACTTCATAAGTGATACTATAGTGTTTTATGAACACTTTGGAACAAATTGGACTAATGTTTATACAAACCATAATTAACTTCATGAATTTCACTTGTAGATACTATATTGTCATTATACAACACTATATAAACTACATTAAAACTTCAAAACTCAGATTTGACACTCTTTTTTTTTATTGACATTGGATCACAAGTCACAACGGTCACATGAGTCACACTGTAAAAATATTTCTGGGTCACATGGATCACATGAGAGTCACATGGATCACATGTTTAACTCATATGACCAAGTAATTTGTATGTATTCTGATTTTATTATATAATGCAAGCTTATTAAACACAATGTACTAATGCAAAGAAATCATATTCATGGAAAATATACTTTATAAGTGATACAACAATGAAATCATACAAACAAATTATTTTATAAATATATCCGAAAACGACAATGAAATCATACAAAAAGTTATTTTACAATGAAACTGGTTTTGTTTAGGCCTATCGATTCCTCGTTTTTTTCACTATCGAAGGGAATACCACGATATTTGTAATATTTCGGTCGTCAATATTCCAATCACAATAATCAGAAACCGGTCTGATATAATATTGTCTCTCCCAATCTTATGGACTACTCCAACCGCTCTCCAAGTGTTTCCTACCCAATTCATCTCTAACCTCAAACTCGTCTACAAAATTGTTGAGTACAGTAACATCATATGCGCATACTATCTTGTACCACTCATGTAGCACTTTATCAATATACTCCACAACTTTAGAAAACCTGCACAACAAGATATGCATATTAGACTTGGGTTACAGATCACACGGGTCACATGGATCATAGGTCACATGGGTCACAGATCACACGGGTCACATGGATCATAGGTTACAAAGAACATCATATCTGGTTTCAAATCACAAAGAACACGATTCTATGTGAATTCCCATTGATTTTCATGATTTTTGAAGTTGTTTCGCACATTGTCGAAGAAAGAGCAAGCAAATCGGAGGAGAAACGAAACAAATCGGAAGAAAGAGAGTGAGAGCAAATCTGAAGGGAGAACAAACAAATGAAGGAGAGAGAAGTAAATCAGAGGAGAGAGAGGGCAAATCTGAAGAGAAACGAAACAAATCGGAGGAGAAATGAAACAAATCGGATGAGAAAGAGAGCAAAATGGAGGAGAGCGAGTGAAAACCAGAGAAGAGAGAAAATGGGGAGAACAAATCGGAGGAGAGAGAAGCATAGTTTCGGAAGAGAGATAAAATTGAATATTTTTTATTAAATTTAATTTAATTTTATATTTAATAATAGAAGGGTAAAATAGATATTATATATTTAGGAGTGTATGTTTGGAGTGAGATTTTTTTTTTGAGAGAAGAGTAGTCATTGAAGTCCATATAGCATTTTAAGGGCATTTTAGATAAAATCTCTGAATACATATATATATATATATATATGTTTATATATTTTTTTATTAAATGTGTAACTCGTTTTTTTAAAACCTAATTTTCATGATCCAAAATTAGTGATAGTTTAATAATATATGTATATACATATATCCATATATATACACAAAAATTAAAATCAAATATAAAATATGAATGATTAAAAATAAAAACGATTTTATCCAAGCGTGGGGAGAGGCATTCACCTGGACTTCCTCTGGGAGATGTAGTCGGGTCAAAGACCCGGTGAACTTCCGCATTATAAAAAAAAAACGATTTTATCTTGAAAGTGCATATATATATATATAAAAACACATTGTGCAAGCTGTATTATAAAAAAAAAAAGATTTTATCTTGAAAGTGCATATATATATATATATATATATATATATATATATAATGCGTCGGTTTAGGAAGTTTCCTTTCTAATCAAAAGTTTCGGATTTTGCTTTCGCAAGGGAAAACTAGTTAAAGGGAAATAGAATTTGAGTCAAATACAAACACCTTTGCGTCATCATAAAAAAAGTCTCAAATCGTGGGCAGGGCGATTTGGCCTTTGTCAAATCGTCAGCCTTCGTTCTCTTTCGCTCCCCGACACAATCTGTTGGTTTAGTTGAACAACTGTTCGATTCCTCAATTAAAAAAGTTTCTGGGTATTGTCTTTTCCTTTGAAGAATCTTGAAAAAAGTTCCAGATCTATTATATACATATACACATTGGAATCGCACTGTTGCAATTACAAAATTCTAGGGTTTTGAATTTGGGTTCTCTTTCTGGGCTTCTATCGTTGAGCTGGATAGTTATTCTGTTGAAAATGGAGATTTGTAACGGCGGGATCCAAAATGGCTGCCTTTTGGCTTCCTCTCCCAAGCGTGAGAAGCTCATTATCGACACAGACCCAGGGATCGGTGAGTGTTCTTCCTCTGCTGAGGCATTCGGATTCTCTCTGATTCTGATTCTGATTCTGATTCTGATTTGATCTTAGGAATTCGGATTAGTTTAATTGATTATTTTATAGAAGCTGAATGGGGAAGAAAAGACGCTGATGTTTTAGATTCTTGCCTTCGAACTTGTTTAATGATCCCGGGAATATGATAGAGCTTCCCTGTGAAAAGAGGATCTAAAACTTTATATAAAGTTTCAACTTTCTTTTTTTCAGGTTGATTCGAGCAAAACCCTTGAATTTTACAGTAATGGGTATTTGATGATCCACTGATTATAAGCTAATTTGATAAAAATTTGAATCTTTTAAGCTTTGATTTTTGTTTGTTTCAATAGAAAGGCTCTGTGTCATTATATTGTCTACTTGGCTGAGAACAAAGGGGATCAAATTTGAAAAAGCTTGCAACTTATTCCAACTTTTTTCAGTTTCATTTGAGCAAAACGTTGAATTTAGAATATATGGGTTTTTCATAATCAGTTGATTATAAGCTAATCGGTTAAAAAGCTTGCATCTCAAAGCATCTCTTTAGATTTACAGTTCCATGTTGGGTTTTTTCATATGAGTTTTGAGTATGGTGCTTTTTTAAACGAGAAACAGTAGGGTTTGATCCATTATATTCTGTTTTGTACAAAGATAGTGTTAGACTTTGATGATGAATATGGAACCAAGATCTTATGAACATGAAAAAAAAAAGGGGTTTTACATTTGATATGTGTGGTTGTTATGGAAAAAAAAAAGCAGATGATAGCATGGCGATTTTGATGGCTTTTCAAACACCGGTGCTCGAGGTGTTAGGGCTCACCACCATATTTGGTAATGTTTCAACACAAGATGCCACTCGTAATGCCTTACTCCTGGTACATAGAAATCACCCGTCCGGTCTGAATTCGCGTAATATTTTCTTCTTTTTTTTTTCCAAACGTGGAACATATCTGTGATCAAATTCATGTTTTTTGGTTGTGCGAAAGAATAGTGTGAGATTGCAGGTTTTCCTGAGGTTCCTGTTGCAGAAGGAAGTTCTGGACCCTTAAAGGTACCATCTTTTTCTCACTCGTTGTAAGGATATTTTTGGTTAGAGAAGTAAGTTTACCATATCTATTAGCTTTGTACCTTTTGCTTTCGGTTTTAGACTTTTAGTGTTTGAAGCAATGGAATTGTAATGTTTTTTGAGTAGGGTGGAATTCCCCGTGTTGCGGACTTTGTGCACGGTTCAAACGGACTAGGAAACATATCTCTTCCTCTTCCGAGTGCAAAGAAATGTGAGAAAAGCGCATCCGAGTTTCTAGTTGAGAAGGTTTCTGAATATCCCGGTGAGGTTACCGTTCTTGCCCTCGGACCATTGACCAACTTAGCTTTGGTGAGAATTCATGTACCCTTTTCTTCCTAAACCCGCGATTTTCTTTTCCATTTTCCTCATTTGAAATCTTACGGCTATGTTTTTTTTTTTGTGTTAGGCCATCAAACGAGATGGTTCCTTTGCGAGCAAAGTGAAGAAAATTGTCATTCTCGGTGGAGCCTTCTTTGCTTTGGGGAACGTTAATCCTGCAGCCGAGGCAAATGTACTCTCTATATCTTCTCTATCTCCCCTTTAACGGATTTTGGTATAAAACCCATAAAAGAGAGTCTAATGAAGTTTCAAATAGCTAATAACATTGTAAATGATTCGTTAATTTGTTGTTCGCAGATATATGGTGACCCGGAAGCAGCGGATATCGTGTTCACCTCAGGGGCGGATATCACTGTTGTTGGGATAAACATCACTACACAAGTCAAACTAACAGGTTAAAGCTTCTCATATCCTTAAGCCAACCACTTCTTCTTTACGTTTTCTCCTCTCCTGATTACGTGAATGGCTCTCTGAAAACACACTCGGGATTGAATTTCAGATGATGATCTTCTGAAACTGAGACACTCGAAGGGGAAACACGCCCAGTTATTAAGCGACATGTGTAAATTCTACCGAGACTGGCATGTTAAATCCGATGGTATCTATGGTAAGCAAGAACGACCTGAGAAACTATTCGTACATTCGGATTAGATATCCTCCATTTTTGTTGCTAAAGATGAAACCTTTAAGGGGAATTATCATGAACAGAGTTTGATGATGATTCTGGTTTATTTTGGTTTTTCAGGAATATTCCTCCATGACCCAGTAAGCTTTGTGGCAGTGGTAAGGCCGGATCTCTTCACGTACAAGAAAGGCGTTGTTCGGGTGGAGACGCAGGGAATTTGCGTCGGCCATACCCTCATGGATCAAGGCCTCAAGAAGTAAACTTTCTTTTACACAAATTCGATTTGTTTCTTTCGTTTTCTTTTTTTCGGGTTTTTTTACAAAATCGTGAACCGGTTTTACGTGGCAAAAAATTTGCAGCTGGGTCGGAACAAACCCGTGGACCGGTTATTCCCCGATATCGGTCGCTTGGACGGTGAATGTGGATGAAATATTGAAATACATCAAAGAAGTTCTGATGAAGGCATGAAGAGGATGAATGGAGGATGAAGAATTTCGGGCTTTATTCCTTTTGTCACATGAGAATGTGAAGATGAAAATTACGCGAAATCATTCGATCGATCATTTTATCTTTCTCCGGTTATCTCCGGTTGTCCACGGGAAGATAAACGGCTTGGAGTTGGAACTGTACAAAATGTTTATTTGGAAAAGAAAAATGAAAAACTATGGCTTTTATTATGTTTATTTCGTTTTTTCAGGTACAAAAATTAAAATTCTCTAAATTTTCTACACTATATCCCTACTTCTAAGCCAGAGATATGATAGCTTCTTTTTTTTCTTTTTTGGTAACGGCGTTATATAAATGCATATATTTTATATTCTTCAGTAAGAGATTGAATTCAATAATATGATAGAAAGATTTTTGGGGACTATCTTGGTTCCTGAGTAAATGAACTGAAAAACTGTATGTCACAACAAGTGATTTTGTATTATATTATGTTTTCTAGGTTAACACAATTAAAATTAAATAGCAAGCTCCATATATTTCATTTTTTCATTTTAAAAATAGTTAAAATTGTATTTTTAAATTTTACATTACCCACATTGGTAATACTAAAAGTGTTTCCAATAATTCTTTTTATCTATTCTCATTGATAATGTTAAACAATTAGCACAACAATAGCATCAATATTAAAAAAAAATAAAGATACGACCACGTTACTTACAAGATAAATTAGTAGCTACACACTACATTAATAAACTTTGGGTCGCCGTTGATTAAAAGATAAAAACCAACATGTTCGAGGTTTGTTCGTAGACCGTGGCCTTGAATGGATGAAGTTTTTGTTTTGAATTTTTGGATTTAGTCTTTGGTTTTTAGATTTTAGATTTTAGATTTTACTTTTTAGTTCTGGTTTTTTGTTTTAGTTTTTAATTGATTTTTTTCTATAAAATAGTTTTTCTGATTTTTAGAAAAACCAAATTAAAAAAAATTAATTGCCAATTTTTTTTAATTTTTAAAATCTAAAAATCTGAAAACTCTTTCCATTCAATACCCTAATTTTTTATTCACATTATATATTTCAACCGTCTATTCCATCACAACCATCGATTTATCTAACAAATATATCAGTCATCGATTTATGTTACATGATCTCAACCGTCAATTAACAAGATTTAATTTCAACCGGTAATTCTTGAAATTCGATAGATATTATCCATCCATAAAATCGATCTCAGTCGTTGAATAGTAAAAAAACTATTTGAACCATCGATTGACAAGATAAATCTCAACCGTCAATTCTAATATTTAATTTCAACTGTCAATGATCTAAAACCATCTCAATATTATAATATTTTATCTCGACTATCGATATTGGTAGATTTAACCGGAGATTTTACAAAAATACCCTTAATTTACTATTAGACTTTTATGTATATCTTGTAAATTAAAAAATATAAATATTATATTTATTCTAATAATTATATTATATTATATTATTTTAATCATTATTTTTAATTCATTTTCATAAACAAATTAATATTCCTTTTATTTGTTTTATAGTTTGTTTTAATACGAATATCAATCTTCATAATAATTAGAAAAAAAATACTGGAAAATTCCTGAACTTGTAATTTGGTGTAATATTAATTCCTAAACTTGTAGGTGCGCCTATTTATTCCTGAACTTACATTTTGAAACACAGTAATTCTTAAACTTGGTTAACAGTCCTATAATCATCCATTCCACTAATTGGGTCAAATAATGAGTTGACCAGTCCTAGATGGTGCATGATATGTCGAGACAAATCAGCAAGGGGTGCCATGTAAACAGAATCAGTCTATTAAACCTGTTTCCGATTCATAGATAAATCGAGTTTAATCGAACCGGTTCATAAATAAATCGACTTTAGAAAATTTAGACTGGTCAATTCATTATTTTGGTCAATTAGATGTATGGACGATTATGGAACTGTTAAGCAAATTTAGAAATTATTATATTTAAAAATGCAAGTTCGGGAATAAATAGGCGCATGTACAAGTTTAGAAATTAATATTACACCAAATTACAAGTTCAGAAATTTTCATATATTTTTCCCTAATAATTATCTTTTATTGATCTTATTCTAAATTATTCTGTTTTTTTTCCTTTTTCCATAATATATTGATTTATTTCTTTAATTACTTTATTAAATTTTTTATTTTCTATCATTTTCATTTATTTGTCATAAGTTAGTTTTAAAAGTTTTTTGTCGTGATTCTTGTAATTCGATATTCATGAGATATATTTTATCCATCTTTGTTATGTAGTGTTGTTAAAACGGGGCATTATCAAAAATACCCTTAAAATGCTACTTCTACTTCAAGACATACCCTGGTCACATGTGACCAATGTGACCGAAATATAGTATGGTCACATTTTGATTTTTATCGATTATAACGTTAAATTCATGGTGATCACACTAATTCATTATGTTCATATCTTGTATATCTTACTAATCATTTGATTAAAACATCATAAATTTAACGTTATGAACAATGAAATCAATATGTGACCACACTATATTTCGGTCACATTAGTCACATGGTCACAAGGGTATGTCTTGAAGTAGAAATAGCATTTTAAGGGTATTTTTGATATAATGCCTGACAAAACTAACATCTAATACCTAATACCAGAGATATATGTATTTTGACTTATATATCAGAGGTTTCAATATATCTTCTCATTTCTCTTACTACGCAAAGTATTTTTCCACACTATATTTCGGTCACATTAGTCACATGGTCACAAGGGTATGTCTTGAAGTAGAAATAGCATTTTAAGGGTATTTTTGATATAATGCCTGACAAAACTAACATCTAATACCTAATACCAGAGATATATGTATTTTGACTTATATATCAGAGGTTTCAATATATCTTCTCATTTCTCTTACTACGCAAAGTATTTTTTTTTTTTTTTTTGATAAGGGTTGTTGTATTACTATGAAATTTAAGTACATAGTGGAGAATGTTTAAGATTTACAAAAAAGTCAGACATCCAGCAAGTGGAAAGGTGTATCACCTAGTGAAGGCTTATCCCTCACACGTGGCTCCTGAAATCAGTGGAGAACCATAACTGAAGGCTACGGCTGGCTAGTTCTGGAGCCGCTTGGCGGAGTGCTGCAATGCGCATTCTAAATGTTCGTTCAATTTCCCGAATTAGATAGTGGGTATCCTGAAAGGTTTGCTTATGCAACCTGTGATTCCTTTCTTTCCAAAGAAGGTAAGTGGATATCTGCCAAATCGTAACGGTCGTCCATCGTCTGAACCTGCATCCTATAGAGCCCAGAAGAAGCTGTAGAACAGCCTGCCATGGAGAGTGCAAAGAAACCGGGATTAGTCTACCCAAGCTACCAAGGATGACCTCATTAGAGTAAGGGCATTTGAAGAAAATGTGGTCCCTGTTTTCCTCTGAATCCTGACAAAGTAGACAGCTAGAGTTGACAGTTAATCCCCATGATCTCAGTCTGTCTCTGGTAGGACATCGGTTTAAGTTTATGATCCAGCAGTTGAATGCAAACTTGGGTATATGTTGCTTGTGCCATATCAGTTTCGAGCATGGATCAAGCTGCAAATTTTCATTGACACATTTCCAAACCTTCTTTGAAGAGTAATCGGAGGATACCTTGCCTAAGGTTTGCCAAACAACCTCATCAGGGTTATGAGTGAGACTGATCGGTGCCAAGTGGAGTGCTAGCTTGAGGGCCGAATCTGATCTCGGGGTGGCGATTTGCCAAGCACCACCCGAGAAAGCTTCAGAGACCCAGGCTTGGAGGGGGATGCCTATCTGAGACGGTCCGCCCCTACCAAAGAATCTGATCAACGGTCCAAGAGGTGTCCATGGGTCGAACCAGAATTTAGTTGTCCTCCCATCACCCAATCGGACACTGAAAAAATCTGAAGCCCAGGGGCGGAGTTTCAGCAACTTTTTGAAGGTCCATGACTGGTTGGGCTTCACTGTAACTGACCAGAAAGTATTTTACTGATCAGTTTTAGTTTTCAATCAGTCTTTACAATAATAACATATTTAGAAGGAATATGAATCCATTCTCTAAATATGTTATTAGTTGTTTTGATCAATATTAGTTCTTAATGATTATTAAAGGATAAATTTTCAATATCTAATAAAAAAAAATTTTTAATAAACTCTTCGTAATTATATTTTATCGTACTTTACAATAGTTTTTTTTCTTCTGATTGTCTAATATAAATATTGTGGAGGGTGATTCTTCTATTGTTAATATTGGGCTGAGTCATAATAAATATTTACGTCTTGATTTTATTAGTGTTCATGATCTTTTTAAATCTATTATTGGTTTAAATAGGTCGTATATTTCTATAATTTTTTTGTTTATAAAATTAAGGATATGATGATTGTTAGTTAGTGAATAGTTAATTTGGTAAGATAGAGAAAATTGGTGATTTCTTTTTTCCATAACAACCCAGGATTCGTAGGAGGACGGGGAATGATCGTCGGTGCGAGAGGCATGGACAATGTGCGGCTCCTGACGAGCTTCTGGGTAGGAGGTACAAGGATGAATCAGACGCACCGGAATGAGGGGGATCCGAGGTGTGACATGTTGGTTTAGTGCTCTATGATGTACTGTTTATGAGCTTTCTTTAGATACATTCGATGTATTGATACTTTCTATGGTTTTATGAGAGTATTTGATTCATTACATGTTCTTGCATACTAGATCTGTTATGAAATCCATGTATCATTATAAATGATACTAAACTCCCTAGTCTTGTGTCATTATGGGAATGATGACATAATAAGACTAGTATGATGTGTGATTGATGATCATAGCGTTGATCATAGATATTGGATACGATCACAGTCATAGGTATTCGTTGGAGAACAGAATACTGGATTGACCCGCATGAGATTGTCACATGGACTAGCGTCATGACTTGAATCTCATATAGCGGTTCCATGATTGGATCCTAAGACCTGAGATATCTACGGAATCCAATATGAGGAGTTGCGTGCTTTGAATACGTCAAACGTCCTGCGTAACAGGAGGACTATAAAGGCGTGTATCAGGTACGAAACGAATCATGTACTGGATTGTAGATAGTCAAGACGGAATTTGTACCTCTCGTAAAAGAGAGAGATATCGCTGGGCCCCTCGTGTGAGCGAGACTGTAGAAATGTGTGGCCGCACTATAGACGAACGTCGTCTATTTCAGACAGTCGAACTCAGTGAACGAGAAAGCAGTCGAATCAGATAAGGTGGCTTGTCCATGCCTTATGTTCGACATATGATATCGCGATACAAAAGGATCATCAGCCGGAATCATCACTGGTGTTCGTAAGATCACGAACCAACTCTATTCGAGATAGGTAGTCATATTGTCTTGCTAGAGACCGCCTATGACTTGTATACCCGAAATAGGGATTTCGGGTTATACTGCTATGTCGAATGAGCCTACAGGGTCACACACGCAGGGAAGGACAAAAGCACGAGAGAAAACGACGGAAAACCGAGGCGGAAGGGTCCAGACCGGACGGACCGAAAGGTTCGGAACGGACGGTCCAGACCCTACGGTCCAGACGTGTGGTCCGTCCGTTCTGGAGACTGGAACGGACGTTCCACATTAGCACGCAGACCGTCCGTTCTACGTGGTGGAACGGACGGTCCACGTTTTAGGCAGACCGTCCGTTCTACACACTGGAACGGACGGTCCCAGTGCTTTTCTGGACCGTCCGTTCCGGGTTCCGGTTTTTCCGAAAATTAAACCGAAATTAGGGTAAAATCACTTTATAAGAAAGAGATTAGAACCCTAATTCGAAAAAGAGACTTTGAGCAGCCGACTTTTGGCAGAAAAGAGAGGGTTTTTGGAGATCGAAAAACGAGTTCTAAGTCTCGAGATTTCTCGGTGCACATATCGAATAGAGATTCG